>NC_041220.1:147421992-147486267 GCF_002837175.3 Physeter macrocephalus | reverse complement strand
AAAAAAAAAAAAAAAAAAAAAAAAAAGAATATTCTTTACAACAGCAAAATAGTAAAAACAAACACAACAAAAAACAGCTATATCACTACAGGAAATCAGTGTGTACTGGGAAATTCTGCAGCCGTTTGAAAGCATCGTAGAAGAACGTTTAATGCTTTGCAAATACTCCTAAATCTTAAAGGCACAGCCTAAGCCAATGCATGTTCTACAGAAACTCTCTACAAATAAGTGAAAGTAAATAGCAGGATACACACTAAACCTTCAGTAGGGTTTAGTTCTTATATTCTGAGGGATGTTTTGGTGTCTGTGTTTTCTAAATTTTCTGCACTGTATTATTTTTGAATAGGAGGTAAGTGTATTTTAAAATGGTAAGAGTGGAAATTTGGAGAACGCCCTATAGTGTGACCTAGTTCAGGAAGGAGGCCCTGGAAATATGGTGGTAATTTCATAGGATGGAGTCTGACCTCCCCTCTCACCCCTGGACGTGGAAGCGGTGAGAGCAGACAGAAGGTCCATGGGAAGCCTGAAGTCCAGAAACTAAATGAGCAGAGTACCCGCCTGGAGTTGGCAGAAAATATCAGGTACTGCCAGTGAGAAGGAAGAGGCTCAAGTTGCATTCCCAGAAGCAGAACCTGAGATGGGCTTTCTTGTGCCAGTGGGTTATGGAGGGAGAGCTCCCGGTAGGAGAACGTTAGGGAGGCTGGCCAGGACCGGGGCAAGAGCTGAGCAAGGAGGTATGTCAGCTGGGGATGAGGCTTACCCTGACCCTGCCGGGCACTCTGGGGCGTGGAATGTATCTCCTAGAGGCCAGGGGGGCTTCTATCCACCCCAGGCGTCAGTCGTTGGCCAGGCACTGCCTTCAACCCTAGGAAGGGAGTATATGGGCATAACCTTTAGGGTAAGGTGGCTCATCTTCAGGCCAGGACCGTTCTGTGAAGAAGGGGCAGTTAATAGCCAGCACTCCTAGCTGTTGGCAGTCAGGTGTCCAGGCTCGGGGAGCATAAACAATGCCCACTACATCACCCCCCGCAATAAAATCAAAGCTCCATACTGTGGATGAAGGGATAAAGGATATGGGAGGGTCAACTTGAAGTCTCACACGTACACAAAATGGATGGCAGGAAGAAAGGAAGATAGCAAGGAGGGGAGGATATATGGATAGATGGATGGATAGATGGATGGATGAATGAGTGGGTAACAGGTGGATGGCTGGAAGGATGGATGGATGGATGGATGGATGAGTTGGGGGGGGAGTAGCTGGATGGATGGATGGATGGATGGGTGAATGTTATTAGCACCTGGCCACACCGAATCATGTCCACCAGACTTTCTTCTGATGTTTAAATTATTCTTGGGTAGTCAGCCAAAATTGACAAATTTGCAATCTGGTGTATGTTCAACCAGTCCACTACCTTGAATCACATCGGCTCCAGTGCCCTTTCAAGCTTAAGGCTTTAATCTTCAAGCCTGGGAAGCACCTGACCCATTGGCCTTTGGCAGTCACCAGGGCCAAGCCCACAAGCATTTCCCTCCTCCAAGCCCCCACCTACACAGCTACCTGCCCCCTAGAACTTTATTTCTTATTGTCAGCATTTCTCTTTGGTAGGAATCATTTTTTCCCTCATCTATCTGTCATCGAGCTGATGTTAGAAAATTGAGACTAAAAAAATGTAGATAGGAGTGTTTGAAATCGTCTTTAATTATATCTGAAGTATTGGTGCTTCTTAATGTAAAAAGAGTGTATCAAGGAAAAGAAAAAAAAAGAAGAAAAAAAAGCACAAGTAGAACACTAGTATAGCCAAAAGTCACAGGAAATGTTTCACAGTCAAAACCGTAATTTTTTCCTGTTTAACTGCCACTGACTGGAAATAATCATGAGTAAGAAATACTTCATTTTTGGTGGTACACACAAAAAAACAGATGCCAGCAAGCAAGTCCATGTGGCTTTAATTTTACATCTGAGGCCATGTCAGGAGTGTAAAGTTGTTGGCTGAGCCTCTTCCAGAAAGCTGGAAAGCAAAAGATTGAGGTCAAACCCCATGTGGACGGGACTCATCCAACCCACTGAGTGCTAGAATGGAAAAACAAGATGGTGGAAGGAGGAATTTGCTCCCTCTCTGCTTAAGCAAAGACATCCATCTTCTCAGTGTTCTCAGGCCTTTGGACTTGGACTGACACCACCACCAGCTCTCCTGATGTCCAGCTTGCAGACAGCAGACCGAGGGACTTCTCAGCCTCCATAACCATGAGCCAATTGCTTTCTTTCTTTTTTTTAAAAAAATGATTTAATTAATTAATTTATGTATTTATTATTTATTTAGCTCCTTCGGGTCTTAGTTGTGGCATGCGGGATCTTTCTATGTGATGCAAAGGCTCTTCACTGGGGCACGTGGGCTTCTCTCTAGTTGTGACGTGCGGGTTTTCTCTTCTCTAGTTGTGGCACGTGGGCTCTGCAGCTGTGGTACGAGGGTTCCAGAGCGTGTGGGCTCTGTAGTTTGCAGCACGTGGGCTCTCTAGTTGAGGCGCTCGAGCTCAGTAGTTGTGGTGTGCAGGCTTAGTTGCCCTGTGGCCTGTGGGATCTTAGTTCCTCAACCAGGGATAGAACCTGCGTCCCCTGCATTGGAAGGCGGATTCTTTACCACTGGACCACCACTAATTTCTATAATAAATCTTCTCTTATACGTATGTCCGCATATCCTATTTTTTCTGTCTCTCTGGAGAACCCTGACAAATACAGAGGGTGATGGATAGAGAGGGTGATGAGGATGGAGGATGATAGGCAGGAGGTGGTCCAAGAAGACCTCTTTGAAGACACAGGTGGCCTCTGAGGCCACATGAATGAAGTGGAGGCTGTAGCATGGAACAGATTCTCCCCCCAGAACCTCCAGAAGGAATCAGCCTCACTGACCTGTTGATTCCAGATTTCTGGTCTCCAGAGCTATGAGCAAATAAACTGTTGTTTTTCAGACACCTAGTTTGAGGTAATTTGTTATGGCAGCCCCTGGAAATGCATACAAAGATCAGACCCGTGCTGACAGTCTTTCCCATAAAACAATGATGAGTCTGCTCTTAACGATATCCTCTCTGCACTCACATGCCTTTCTTCACATCATCGTTTTTTTGTGTGTGTGTGAGGGAGGGTGGAGAGACACAGGACAGTCAGAGGCAGAAATAATTAAGGGACACAAGTGTCGTTTTGGGCCACTCTACTGCACTGTTGATCTGTCCGCTATTAAGTTTCTTAGGTGCAAGCAAAAGAATAGACTTCTGGGCTTCCCTGGTGGCGCAGTGGTTGAGAGTCCGCCTGCCGATGCAGGGGACGCGGGTTCGTGCCCCAGTCCGGGAAGATCCCACATGCCGCGGAGCGGCTGGGCCCGTGAGCCATGGCCGCTGAGCCTGCGCGTCCGGAGCCTGTGCTCCGCAACGGCCATGGTTACACACGATGTAGCTTTCTTAGCCAGAAAAGCTCTATTCTCATTCTTTCTCTCTCTCTCTCTCTCTCTCTGTCTCTCTCTCCTCTAGTCACTGGCTTTGGCAAACCAAGCTGCCATGAGGTAAATGACCAAGATAGAGGAACTCACATGATACAGAAGGATCGGTGACCTGAGAGCTGCTTCCAGCAAGATACTGAAGCATCAGCCCTGCCTGCAGCTGCTGGGAGATGAATTCCACCAACAGCCTCAAACTCCACAAGAAGTGGACCCGACCCCAGCTGAGCATCTGAGGAGAATACAGCCCAGCTTATCCCAGGATGGCTGCCTGCTCAGACCCTGAAGCAGGAACCCAGCTAAGCCAGGCTTGGACTCCTGGCCCAACAGAAACACACATGAGATAACAAATGTGTGTTGATTTAAGATGCTAAATTTGCACTAGTTGGTTATACACTATCAGAAAACGACTTCAGCTGGAGAACCAGCCTTGGGACCCTGCAGCCAGGAAAATGCCCCCAAACCAAACCCCAAAATTGGCCTGTGAGGATATTTCTCTGGGCACCACAGCCCCGGGGACTCAGCCCTGCTGTCCCATCTCTGCCTCTGGAGAGACTGACTTCCAGCTGTGTCTCGAGCCCCCCATGAAAAGCCTGGGAACAGATGCATCTGGTCACAGACCCCAGGATTCAGGTCCCCTCCTCTAGCTGCAAGGGAAGCTGGGAAATGTCTTCTGAGGTTGCTTCTGTGCTGGGGTTCATGGGGAGGGGAGTGGCCCAGACGTGGGGAGGTTGTCACCAATCTGTTCAGCCCACCATGAACTGATGGGCTCACGGGCTTCACGAACCACTTCTTAATGGCCCTACATTCGCCAGGATGTGTCAAGGCATCGCTGAGCCAAACTCCACAAATGCCTTCCCTGTCAGCCCTGTGAGTGCGCCATGTAATCTGTTTTTCAATGTTTCGTTTAAAATAGGAGGTTCCTTTCTTCAAAGGTAAAAAGAATAGTATACGCTTGTAAACTCAGCCAGTCTTGTTTCATCTATTCCTCATCTCACCCTGGGTTATTTACAGACAAATCCCAGACATCATAAAACTTCATCTGCAAATATTTGAGTAACTATCTCTGAAAGTGAAATTTCATATTTAAAAACTACTACACCTTAAAAATGATCAATAATTCACAATTTCATCAAATATCAAGGCAGGGAATATCGTCACCCTTGTCTTAAAATACTTGGATTACAGTTGGATTGCTTAAATTGGGATACAAAGAAATCCCGTAAATTGTGAAAAACTAAACTAAACTAAAATAAAACAAAATAAATAAGAACAGTAGAATAGAATAGAATAAATAGAATAAAATAAGTGTGACTAAGAATAAAATAAGAATAAATAAGGTAAAATAAATAGAACAAAGTAAGAATAAAGTAGAATAGAAGAGAATAAGATAAAACAAATAAAAATAGAGGGACTTCCCCGGTGGCGCAGTGGTTGAGAATCCGCCTGCCAATGCAGGGGACATGGGTTTGAGCCCTGGTCCGGGAAGATCCCACATGCCGTGGAGCAACTAAGCCCGTGTGCCACAACTACTGAGCCTGCGAGCCACAACTACTGAGCCCACGTGCTGCAACTACTGAAGCTCATGCGCCTAGAGCCCGTGCTCCGCAGCAAGAGAAGCCACTGCAATGCGAAGCCCGCGCACCGCAACAAAGAGTAATAATCACATGTGGAGAGCATTCCAGCTGCCGTGCTTATTTGCCTCGAAATTCCGTTTCCTATCTCAACAATCCCTCGGCTTAGACTATTTCGGGGCCTCCCACATGTCTTTGAAGGGTCCCCAAGTTTCAACCCACTAATGGCCCTAAAAATCAGTGTGAGCAAAGGTGACTTTTACTCAACGAAAATGAAAAGGACACCCATATACTTTTTCATTTTCTAATGACGAATTAGACTTTTTTAAAAGTGGATCATCCGGCATCTGGAAGACATTTGGTATCACCAGCCGTGTAAAAATCACATGTCCCTCATCCTCTGGAGCTGGCCTGTCTGGCAGCCAGTGTGCTCCGGTCAGGGTGACACCGGGCCGTGACACGCCCCGAGAGAAAACACTTGCAAAGTCAAGGAGGTGGGTGTGTGTATGGGAGGGGGGGGGGGCTTCCAGATTTGCTTTATCTATAGTGACAGCAAAGGCAGCCAAACACCACAAGCTCCTTTCTTTCTGTTTGCAGTTACTGGCAGACCTTATTTTATTGCACTTCTAAGATAGAGTAGTTGTTTTGTTTTGTTTTGTTTTTGTTTTTTGTAACCAACGAAAGCTTTGAGGCGACCCTGCATGTTTTTCCCAAGAGCATTTGCTCACTTCGTGTCTCTGGGTCACACGTTGGTCATTCTCACAATATTTCAAACGTTTTCATTATGTATAAAATAGATAAACAGCCAGGACCTACTGTACAGCACAGGGAACTCTACTCAACATCTTGTAATAACCTATAAAGCAAAACGATCTTAAAAAGTGTATACATACACATACATATATATATATACACATATGTATATATAAAACTGAATTACTTTCCTGTATACCTGAAAGTAACACGGCATTGTAAGTCAACTATACTTCAAAAGAAGTATTTTTTTTTTTAAAAAAGAAAAACAGTGGTAAAACTTTGCACTTTACCTTATCCAGGATAATAAACCAGTTCCAATGTTTAAAAAATTCAACTGAGTAGATTGTAAAGGTCTTTTTGGCTTGATTTAATGAGTCATGAATTTGGCAACCTCCCATCCAACAGATAGAAAGGAGCTCCAAGGAGCTGTGCACAATGAAACTTTTGCAGGAAGAAGAGCGCAGGAGAAGGAAGTTAGGCCAGAAAAACAGCGGACTCGGCGTGGCAAGGCCACTTTCCTTCAAGGGACAGCAGGGGCCTATCAGGCCGAGTTCCTCTGTAGGGCTGCGTCCCCTGGGTGGCGAGCTGGGCATGCCTGGGGGTCTTGTGACCTGCTGTCACCAGGGCCCTGAGCCGCTGGCCGCCTGGGGCCGCCATGGGTGTGTCTGGTGACCTCTGAGGACTGACTCCTCCTCCAGAGCTCCCCGAGGGCCAGTCCTGAGCCCGCAGGGCGTCCTCCCAGGAAAGCAAACCTCAGGGTCTGAGGGAGGCGGGCGGGGGGGTGGGGGTGGGGGGCGTTGGTGAATAAGCGTGTACCCCACGCTGAGAGCACAGCGTCTTCAATCTCAAATCCCCTTGTCCTTCGAAATGCCCACCTACATAATTCTTGAGACACAAAAGTCCATTCTCAAACCGTAAATTAATACACAGTGGAATACGGCTCAGCCGGAGAAAGCAATGAAAGTTTGCCGCTTGCAGCAACGTGGATGGACTTGGAGGGCATTATGTGAGTGAAATAAGTCAGACAGAGAAGGACAAATATTCTATGCCATCATCTACATGTGGAATCTAAAAAAATGCAACAAACTAGTGGATATAACTAAACGGAAGCAGACTCACAGATACAGAGAACAAAAGACTGGTTCCCAGTGAGGAGAGGGAACGGGGGAGGGGCAGGATAGGGGGAGGGGAGTAAGAGGAGCAAACTATTATGTAGAAAATAAATAAGCTGCAAGGATATTTAGTACAACACAGGAAATGTAGCCAATATTTTATAATAACTATAAATGGAGTATAACCTTTAAAAATGGTGAATCACTATGTTGTACCCCTGAAACTTATATATAATATTGTATATCAATTATACCTCAATAACATTTTTTTTTAAGGATGGAGGGATAAGTTAGGAGTTTGGGATTGACATATACACACTACTATATGTAAAATAGATAAACAACAAGGACCTACTGGATAGCACAGGGAACTCTACTCAATACTGTGTAATAACCTAAATGGGAAAAGAATCTAAAAAGGAGTGAATATATGTATCTGTATAACTGAATCACTTTGCTGTACACCTGAAACTAACACAATATTGTAAATCAACTCTACTCCAATATAAAATGAGTTAAATTAAAAATTTTTTTTTTTTTTTTTTTTTTTTTTGTGGTATGCGGGCCTCCCTCTGCTGTGGCCTCTCCCGTTGCGGAGCACAGGCTGCGGACGCGCAGGCTCAGCGGCCATGGCTCACGGGCCCAGCCGCTCCGCGGCATGTGGGATCTTCCCAGACCGGGGCGCGAACCCGGTTTCCCTGCATCGGCAGGCGGACGCGCAACCACTGAGCCACCAGGGAAGCCCTAAATTAAAAATTTTTTGAAAATTTTTTAAATCATAAATTAAGTAAATGTGTCTCAGGGAAAACCCTAGGTCTGTTTTTTTCCCTCCGACCGTGGTGTTAAAATAAGATATTTATTGGTCTAGAAGGAGCACCCTTCTCTTGGGGTCAGGACAAATGAAGGTACTTCTGCAGGGCTTTGCTTGTTTGCTTCACTACCAAGTGGAATGCAAGCAAACTATACAAAAGCAGCAGAGGCCCACTGCACCCAGATGCCTGCCCGCTGTCCCTCCCTGGCCGCCGCTGGGTCTCCGCGTGCCTCAGCTCAGGCTTCCCGCTGACTCGTCTTGCTTCTGCTGTTTTGTTTTCACCTTCTCCATGGAGATCTTGCGCAGCTCTAAATCTGGCTTTTTTTAACCACAAAGAATGAAGGGCTGAAGATTAGTAAGATTTCCTGCTCTGGTGCAGGTTTTGTTTTCAGGAACTGAAAAATGTTAGATCGGGCAGCAGATTGATGTTTTAAAAGCTTCTTGCCGTTGCGGTGGATTTTTTTTTTTTTTGAGTTTTTTTCTTTAAGCAACTTTAGAGTAAGCATTGAGATTTCAAATCTTATTCCTTCTTAGGAATCTTCCAAAGAACAAAAAAAAATTTATTCTTTTTTGATCAGAATACAATTCACTCTGTCGTGCAGTTTCTATATGTATCTATTTGAATCCTTTACAAATTGAAGATACATTATGGTGATCTCTGTAAACTGAAGATATTTTATGGTATCTTAGGGATCTTATTTTTCCTATATTTTGAGTAGTTTGTTATTTTATCAGCCACAGATATTTTTAAAAACACAGCACAGGGCTTCCCTGGTGGCGCAGTGGTTGCGCGTCCGCCTGCCGATGCGGGGGGGCCGGGTTCGCGCCCCGGTCCGGGAGGATCCCACGTGCCGCGGAGCGGCTGGGCCCGTGAGCCGTGGCCGATGAGCCTGCGCGTCCGGAGCCTGTGCTCCGCGACGGGAGAGGCCGCGGCAGGGGGAGGCCCGCGTACCACAAAAAAAAAAAAAAAAAAAAACACAGCACAGACCCAGAGGCAAAAAATAGCGTGTGTGTCTCACCGGAGACTGCCCCAGTGGTGGGCAATTCTGTCTCTCTTCATCACCCCCATCTTTACTCCTCTGCCCAGTGCATAAGAATAAATCACCCTATTCCTAAGTGCACACTCCTCAAATAGATGAGACGTGCTTCCTACCTGAAGACCTGAACCTTCACCCCCTCATCTCAAACCTGAAGAAAGTTGGACACAGTCTAGGACCGTCTACATTGGGGCGTCGACAGCCACGTCACGGGCGAGTGGAGTGCCTCTTCTCCTTTGCATGGAAGAGATGGTGCCCGTGATGCTTTCTTTCAAGATGCAGAAAGAGAATATTGCTTTATTCTTCCCCTTCCTGGCCCTCCATAGGACTCCAGGTACAAGGAGACCAGAATACCTTTGTCTCGTGGAGACTGGCACGGCCATCTTCACACATCTGGTACCCAGTGGGCATCTCCATCCAAGCCAGATCCCATATGACACGCCAAGTCTTGTAATTCACACGAGGGCAATAGATGTAGGCAACCTCTTCCTTCCTCCAAGGAGGAAATCTTTTTTACTTTTCGTCGCACCACAAGGCATGTGGGATCTTAGTTCTCCGACCAGGGATCGAACCCGCGCCCCCTGCAGTGGAAGCGCGGAGTCCTAACCGCTGGACCGCCAGGGAAGTCCCAAGGAGGAACTCTTTCCTCCCCTCTCACACCTCAGCGAATGCCCCTTGCCATCTCTCTCTGCTCCCCGCTAAATCACCCTAAATCTCTCTCTCTTTCTCTCTCTCTCTCACACACACACACACACACACACACACACATGCTCGGTGAGGCATGGTGAGGCTCGGTGCTTATCCCCCAGAAGAATTTATGAATGAGCTGACGAAGATGACCCTTGGTTACCTTGCATAGCCTTCCATGAACTCGTCACCACTGGGTTCCTTGTCACCTTCACACTCTCGTCTGCCCATCATCCAGACCCCCTGGCCTTCAGGACACATCGTTGCAATTCTCATCTGGTCCTCCTGAAATCCATCCTTTGCTCCCAGAGCAAACGTTCTGAAATGAAAATTCACCCCTTTCTTGCTGACCGCATCCCTTAAGGTGACGCTCACTGACGTCACTCACGAGGATTTGTCTCATATGCCCTCCCTGGGTGGCCCCAGCCATCCCTTTCTCCTGTGTCTCCACCTCTGGGCTGGTTCCCTGAGACAGGTTAGCTCGGTAGCTATCTGTGCGACGTCTGATTGGATGAATGAGTCGCCAAAGCCCGTCCTCCAAAGAGGAAACAGAAATGAGCTGCCTGAGACTTTTTGGAATCTTCCTGGGTGGGGTGGACCCAGGCCCTGAGCCTCAGTCTCTCCTCAATGCTTGCTTGTTCCAGGGTCTTCTTCCCTCTGGGGCTATGCACCGCGACCAGTGTCGATAGGCGGAAGGGTTTCATCATAAACGTTTATAGTAGATGTGCCCTTTATTGCCTTCCCGTCACTCCACACTCTGATTCTGTGCAGGTGTCCATGCCTCTTCCCCTGACACAGGAGGTAAGACCCCAGCTTCTCACCTTGGCTGAGAAATGGGAATCGCCCACAGAGCTTTCCACCCCCAGGATGTCAGCTAAAATTCAGGCACGATTAAAATGACAACAACAGGCTTCCCTGGTGGCGCAGTGGTCAAGAGTCTGCCTGCCAGTGCAGGGGTTCCAGCCCTGGTCTGGGAAGATCCCACACGCCGCGGAGCAACTAAGCCCGCGCGCCACAACTACTGAGCCTGCGCTCTAGAGCCCACGTGCCACAACTACTGAAGCCCGCGCACCTAGAGTCTGTGCTCCGCAACAAGAGAAGCCACCGCAATGAGGAGCCCGCGCACCGCAACGAAGAGTAGCCCCCGCTCGCTGCAACTAGAGAAAGCCCGCGCGCAGCAACAAAGACCCAACGCAGCCAAAAATAAATAAATAAAATAAATACATTTTAAAAATATGACAACAACAATCACTCCCCTCTTGGGGAGATCACAACTGTTAATGGTGCCCTTGCTAAACAGGTGATTACCAGCCTCCGTCTGTGGGCAAAACTGAGCTTGAACATCTACCTTTGAAGCCACAGTGATTGACCATGGTCTGGAGGAAAATGGACCATCCTTAGAATACGGAACATTTTCCTCTTCATCACACATTCACCACACTAAAGATAAACCTTTGGGGAGAATCACAGATGCCCACATTCACAACACGGAAGCTTTCTGGTCACACAGAAGTGAACGCAGTCGTGCATTCATGACCTCCTCGTCATCACTGCATTCGTACAGAAGGTGGAAATGCACCTCTGAACAGAAAGACAACTGAAAGTGCTTAGAGGTAGGGTTAATGCAGTTCCTGTTTTCTGGTCAGAACTGTATTTCCAAATCCCAAGGAATCGACAACATTTGTTAACAATTGTGGGTCTCTTATGTAAAGCAGAGCTTGGGACGCTCGATAGATGTCTAATTTCCACTTGAGAACATCTCCATATTTGTTCTAGGGTAAAGTAGCTCTTCAAAAAGCAATTCAGGTTTTAATGTATTTTAATCAGCACTAAAATTCAGGCTGGCATGTCCCCTGTTGGGTACAGTGGGGATGGTTCTAGGTCAGCTCAAATTTTGGGTCAGGGAAGAGTATTGTTCTGAAAGGCAAAACAGCCCACTAGCTCCTCTTAGAAATTGATATACGATTAAAACAGAGGTATGGGAATTGCAAAAGAAGCACACTCTATTTCCATTTCTCTTCCACTTTAGATGAATGTAGAAAAGAATTGCAAATTTTCACACACGCCCACACAAGTGTACACTAGATACTACCAAGGCTATACAGTTTTGCCCCAACATAAGATCCATCTGCTGTTAAAAACCAACGTGGCATTTAAAACCTATTCTACAGTCAACATCTTCAAACGTGTATGTCATCTTAAAATCAGGCATCAAATCCTACTAGATTGACCCCCAAGTCTAAAATCCAATTACATAGGGGACTTTAAAAAATCCTGAATGATCTTTCCCAGGTGTCAAGCCTGCTTCAGTTCACCTGGGCAACTGATATATCATGGTTTCATCTGCTGTCAGGCAAACCCTGTCATGCATTTAGAGATCCATTAAATTAAAGGATCTATAGGCATGGTAACCACGATAATTTTGCTGTGGTGATGAGCATAAAGGAGACTTTAAGATATTTGAAAGTCCACTGCAGTGAAATGAAAATACCTGCCATTATGACGGGTGACAAATCCACAGGCAACTCGAATACTGTTGCGGTCTGTTGCCTGTATCCATAAGTTAGTGGGCACCATGGGGGAAAAGAATACACACGCTGACTGAAAAAGCTGGGTCTCCTGGTCCATGTTCTGTCTTTCTTAGCGCACGGTGGGGTGATACCCCAGGGACAGGCTAGAGGCAAAGACTTCCTGTTGCCCCACTTGGGATGGAAAAAGAGCTGGAAGACTCCAGAACTAGGGCAAGAAAATGCAATTTACTGGGCCAGGGAAATGGCATCCCAGGCCCCAGCTCTCCCAGGGCCTCATTTCACTGGTTGGTCGTTCAGCCGCCCCGCCAGTCACTCGCAAACTCAGCTGGTGTGGCCCTGAGTGCCACGTGCCTGGCTTCTAGGAGAAAGCAAACACTCTGACCCCACTTTCAAACACTCGGAGACTCTGTCTCCGGCCACCCCGTGGGCAGTATAGACAACCCTCCCTACCCTGCCTTGGTCTGGCAGTGAAAGGGCAAGGAGTCATGTGCCCAGTGGGGAGGAAAGCATGTTCACATGTGTTTGCAGACAGGATGTAAACGACCAGGAATTTGAATGACTTTTGCAAAAATGTCCTGCAGTGGGCTGTGCCCCGCGGGGCTCCCACTCAGGCGGCGGCGCCTGGTCAGCAAGCTCTGAACAAGGGCCCCTGTGTCAGGAAGCGGCTGATGCCAGCAGGGGCGGCTCACTGGCAGGAAGGAGAGGATGGAATGGGTGAGGGAAGGCATTTGTGCATTTGTGGGGTGGGGACTCCCACAGACAGCCCCGGAAGAGAAACCCCAGCAGCCCGTTCTAGAGTTTCAGGTGTGGTCCAAAGAGATAGGAGGTGGTGGGCAGGAAGGGGTTCCCAGAGAGGCTCAGGCTGCCCACCCCCCGGACACTGAAGAGCCACATGTCACAGAGAAGGAGAAGCCCGGAGACTGCCACTTGACAAAGGAGGTGAGGGAGACCCAGGACAGTTCAAGGATCTGGGGAAGATCACCCCACAGAAGAGACAGCTGGGCTCACTGCCCAGGGCTACTCTACATCTGCACTGGGTTTTCTCTGGACACCAGGAGGCTGGGAGGAGGGCCCCACCCTGACAAAATGACACAGGCCTGGAG
This sequence comes from Physeter macrocephalus, assembly GCF_002837175.3. Taxonomy (NCBI): domain Eukaryota; kingdom Metazoa; phylum Chordata; class Mammalia; order Artiodactyla; family Physeteridae; genus Physeter; species Physeter macrocephalus. The sequence goes on along the minus strand of NC_041220.1, from coordinate 147,473,168 downwards.
ATGTAATTCTCCCTTTCTGACCCAAAGAGGGAAATTCTGGCTGTCATTTTTATAAAGCTACCTTTGTCTCTCTATCTGTTGATCCACCCATCCATCCATTCAAACTCCATCTGTCCATCCACTCATCCATCCATCATCCACTCAAACACCCATCTGTCCATCTATCCATCCATCTATCCATCCATCCATCCATCCATCCATCCATCCATCCATCCACTCAAACACCCATACATACATCCACTCAAATACTCATCCATCCATTCACCCATCCATCCATCCATCCATCCTCTCAAACTTCCATCCATCCATCCATCCATCCATCCATCTACTCAAACACCCATACATACATCCACTCAAATACTCATCCATCCATTCACCCATCCATCCATCCATCCTCTCAAACTTCCATCCATCCATCCATCCCTCCCTCCCTCCCACTCTCTATCCCTCCTGCCCAGCACATGGATCCCTAGGCAACATCTGCTGACATCCCGCTAGCCACGAGCCCACCTGTAACATCGCTGTCCATGCCACAGCCCTACCTGCTGCTATGTCCACATCCTAATCCCTGGAACCTCTGGATATGTTATATCATGTGGCAAAGGGGAATTGAATTAACATTCCAGATGGAATGAAGGTCTCTGGGACAGGGAGATGAACCTGGATGAGTCTGGTGTCCCAGTGGAATCACGGGCATCCATATAAGTGAACGAGGGAAGCAGGGGGGCCAGGTCAGATTTCAGGATGATGCACTGCTGCCTTTGAAGATGGAGGAAGAGGCCCCGCAGCCAAGGAATAAGGTGCCTCTTGCAGCTGGAAAAGGCCAGGAAATGGATTCTCCCCTGGAGCCTCCAGAAGGAACCAGCCCTACTGACACCTGGAGTTTAAGCCCAGCGAGACCCGGGCAGTCTTCTGACCTCCAGACCTATAGAAGAACGAACCTGCTTGGTTTTCAGCCACAGAGTTTGCGGCTACTTGTCACAGGAAAAGATAGGAAACTCACATAGCACCTTTATGTTACTGTGGGGAGGACATCGCTTTAAGTCAACAGTTCAAGACTTGAGGAAGATTCCCCTGATACCCGGGGGGACATCTTTCCTCTGCTATTGGATCTGCCGAAGACCTAGGATCCGATGTTGGCCGTTGCAAAGATCGTCAGGGGTGCCCGTGGGATGAGGAGGGACAAGACGGTGGGTTGAGGTGGGAGGTGGTGGGCACAGAGCCGAGGAGATGCTGGGAAGGCTGGACACCCGTTTTAAGCTGGAGAGCTGTTAGATGTTTGTTGAAAGTGTGGCGCGTTCACGGTGTCTGGTGCTCTTGCCTGTGGCTGCTGGCGGGATGGAGCATTGTCATTATGTTCTTAGATGAGTCTAACAAGGCGAAATCTCAACAAAGTCCCAAAGTAGCAGCTGCTGCAGTCTTTGTGCATTGACGGGAGGGAGGGGGCGCGTCGATGCATTCCTGCCGTCAGGGAGAGCTTCCGGGAAGCCTGGGGGCTGCATGATCTGTGAAGGTCGGGGGGCGGGGGCAGGGGGCGAAGTAAGGTGAGGCGGTCCAGGGGACAGGAAAGAAGCTAGCAAAAGGAGGACCGGCCCCAGCCCGGGGCACAGGTGCACCTGTTGACTAAAGAATATTTTCACAGCCTAAAAGTTGAGGGTTATGTTTTATTCGGCGGGAATTTTTAAGACTTCAAGCCTGGGAGGCAGCGTCTCAAGTAACCCCGAGAGAACTGCTCAGAGGAGGCGAGGGCGGGGCGGGGGGGGGTCCAGGATATCTAGGAGTTTTGTAACAAAGGGCAGGTGGTCAGAACGTCAGAAGATTGCTGTTAATGAAAGAAAAGCAGATATGTCAAGTTAAGGACTTCAGCGCTTTTCTGCGTATGGGAAGGTGCAAGAGTGCGGGCTCACTGAAAGCATTCCTTTGATCTGCACCTCAGCTCTCTGGGGCCAGGATCCTGTGTTTTCCCATCCCGAGTGCCCTCAGGGCTCACCGTGGAGAGTGGCTGCAGCCTGATGGCTGCTAGATGGCGGGTATTCTTTCCTTCCTGAGTGCCCTCAGGGCTCACCTGCTCACCATCCGCTGGTGGCTGTAATCGCCGATGACTGTGACATCCTTTGTTTACGGATATGGCCAGCAATATTCCATTTCCCGCACCCATGGTGACGGTCCAGCTTAGAAAACCACCAGATGCCCAGGGTCTGCCCAGATCAGCCAGACGTCCACCTTCCTTCCGCGCAGAATACAATAGAGAAGGAGGCTAGGAACCAAATCTTCGACAGAGTATGAAGCACCTCTGCGTGAACAGCAGTGATGAGGGCTCTGGGGCTCTGCATGCTTCCAAAGGGGACCCCAGGGGCTCTGGCAGGGGCCCAGATGGGGATCAGAGGGGTTCGCGAGAGGGGAAGCCATCACTGCGCTGACCGTTGAAGAAGCAGGATTTGTGACTCCAAGGGGAGCCGGAAGGGAGTTTTGGGTGGCGGCATCCCACGTGGCAGGCGGGGCAGAGGATGCCGGTGAGGCTACGTGGGGAAAAGAAAAGAGGAAGTGTGGGCTAGGGTGGGGCGAAGTGCGTAGAGTGACGTGGCGGGGGGGAGGCAGTCCTGAAGACGTCCCTTTGACTCTTCCCTGGGCCCATCCTTGCTTCCCAGGCTCATGGGGTCCCCCCATCCCAGCCTGCTCCCCGAGAGCCCCCTCCTGCCCCACAGCTGCGCTTGGCTTGGGCTCTTAAGCTGCTTCTACTGGTGTCGCATGGCTAACATCCTTCCCTGGAGCATCAAAGTGCGGCGTTCACTTTCCCATCTTGAAAGCAGTGTGCTCATTACAGACAACCAGGAAAACCAAAAGAATACAGTAAATGGAGGGAAAACACACACACACACACACACACACACACACACACACAACACTCACATTTGCCCTTGAAGGAAGCCACTGATATAGCTTGCATCCATCTTCTTGAGGGTGAACTTCTCCATTCATGTAAATTGCTTAGATACAATCCTATTGTCATACAGGGATCTGCATATAAAGGGTTCCCTTTGTGTGTAGGTGGCTCCCTCTCTCAGCTGGAGGCTCCCGCCCCCCTGCATGGACCCCTTCATTCTGCTAAGCCGGTGCCCTCAGGAGTCACCACCTTCCTGGACCACCTGCTCCAGCAACTTGGTTCTCAAGGACCCAGCCCCACAGCGACCCAGCGCTCCCTCCTTTCCAGGCTCCTGGATCCCATGAATTGTACAGACACCACGTGGTGGGCTGGAGAGTCGTCCCCAAAGATGCCCATATCCTAATCCTTGGAGGCTGTGAAGGTGTTAGCGTCCCTGAAAAAGGGTGATTCTGCAGATGGGATTAAGTGAAGGCTATTGAGATGGGGAGACGGTCCTGGATTTTCCACACAATCCCAATGGAATCACAAAGGTCCTCATAAGAGGGAGATTTAACCACAGGAAAAAATGTGCTGATGGAAGCAGAGGTCCGAGCGATGGAGAAAGGGGCCACCAGCCAAAGATGCACGTGGCCTCTGGAAACTGGACAAGAAAAGGAATGGATTCATTGGAAGCGATTCCACAGAGTTTGTGACCTTGCCAACACCTCCATCATAACCCAGCAATGCCCATCCCAGACTTCTGACTTCCAGAAGCGTCAGATAATACATTTGCATTATTTTAAGTGTTGGTAATTGTGAGAACAGTGGCAGGAAGTGAAGGCACCCCACTGCCCCCTTTCATCCTTCTGTATGTGCCCTCTTGTGCCAAGGTATCATCCACTCCCAAAGGCGTGAGCCCCACGGACCAGGCACCTAGAGGCAGGGGCTGAATCGTAAGAGTTGTTCGGACCCTGTTCTGAGCCAATATTGATTTGTTTATTTCTAAATTTTTATTGGACTAGAGTTGATTTACAATACTGTGTTAGTTTCAGGTGTACAGCAAAGTGATTTGGCAATACATACACATATATATCCATTCTTTTTCAAATTCTTTTCCATTACAGGTTATTACAGCATATTGAGTTCCCTGTGCTCTACAGTAGGTCCTTGGTGCTTATCTATTTTATATACAGTAGTGTGTATCTGTTAATCCCAGTCTCCTAATTTATCCCTCCCCCCCCCACGTTTCCCATCTGGTAACCATAAGTTTGATTCCAAAGTCTATGAGTCTGTTTCTGCTTTGTGAATAAGTTCATTGGTACTATTTTTAGATTCCTCATATATGCAATAGCACGTGATATTTGCCTTTCTCTGTCTGACTTGCTTCACTTAGTATGAGCATCTCTAGGTCCATCCATGTTGCTGCAAATGGCATTATTTCATTCCTTTTTCATGGCTGAGTAATATTCCATTGTATATATGTACCACATCTTCTTTATCCATTCATCTGTCGATGGACACTTAGGTTGCTTCCATGTCTTGGCTATTGTAAATAGTGCTGCAGTGAACATTAGGGTGCATGTGTCTTTTCAAATTATGGTTTTGTCCGGATATATGCCCAGGAGTGGGATTGGTGGATGCTTAATCCTTACTTTCCTGTGTGGCCATTCAGCCCAAATGCCAGTCAGCTTAGGACACTGAAGAAAGAGTTTCATTCCCAAGTTTCACACCTCCCAGCCCTGGGTATTTGATGGAGAGGCTGCCCCCAAGACCCCAAATACATCAGAATCTCAGGGCAGGGGAGTGGCTCCTGGCTTTGGTGTTCCTTAAGGCCCCTGGATCACACAGGCAGGCCTGGGAGCGACCATGGCCGAGGTGATGTAAGTCTGCAAAATCCCTGTCAGGTTTGCAAGGTTAATGGAAGCAGCAGAGCCTGGGGGTGCCTTGCAGACACCCCTGTTGCTCCCCAGTTGTGTGTGTCATTTGCTTCTTAGGGAAGCAGAAGCTTCCCCGGGTGCAGCACCTGGGGTGGGGTTTCCTTGGGAACCAGCTGTCACTTCTGGTGAGCATAACTCTGGCCTCAGGAACCTCAAAGCAGCTGCAGAAGCCGCTGGGAGGAAGCGTGATTTATGTTAAATCGGCCGTTCAGGGCGGTTTTATGTCACAGCGAAGGGGTCCACGTCAGAGTTATCGTAGCCTTGCTTATCCCCCAAAGAAGTGGGTGTCCTTCACAAAGTACAAAGAATGCTTAAACAGGTAAACAGAGCAAAAATATATTTTTTGTCCCAAAATGGACACGTCGTGGGCTGTATGTTCAAATCCAGACCTGGATTATCCAGTTTCCATTACTCTCAAGTTCAGTGTGTGTGTGTGTGTGTGTGTGTGTGTGTGTGTGTGTGTGTGTGTGTGTGTGTGTGTGAAACCCTATTCCAAGGATATGAAACATCTGGCAGTAGAACTTTGTGAATATGTGTGTGTGTGTGTGTGTGTGTGTGTGTGTGTGAAACCCTATTCCAAGGATATGAAACATCTGGCAGTAGAACTTTGTGAATAGACATAGGCTAACACACTTGTGCTTTCTGTTGGCACAGGATGGGGGAAGGGAAAGAACAATTTATAAAAGTCTTTTGTTTTAATTCTGTCACGATGGAAAAGAGTATGCATGAAGGATAAACAATTTTATACATGTTTCAGAAAGTTGTCTCCACCCAGGAAAAAAAAAAACAAAAAAACAGGAACTAGGCAAGCATTTAAAGCTTGAACTCACTCAAGAATATATTTGACTCATATTTTAGGCGTTGGCCAAAGAAGAAAAAGCTTAATAATGTATAAGCTATTCCATGCATTTCTAATAGTAAAAGGTTTTGATGTTATTGGAGGTCAATTTTCTTGCAATCAAAACTGTCATTAAGATGGTTTTAGGTGTACCACTTTTAGTAACCCATCATGTCTTTTGCAAACAAGCCGATGAAATCTTGAACAATAAGGATTTTATAGGGAACCCAGGCATAGATAAAGAAGCACACAGAGGCCAGAGTCCCAATTTGACCAAACTCGTGGGTAGGTGCGTCCTTTCTCCTCCCCAGTCTCTCTCTGGGGTCAGATTCGTCTGCCCAGCATCTTCAGAAACACGGATGATTTGACCTGCTCCTGCCCCTCCCAGTGGGCCGTGTAGACTGATCCCATGATTCTGAACAACTCCTAACCTCCTGAACTTTTGACGCATCTGTCAGTGGACGTGGTTGTGGCCACTTCACTGGGTCTGGGGAGGATTCAGTAAAACCTGTGTCGAAAGCCTGGTACTCAGAGGATTCATGATGAGTGTTATGGATCATTCTTCTTTTCTGAGGGCAACGCACCAGCCCAATTAGTTCTAGAGGGTGCTGGGAGCCTTCACCACCTGAGGACAGGGCCCGGCTCTTGGTTCTGAGGCAGCCGGCCTTTGGGTCAGGAGTCTTCAGGGGTGACTACTGCTTCAGCCCTCCGCCTGCCTGTCCCTCCTTCCATGTATCTATCTATCTATCTGTAAATCTATCAATCATCTATTTATCTATCCATCCATCCACCTCTCTCTCCATCCATTCTTCCACCCACCCATGCATCTATATCTGTCTATCTATCTACCATCTATCTATATTCATCTGTCTATCATCTATTTATAATCCATCCATCCTCTATCTCTCCATCCATCCATCCAGGTAGCCCATGCATCCACCCATCCATATATTTATCTCTATCTACCATATTTATTAATTTACTCACCACAAATAACATGGATGAGAGTCATTCACAGATTTTCTGGGAACAGATCTCAAGTTGTTCCCAGCAGGTGGCTATCAGAAAAAGGAGCATCTAAAACCCAAATGAGGAAGGACTTCTCTCCCTTCCACAGAGCCTGCTTTGCAAGGCAGTGTCCCAGACAGTCAGGACCAGAGGGGAGAAGAGAGTTCCTATGGCCAACAGGGGCTGCTTAGAATGAGATTTTAAAATCACTTAATTGAGTGTGTGGTCTTTTACCCAATGTTCTCCACACCTCGAAGGGTCAGCGTCCAAACTGAATGCTAGACTAAGGGAACAAGGAAACTCTGTGAGGTCTCCTTCTGTTTCCAGCTACCCCTGGGAGAGAGGTGCCCTGTTTAACTGCATCCTTCACCGGTAGAGAAAACCATCTGAAACACTCAAGTACCCTGAAGTCAATGCTGAATGTGAATTTTAACATTTAATTAATGTATGATTTCAATAATGTAAAAATAAAATTTAATCAATAGCCAGCCATCCTGGCCAGAGGCAAGCTAAGCCACGGCTCTCTCTCTGCTCCTCAGCAAACAATATCTCTTAAAAGTTTGCATTTGGTTTGAATAAATTTATTTATTTATTTATTTATTTATTTACTTTTGGCTGGGTTGGGTCTTTGTTGCTGCGCGTGGGCTTTCTCTAGTTGCGGCGAGCGGGGGCTGCTCTTCATTGCAGTGTGCGGGCTTCTCACTGCGGCGGCTTCTCTTGTTGCGGAGCACGGGCTCTAGGCGTGTGGGCTTCAGTAGTTGTGGCACGTGGGCTCAGCAGTTGTGGTGCACGGACTTAGTTGCTCCGCGGCATGTGGGATCTTCCCGGACCAGGGCTCGAACCCGTGTCCCCTGCCTTGGCAGGCGGATTCTTAACCACGGTATCACCAGGGAAGTCCCTACATTTTTAATACCATGGAGATCACCGCAATATTTTTAAGGGGTTAATGAGAAGTCAAGAGGTTTTTTATATTTTTAATATAAAACAGAACCTCTTCTCCCCCTGGGAACATATTTATGAGAAGCATATAACCAAATAAAGAATCACCTTTCCTTTTCATGTTAAACCTATTATTATAGTGTTATTTCCTATGTGAACAGGCATGTCTTAACAGTAATGAGAGTTAATATTTATGGACTTGTTTTTAAGCACCAGGTACTAAGTCCTTTACATGATCTGATTTTATTTTCACTACAACCCTGCAGAGTTGGTTCCTCATCCCCATGATGCAGAGTGAATGTCTATGTCCCCCCACCCAAATTCATAGATGGAAGCCCTAACCCCCAACATGATGGTGTCAGGAGGTGGGGCCTTTGGGGGTTGATGACGTCATGAGGGTGGAGCCCCCCTAAATGGGACTAGTGTCCTTAGAAAAGAAACCCCAGAGAGCTCCCTCGACCCTTCCACCAGGTGGAGACACAGCGAGAAGACACCATCGATGAACGAGGAAGAGGGTCCTCAGCAGACACTAAATCTGCCCTCGCCGGGATCTCAGACTTCCAGCCTCCAGGACGGTGAGAAATACACCTGTATTATTTATAAACCACCCAGTCTGTGATAGTTTTGCTATAGCAGCCCAAATGGACTAAGACACCCCATTTTAAGGGCTGAGATACAAGGCTGGGACCTGCTGAGGGTCATCCAGCCTGCAGATGGAATTTGGGCTCTGCTCACAAAGCACGTGAGCTTAACCGTTCTGGGTTTCCTCGGCCCTTCCTCCCATGACTCAGACGTTGATTTACGTTGCTCTTGGAATACCCACCTCTTGGAGTTATCTTAATATTCATGAAGATACCGCTTTTATGATCATAACGTCCCTTATCAGTTAACTTCAGGTGTCACCACCATGGCCACACTCTAAACATCACTTTATAATCATAATTGTCAGTCTCACCAACGTATGATCTTTCCAACACCACCAATTAGTTTATGTTCCCCCCGTGAAAACACTTCTTGAAAAATAAATGGAGGGCTTCCCTGGTGGCGCAGTGGTTGAGAATCCGCCTGCCAATGCAGGGGACACGGGTTCGAGCCCCGGTCCGGGAGGATCCCACATGCCGCGGAGCAACTAGGCCCATGCACCACAACCACTGAAGCCCGCGCGCTCTAGGGCCCGCGTGCCATGACTACTGAGCCCGCGAGCTGCAACTACTGAAGCCCGCGCGCCTAGAGCCCGTGCTCCGCAACAAGAAAGAGAAGCCACCACAATGAGAAGCCCGCGCACCGCAACAAAGAGCAGCCCCCGGCTCGCCGCAACTATAGAAAGCCCGCGTGCAGCAACAAAGACCCAACGCAGCCAAAAAGAAGAAAAAAAAAAAAGAGCAGTTCTTTGAAACTCATCAAGAGAGCTGCCACACTTTGAAAAATGTACGTTTTCCCCCCAGGCTAGATCAGTTTTGAGATGTCAGAGACACTGATGATTTTCTACCATTTTCCCATAATTAACAGCGAGCCTGCCTTTCCTGGCTGAGTGGTACACACAGCGTGGATAATGCTGCAGGTTGGGTGGAGGGTGCATTATTCCCGAAGACAAACTGATCCCGGAGAGGCGGCAGGGAGCGGTGGCGTGGAGTGAGATCTTAATTCCCTGCCCAGGAGCTGAACCTGGGGAGCCTGGATGAAAACCAGGAATGCTGGACACCGCACCCCCTGGCTCTTGTCCCCAGTGAAAAATGCATTTCTCACAGAGGTAAAACTGTAAAGACAGGTACAAAGTTTATGATTAGAGACATAGCACAACACGTGGGAGAACACACAGAGAAACAGTTTGCTTAGTTAAGACAGAAGCAGGGCAGAGACGCACACCCAGAGAGAAAGGGTGTGTGTGGGTGTGCCCCCTAAGCAGGAGAAGCCCTTTAGTAAAGAAAGAGGCCGTTAAGTCATGTATATGGGGCAGTTCTTCCGGGTCTCTGTTTACCTTTGGCCAATTATCTGGTTTCTTTTTCCACACCTGCCCTGCCTAGGACCCTCCTCAACATGCATGTGCAACTTTTTTCCAAGATGGATTTCAGCCCAGAGGCCTGTGGGACGGCCTTAGCATCACCTATTATGGGGTGGTGCCCCCTCCTTTTTGACCCCCAAGGAGCCTTTCTGCACATGTGCAGTGTCTCCCTTGCCCCCAGGATGGGAAATGTATAACCTCTTGATCTTTTAACAAGGTTTAGTCCCACTCTGTCCCTGCCATAAAAATGTCCGAGTTCCGGTTATTTACCCTATTTCTGTTGCTGGTTTTTACATTGAGGTGCAGATCTTGAAATATAGACAGGAGTCGGGTCATAAATATGTAGTCCTGGAGCCCGTTTGTCTCTTGCTTCAGGAAGTGTAAACAGGAGGCTGGTAATGAATGTCCGGCCTGGAGCCCATCTTCTTCTCACCCCGGGAGGTGTGAACAGGAGGCCAGTTGTAAATGTCTCTCCTGGAGCCCTTCTATCTCTGCCTCCAAACGGGAGATCCTCAGCAATCCTAGAGGGTCTCCTGGGACCCAAGCAAGAGCCAGGTTGGGAATGAATTCCGTGTTTTGACAGAGACGCCATTTCCCTCCCTGGAACCCTAAGAATAGAGGGCAGACCCTTCACGCTGCTGTTGGAAGCTGGCAAAGAACAAGCTGTGGGAGGAATGTGGTCTTATTGCCAAAGCTACACCAGATCCTTGCTCAAAGCCTGCTGACCTCCACCCACTAACCTCCACGTTTAACAGGACTTAACATAAGGAACTTACAGGGAGAGATAACCCAAAACCAGATGGAACCAGCTGGAACCGTCAAAACGGCAAAGAATCTGACCTTCAACAGACCCTCAGTCTCCTTCTAGGCTGTGAGTGGAAACCAAGGTTAACCATACAGTCTTAGAAAAGGTCCTTAAAGCCCAAGGCAATATGGGAACCACCCAAGTGCCCATCCAAGGATGAATGGACCAAGAAAAGGGGTTGTATACATACAATGGAACATCACTCAGCCTTAAAATCAAAGGAAACCCTGCCATTTGGGACAAGATGGATGGACCTTGGGGCATTATGCTAAGTGAGATTAGTCAGAAGAAGACGAATTCTGCATCATCTCATTAAAAAAAAGATTTTATTGGAGTAGAGTTGATTTACAATGCTGTGTTAGTTTCAGGTGTATAACAAAGTGCTTCGTTGATTACAACTGATTAGTTGTACATATACATATATCCACTCTTTTTTAGATTCTTTTCCCATAGAGGTCATTACAGAGTATTGAGTAGAGTTCCCTGTGCTATACAGTAGGTCCTTATCAGTTATCTATTATTTATCTATATGCATCATCTCATTTTTATGTGGAATCCGAAATTGTCAAATTCATAAAAGCAGAGAGCAGGATGGGGGGAGGGGAAATGGAGAGATGTGAGCCAAAGGGCACAAAATTTCAGTTATACAAGGTAAATAATTTCTGGAAATCAACTATAGCCTACAGCTAACAAGACCGCTTTTATTGTAACTTGAAATTTGCTAAGAGGATAGCTCTTCATTGTTGTCACCAAAAAAAAAAAAAAAAAAAAAAAGAAAAACGAAAGAACATGGTAGGTAATGTGCGGTGATGGATATGCTGATTAACCTGTGATCAGTTTCACCAGGTATATCAAAACTTCAAGCTGTGCGCCTTAAGTATATGTAATTCTTATTTGTCAACGATACTTCAATAAAGCTAAAAAAAAGGGGAAAGAAGATTCCAGAGCAAATAGTTTCCTTCGCTTTGACACACTAGGAGCTCAGCCTTTCTAGGAATGGAATGCCATCCGGAGTCCAAACTCTGTGGCTGACCCCAGTCCCCTTCCTACTCCCCAGCCTCTGGCACCACTAATCTACTTTCTGTCTCTGTGGATTTGCCTGTTCTGGACGTTTCCTATCAATGGAATCACACGCTGTGTGTCCTTCTGGGTCTGGCTTCCCTCACTGAGCATCCTGTGTTCAAGGTCCGTCCACGCTGTAGCCTGTGTCAGGGCTTCACTCCTTTTCATGGCTGTGTGATATTCCACTGTGTGCATGGACCCCACGCTGTTTCTCCATCCATCTGCGGATGGACACTTGAGCTGTTTCCACACTTATGCCCATTATAAATAGTGCTGCTATGGGCACCATGCATACGAGTGCACACGTGTTCGTGCGGACATGTGTTTTCACGGCTCTTGTGCGTCTACACCCAGGAGAAAAATACCTGGGTCACATGGTAAGTCTACAGCTAATCTGCTGAGGAAGCCCTAGGCTGTTGCATATCTGCATCCTTTTCATTTCAGTTTAAATGGACTTAAATCCAACTCCTAGACTCTGCCCCACTGGGAAATGTAATCTTGCCAGTTACTGTGGTTCCCTCCCCTCCCGAGACTCTCACAAGAATTTGGGTCATGTTCCATTTTCAGACAACTTGAAAACTGGTCCATCACAGATGCACTCAGAGCTTCACTCCCCCTTCACCCCCTCCACCTGCGACCAGCATCCCTTGATATACTGAGGATGCAGGAATCTGTACCAAGACTGGGAACCGAGGAACCCAGAGGCCAGTGTCCCCGGACATGAGGGGTACCAGAATTCCCGCAGCTTTTCCTGGTGCCCAGACATCCAGACATCGGCCCTGGGAGCTGGTCACCTGGTCAGGAGTCCTCAGTCAGTCACCGAGGCATCCCTGCCATCCAGCAGCCCCTGCAGTGGACGATTAGGGAAGTGAGAAATAAACATTTATTTTACACGTCTTTTTTTTTTGGCTGCACCGCAGCAGCTTGCGGGATCTTAGTTCCCCAACCTGGGATCAAACCTGGGCCCCAGGGCTTCCCTGGTGGCGCAGTGGTTAAGAATCTTCCTGCCGATGCAGGGGACACGGGTTCGAGCCCTGGTCCGGGAAGATGCCACATGCCGCGGAGCAACTAAGCCCGTGTGCCACAACTACTGAAGCCCACGCGCCTAGAGCCCGCGCTGCACAACAAGGGAAGCCACAGCAATGAGAAGCCCGCGCACCATGACAAAGAGTAGTTCCCGCTCTCCACAACTAGAGAAAGCCTGCCTGCAGCAACGAAGACCCAACGCAGCCAAAAAACACAAACAAACAAACAAACAAAAAAACCACCTGGGCCCCCAGCAGTGAAAGCCCATAATCCTAACCACTGGACTGCCAGGGAATTCCTAGAAATAAACATTTAACATTTAATGGGGTAAGCCACTGAAATTCCAGGGCTTCTGTGTTCCCATAGAGATTTCACTGTATACAGTAGATGGCTTAAAACACTCCATTGGTGCTGCTGTTCTCATTTTGGGGTAGAAGAGTGCATCACACACGATCGAGCACCTCCTCCCCTGGGCATATTTCCAGAGACAAATGAAAACTCTAATTCGAGAAGATACATGCACCCCAATATTCATAGAGCACTCTTCACAATAGCCAAGGAATGGATCAAGAAGATGTGGTACATCTATACAATGGAATATTACTCGGCCATAAAAAAGAACGACATCATGCCATTTGCAGCAACGTGGATGGACCTAGAGAATATTATGCTTAATGAAATGTCAAACACAAGTACTGCATGATATCACTTATGTGTGGAATCTAAAAAAATAAACCAAATGAACGTCTAGGAGAAACGGAGGCGGACTCACAGAGATAGAGAACAAAGTAATAGTTCCCAGTGGGGAGAGGGGAGAGGGGAGGGGCATGATGGAGTAGGGGATTAAGAGGCACAAGCTATTATGTATTAAATAAGCTACAAGGATATGTTGTACAAGACGAGGAATGTAGCCAACATTTTATAATAAAGGGAAGTGGAGTCTAACGTGTACAAACATTGAACCACTATGTTGTACACCTGGCACGTATATAATATTGTAAATCAGTCATGGCTCAGGAAATGGACAATCGGCCTCAGCTTCTCTCTCCCTCCCCCTTTCCCCAACCCCTCCATTTCCTCTCTAGAACCCAGCACCACATCACCAAAGTTTCCATTATTACAGAAGCTTAGATGGGGTGAGCAACCTCAAAACTCCCTAACAAAATGGGCACTCTTTGTCCCTGCTCTGCGCTCTTCCCAGACCTGACGGACGGCAGGTGACACCGTGCACAGCACCTCAGGGGCGGCCGGGCAGGTGGACCCAGGGCGGCAACCAGGCTTCCGACAGACACACGGGCAACTGCAGCTGCGCCTGGACAGGACCAGGCGGGCAGCGCGCGCCCTGCAGGGCCGGTAGGTGGCGCGATGAGATCGCGGTAAGGGGAATCCGAGCTGCGCCGGTGCCTGCGTCCCGGGAGGCAACCCCCAATCCCAGCTGGAGTCTGCGGGGCAGCCTCACCCCGCAGGCCGTGCCAGGTCCTCACACACGTGTGGTGACCCCGCACAATCATCCCCCAGGACCCTCGCCATCCTCGAAGGAAACCCAGGCAGGGTGTCACAGCCCAGCCCCGCCCAAGCCCTGGGAGGCGCGAGACGCACAAGGTCAGAGGGCGATTACAGAATAAATATCTTAAACCCACTCCCAGACACAGAACACTAACGCAGGGTCGCCAGAGGGGAAAGGTGAGGGGGAGGGATAAATTAGGAGCTTGGCATGAACAGATACGTATTACTGTACCTAAAGTAAACAGCAAGGTCCTCCTGTGTAGCACAGGGAACTCTGTTCGATATCCTGGGATCACCTATAATGGAAAAGAATCTGAAAAAGAATAGACATTTCTAGAAGTATAACTGAAGCACTTTGTTGTACCCTGGAAACTAACGCAAGATTGTAAACCAACCATACTCCAATCTAAAAAGAGGATAAATATCAGACAACGTGAAGCATAGGAGACACTTTGCCATCATGAGTTTTCTGATGCCCCAAATGGGCACCCAGGTCTGGCTTTATACTTGGAAATTTGGAATTTGTGTTAAAGGCAGGGGAGATTTAAAAATCGCACTTCTGTTTGACCCTCTACCTTACACCTTTTTAGAAACAAAACAGAGTTATCTATTGACACTGAATGACCCCTACCGTCGTCCCCGCAAGGAAGGGCGGGGTTCAAACCCCATAGATGAGTTGGTCTGGCTCTCCCTAGCTATCTCCTTTGAAAGGGGCACAGTCCTTCCTACCTCAAAGGGATGGGCTTTATGTAAAATATTTCCACACACAGGAAACACCATGAAAGGGGAATCGATTAACCCGTATTGTCTGTTTGTTCCCCTCTAGTCCCCCAGTCCCATATTTTTCCCTACTAGGGCATTCCTATAGGTTATTACAAGATACTGAATATCGTTCCCTGTGCTATACGGTAGGTCCTTGTTAGTCATGTTACATTCAGCCTGATGGTTAAGGCTGTGGAGCACGTGGGCATATTCCTGCCTTAAAGGATATGACTTTTTTTCAAAGAACACAAAACTGCTTGTTAAATATCCCATTGACAGAACCAGGAGGTCCTCCGGACACGTGAGTTTCCCCCGTCTCTTTGGGAGGGTGGGTGGTGTTGAGCTTGTCACAAAAGTGGGCATTTTCCTACAAGCCATCAACGCTCTTTCTTGATAGGATTCCCTGATTTTCACAGACCATCAATCTTTATCAAGCACCCACTCCGTGGGAAGCAAGGACCCCCCCCCCCCCTCCCCATAAAAGGGCATAAATACGGATTGAAGTCAGTTCTCGGGATCTCCTAATTGAGGAGCGTTTCAAATGTTAATTGGAAGCCACAGACCTGCATGCAAATTATAAAAGATTCCCTGATGCATGAAATACAGAGGTTTATCCCATCCACCTGATAAACATTTTTTAAAAGGAGACTATAAACCCAACCATTCAAAAGTAAAACCCTTTCCTACGGTTCCCATAGTTGGTCACCGACCCATAGCTGCTGCAATAAAGTTTTTTGTAAAGTGCTAAAGTCTGAACTTGCCATGAGCGCTGCCTTTGTTACTCTCTTACTTGATGACTACCTTTCCAATGCACTGAGTTTAATGCATCCGTCTTTTGGAACAAAGCAGTTATCCCAAGAACGTGAGGAATGTTTCCGTGTAAAGCGACCCCATTCTAAGAGGCTGATGGGCTACAGCTGCTTCCCTTTACTGGGAAGTCTTTCTCCTATAGGGCGCTTCTGTTCACAGACGGAAATGCGGCACATCTAAATTATTCGTTTCAGTGTATTAAGCGCATCTACATAAAACCTTAGCTATTACCCACTGGGCTGACCCGTATGAACTTTGAAGGGATTTGGACAAATTATAAAAAGGCATATCCCACAGATAAGAAAGCTGAGAGAGTAAAGGAAAGCAGAAACCACACACTAAAAAGATGAAATGCCATCCCAGCCTTAGGGTGACATCTTGCTACTATGGAAACATCCCGTTTTAGTTCATTGGCTCTTGTTGGTTTTTATCATTTGCTTTGTTTTTTGGCCTCAATTAGCAAGTCTGTTTTCGCCTAAGCCAACATGTAGGCGAAAACCTATAATCACAAAAACCTATCAAGAAGGAAAAGAACGCTAATTTCAATACCGCCACTCTCATCCCAAGACACATGCACCAGCCACAGAGCCAGAGAGAAAACTGACACTTTACAAATCGAGTTTTATGAGCGGGAATTCTGGAATCCAGGAACGGGACACCTGACCAAGCTTCACGGGTGCTGAATACTGGTGACTCCACGTGGAAGTCCAGGAGACGGGGTCCCCAGGTCTGTAATCCTCCACGGGAGATGGACATGGGGGGGCCGTTCGGGCAAGCTTCCTATGATAAAAACACACGTGTGGGCGTTCCAAGGGATGCCGAGGGAGAAGCAATCATTATTGGATTAATTCAGGCAATTGAGTCAAGCCAGAGAAAGGCACTGTCCAGAAACTCTCGGAAAAGGTGTTCAGTCTTCTACGTAAAACGCTGGGCCGCCCCCAGCTTGCTCTAGGGTTACCCCGAAGACCTGTAGTCCGTTCAGGAAAATACACACATCTCTTCCACAAGCCTGCCTAGAGAGAGTGGCTGGCCAGGGGTCCACAGCTTCTCTGGTTGGACCACGGCCAATGCGTGCTCAGACATCGAGCCAGACAATCCGACAGGAGGGGACTGGATTCCTGATTCTGCTAGAGTCACGCAGGAGCCCTGGGTCATTGGGGGACCTTCCCTGCTCTTGTCTGCCTGCCCCAAACCCATGGGGTGCCCTTGCCCCTGAGTTCCCAAATGCTACTCAAATGAAAACCAACCCAGGGGACTCACCTGTGGCTTACAGATGTCCGCTCATGGCTTGGCTTACCAAGAACAAGGAGGGAAAGATTGGGAGTTTGGGGTTAGCAGATGCAAATCAGCAGATACAGGATGGATCCACAACAAGGCCCTATTGCAGAGCCCAGGGAACTCTATTCAACCTCCTGGGATAAACCATCATGGAAAAGAATATGAAAAAAGAATGTATGTATATGTATGACGGAATCCCTTTGCTGTACAGCAGAAATTAACACACGATTGCAAATCAACTCTACGTCAATAACATTTTTAAAAAATTTTGTTCCTAACCTTCCGTCCAAACTCCCCCCAGTCGTAGTTTCTGCATCTTTCAAGTCTCCGCCCACAGGGTGGCTACCCTCTAGCACCTTTGACAGACAGTATCCATTACCAGCCAGCACATGTGTGTGTGGGCGCATGGGCACACACACACACACACACACACACACACACACACGCACACGCACACCCCCAGAGCTTCCTGACACAGCACTGATGCTTCCTGCAGGTGGCGCCTTCTGCTGTTACAATCCACCGGGTTTTTCACAATTCCCATTGCATCCACCCAAATCCATCCCAGACCCCTCTCACTGGTCGTGACCTGCGGTCTGAAGAACAGTGCACCAAAGCCAGGATGAAGGCGTGTCGATTCATCCGCGATTTCTTTCTAAAGTTCAAGTTCCCCTGTAGGGACAGTCTGGCCTGGATTTTCAGGTTGCTTTATACACTCAGGAGCAAGGAAAGGTTTTAGACAAACGTACACACGTTGGAAAAAAGAGGAAGCCCTGATGGCTAAGAGTGGACCACCAGAGTCCATCATTGTCCGGATGCCTGCGGTTCAGCCACTGTACCTAGGAAGAGGTTTTAGCAGCTCCTGAATTTTGATCTCGGAACCAACCATGTATCTGATTCCAAAACAATTCACTCCAGGAAGATCCCAGGCACTGAAAGTTGTCTTGCTGCAGGACTTGGAAGAGGAAAACCCATGGCAGGAGTAAATAGAAATAAAAAGCAACAAGGACAATTCTGCTAGTGGAAGGAGAACGGACAGGAGCCTCCGTGTGAGAGAAGGTTTCAGATAAAGCCAGGAGTGCGGGGGACAGGGGCTGAGAACAAAAGTTAAGTAACCCAGAGGAGGGTACGAGGAGCAGGCTGGGTCTGAGGGTGTACAGAGCCTGGACACATTATGAGTTTTACGGGTGAGGGCATGCTTCTCAACAGAGTGACTCTTCTCTCTCCATCCACAGGACTAGCTTCCCTGTCAAGGCTCCTCCGGGAATCCGATTAAGTTAAACACACACACACACACACACACACACACACACACAAGATGTTAACAGACGGGGACCAACCAGAACGCACCAAAGCTCACAAGAGCAATGTAGAAAATGCTCCCTGAACTGAGTTCATTTTCTCACGGTCAATATCCAAGTCCATTTGGTGAGCAAAGAATGGTGACATATGTCCTCGGACACCTCCTATGCCTTCACACCAGGGCGGCTCTGGCTCTGGGCGTCAGAGAGGTTCTGCAGACAAAGTTAAGTTTAACGAAGAACGTCAGAGATGGGCTCCCCTCCCTAGCGGACCCCCAAGAAACAGGAACTCTGCGTGTGTGAGTGAGGTAGGAGCACTGGAAACGGGGATAGACACTCGGTTACCCTTCTTGTTTTGGCCAGGGAACAGCTCGAGGCTGGGAATGCAGGTGCCTTTCAGAATTAGAGCTGCAGCCCTGGAAAGAGATGCATAGTATGGCCGCTCATCAGACACTTCCTGGGGGGTACCAACAGTTTGCTGTGTGTGTGTGTGCAGATACTAGGCATCTCCCCCCCAGGTGACCTTGAGAAGCCCCCTGACTGCAAATCCTGCTGGGCTCGGTCACCTCACCTGCAAGGACATGCCTTCAGCCCCTATTCCTTCCACAGACCGCAGACCCGTCCTGGCTGCCCGGAGCCGGGGATGTGGCCTCCTTCTTTGGCCCCAGCGTGGCTGGGTACTCTCCGTTCTTCCTATGCCGTCCCGGGGGGAGAGCACAGTCCCCGGGATGGGCTGCAGGAAGGGGTCCAGGGCCACTCTGGAATCCACTCCTGTTTTTTTCCTCCCCTGTGTCCACGCCGGACCAGGCCATCCCCCTACGATCAGCGTGCACGTCTTGCCCGAATCCCCACTCAGCTGCTGAGTGAGATGGCATCAGAGGGGATGCTGTTTCCGGTGGGGTGAGGTCCTGTGTCCTGTGTGCCAGGCTCTGAAGGTCACCTGGAGAGAGTGCAGGAAAAGAGTCCCTGGCCGCCCCCCCGCCCCCGAGGCACCCGGGACTCAGGGATGGGGGGTTCCCTGCAGATGCGTTCCTCCCGTTCACAGCCCCTCACCCTGCACACATGAGGCCTTCTGAGCCCCCGGCCCCTGGCGTTGGGGGCCTCACGTGGTGGAGACTGGAATCAGAGCTCCTGGGGCCTGAACGCCCTATACTCTGGGACAGGGGTGGCTCTGTTTTTTGCATATCCCGAAGTTCTAGTCTAGGCCCTGGTACCCCTGTCCTGCACCGCATCCCTGAAGCGCTGGGCTGGGGGGATTCTACCTCCTTTCCCTGTCCCTGCCGGAAGGGCCAGCGGGCATCAGCCCTAAGCGCAGCCCAGCCCTTAGGAAAGGGATGTGTGTGTGCGTGTGTGTGTGTGTGTGTGTGTGTGTGTGTGTGAGTGAGGGTGTAGGCGGTGGGGGACAAGGTCTGGTTTGTCATGCACAAGGCCCAGCCCGGGAGGGTGGGACACGCACGTATGGGAAGGGGGCGCGGGTGTACGAGGCTTCTCTTCCGGCAGGGCACAAGCCCGCCTCCCCATTCCGGGTGGTCCAGCCCCGGGCTCCTCATCTATTTCCCCCAGAACGGGGCGCCCCCTCACGTAAGGGCACTCTGATCTGAACCTGCCCCCTGTCTCTGCCCCATCGCGTCTGCACCCCGTCCAGCCCGGGTGGGTCAGCCCTGAGTCGGATGCAACCCGCAGCCCCTCCCGAGTGCAGCCAGCCGCGCGCCGGGAGACAGAGGGCAGGAAGGGGCTGCCCGTCTCCGCCGGCTGCCTCTCGCCCGCCTTGCCCGGTCCTCCGCAGTGACCGCTCAGCGCCCCGGCCGCGGGCTGGGGGGCGGGCGCCCGGGAAAGGGGGAGCGCGGGGGGCGCGCGGACGGGGAGCGGGCGGGCCGCCCAGGCTGAGACGGCGCCAGAGGGCCGGGGCGCCGGGGCGGGCGGGGCGCGCGCGGGGCCGCGGGTGGGCGCGGGTGGGGCCGCGGCACCCCCAGCCCCGGCGCGCCGCAGCCCCTCCCCGCGCGCGGCCCCGCGCCTCCCCGCCGCGCCCCCGCCACCCGGCAGCCCCGCGCCCCACGCCGCCCGCGGACGGCCGCGCGCCGCGCCCCGCGGGGCCGGGCTTCCACCTGTCCCCGCGCGCCGCCTTCTCGCCGCCGCCCAAGTTTGCGGGGACCTGCCGGGCGCGCCGCCTCGTCGCCTCCGTCCGCGTCCGCGTCCTCGCCCATGGCCGCCGCGCCCCCCGCGCCGCCCGCCCAGCCCCGCGGCCGCCGGGCCCGGTGAGCGCAGGAGCGCGGGCCCCGGAGCGGCGCCGGGCGGTCGGACCCCGCGCGCAGCCGCCCGGAGCAGCCGCGGCCGAGCGGCGGGCGCCCGTCCCCGGCACGGAGCACTGCGGATGAGGCGCGGGGCCGGCGCGGGGCTCCGGGCGCGCTCGGGGGTCGTGAGCGCCGCGCCCCGCGCCCCGCGCGCCCCGCCGGGGCCATGCAGTCGCTCATCTCGCCGGTGACCAAGGCGGTCCTGGTGGCCCTCTTCATCTTCGCCATCCTGCTCATCCTGTACGTGATCCTCTGGTACATCTGCCGCGATGTGGACTGCGACCACGGCATCTGAGCGCCGCGGCCCCCGGGGCCCGCCGCGCTGAGGGCGCCCCCGCGGCGCCGGGCATGGGGGCTGGGCGGCCCGCCGGCGCCCCCCGCCCCGGGCCCCCGCCGCGCGCCCGCCGCAGCCGCCTGGCCTTGACCTTCAGGGACGGAGCGGGCAGAGCGGGTGAGTGCACTCCGGCGGCCGCCCTGCGGGGCGAGGCGGGGGCGGGCCACAACTTCGCGGAGGGCGCGGGGTGCCGGCGCGGGACGGGCCCCGCCACCCGGGGGGAGGCGGCGGCGGGAGGGCGCGCGGAGGGCCGGGCGCCCCCCGATGCAGCCCGGCGCCGCGGGTGCGAAGAGCCGGGCGCTCCCGCCTCGGGTCGCCCCCGCCTCGGGTCGCCACCTGCGCGGCGGCCCGGGGCGGAGCGGGACCGAGCTCCCGGGCGCCCGGCTGGTGCCGCGCGCTGCCGGCTCCCCAGCCGTCGGCCCGCGGGCGCGGGGACCCCGCGCGGAGGACCCCGGGCAGCGCCGCCGAGCCGTGCGGAGAGAGCGCGGCGCGGGGGGGCCGAGCGCCACCCACCGCAAAGGGACACCTCCCGCCAGCCGTGGAAAACGGGTCGAAAGCCCGGGCGCCCTCCTCACGGCCCAGGCACCCCCAAGGGGCGCAGACCCGCGGGGAGGGGAATCCCTCCCCGGGGCCCTAGCCCCCTACCCCAGAGGAGAGGGAACGTGGGAACGCTTTGCCCTCCACCAGGTGTGCCGAGCAAGTTTGAGACTTAAATAAATAGCTTGCTGTCCAGAAAAAAAGACCTCTCTCTGAACGTCTCTGTGCAGGAGGAACGTGTGAGGAAAAACACCCGTCTTAGACAGGCTGCCAGCTTATGCACCTTCGGGTGGCTAGGCCGTCTTCCTGGGGTCATCAGGGCGGGGGGGGGGGTGTTTGGGTCCCGGTGGTCATGTGGGAACCGCCCCAGCTCTCAGCAGCCCTGCTTTGTGCAATTCATGTTTGTGTATTCCTCTCCCACTAACCGTTTCCAGCCCCTGGAGGGTTAAGGCAACTGAAAGCGCAGACACTCCTCGTCCCCGGGAATCTTTGGAAAACCCAAGGGGAGCGAGCCTGTCTGATGTGGCGCGATCAGGGTTTGTGCGCGTTGCGTGGGTTTTCTCCTGCGGTTAAAATTGGTGCGGAGTCGGTGAGTGGTCCTCTGCAGCCTCCAGCGCACGTCTCCAAGATCCAGTGTCTGAGGACCAGGAGGGAGGGGAGGCGAGACCCATTTTCAAGATAACAAACGCTATTTGAGGGAATGGAGATCCGAGGACACCCCCCAGACAATGCCCCGAATGCAAATGCATTCTGGAGGCGTTCTGTGGAGCTGGCTGGGGAAACGCTCTCCTGTCACATGCATCTCTGGAGGGCCTGCCCCAGCTCCCCTTCCCCTGTCCACCACCCCCCCCCGCCCCCGACCCCCAGCTCAACAGCCAGAGCCTAAGATTTGCTCAGCTCACTTCGAAACAGACCAGGCAAATACTTCTGATGAATTTCTGAAGCACCGCGCCTTGGGTATCAGGTGAATTAGCCGCGCGGAAGGAGGTTAAAAGATTCGTGATCACATCCCCAAATATGATGCCTTGAAAACTGTCCACCCCTCCTCCAGAGAAAGTACCTCACAAGTCTGCATCCCATGCACGGCACGTGAATCAGGATCCAAAATTACAATAAACACATACACTGCGGGAGAGTGGATTAGGAAAGGGAAGCCACCAATAGGAGGTGCCTGAATCTCGGGTGAGCTTGGGGGAGGACATTGTGATTGGGGGTTGGTCACTAGTGGGGCCCATCTGGCAGGGGGTAGGAAAACACCTGTACAAGGAAAAGAGCCCAGCATTACATAACTGAGACCATCCAGGGTGTTTTCCTGCAGCCGGAGGGTCGGTCCCCCACGGCTGATGGTTCTGGCCACACACACACACACACACACACACACACACACACGGGAGCGGGACCCCATTTCCATCCGGTGATGTGTCAGGTCGGTACATGCTGGGCCTCCCTTGGGTTATTTTCCTCACAGGCCATTTCAATCTTGACAGATCAGCATTGATTCCATTTCCCAGAGAATGCCTTCCCATCAATTAGAAACCAGCCATCTGCATATTATTTCTATGACCCATGAAATGCGTCTCCTTCGTAATCATTACCGTGTCCGTGGAGAGGGTCATTGCAAAATCAGGACAGAAACATAGGGTCCCAGAATTCAAATTGCCAGGCGTGTGTGAATTCGGCAGCTCTTAATGAATATGTGAGTTAATGCTCTTGCAGTGACACAGTAATGCTCACAGTATAGACACTCGCCCCCTCCCACCCCGACTTAGACCAGGGTAGAACCACGGCCCTTTAGACAAAATGCAGTCACGGTTCCTCACGTTCACAGTAGCCTCTGTGATCTACAAAAGCCCTTCCCAAATGGTCTTCTGGATCGACGCCAGTATCCCCATTTCAGGTACAAACCAAGGTAGTTTCTCGCCCAAGGTCATGGAGCCAGAAGTGCCAAGGCGTCACTGGTAAAGGACATAGTCACACCCGGGGAGCTTCTGGCCGGAGAGGGGCCGCTCGGGAGACCTTCCCCTGCTTCTGTGAAAGGAGCGCCCTGTTCCCTCTTATGTCCGTGACTGCACGTTTCTTTCCACCCATCACCTCTCCGAGGGAGCCCCGAGATCCTGGGGACCCTGTGGGTATCTACTGTCTAAAGAAAAGGGACTGTTCACCTGCCTAAAGACAGCAGCCTCCACCAAGAATCATTCTCTGGGGCCCAGAAAGATCACTCCTGAATCCAGTGGGGGAGGCTGATCTCAAAAGGCTGGAAGGGTGTGACAAGGTAGAAATGTCTGTCCTGTCACCTTCTGAATTTTCTACGGGCAAGCAACAAATCCAGAGTGCCTGCCAAAAGGAAAAAACAAAATGTGGCTTCCTATAAATAACAATTACATCTAATATTTACAGAGTGTGTTACAAAGTACCAGACAGAGTTAAAAGGATATTATTTACATCGCATTTTATCCTTCTGACAGCAACACGAATCTAATGATTATCCCAATTATACAGAACAGAAAAAAAGAGGCTAAAAGAAAAAGGTTATGTAATTTTCCTAAGATTGCAAGGAAAAAAAATCAGTCACCAAGAGTCTCCAGGCTCTTACCCCGGACCTGCATGCATGCTCATGTGTATCTGTAAATAAAACCTCACCTCCATTGCTTTCCGATTCCAAAAATTTTTAATTGTGTTTCTATCTTCACCTCTCCCTTAGGGCTTAGGAATAATATTCTTCTTTTAAGTTGTGTTTTTGATAGATTTCAAAATAACTGCTTAATATATATTTACAGGCATTGTCCACAGAGGTTTCAATTTTAAAAAAGCTTTGGACTTATTTCTTTATAAATATTGATAATTAGCCATAAAAATTTGAAAAAGTGAATTCAAAAGTGTGTCTAATATAGAAAATAGATAACAAACAAGGACCTACTGTATAGCCCAGAGAACTCTACTCAATATTTTGTAATAACCTATATGGGAAAATATTCTGGAAAAAAAAATATATACACACACACACACACACACACACACACATACACACACACATATATATATAACTGAATCACTGTGCTGTACACCGGAAACTAACACAGCATTGTAAATCAACTATAGTTCAATTAAAATTTTAAAAAGAATGTGTCTATATTTTTATATTTTGGAAGTTATCAGTTAATGTTCCTAGGGCAAGGAAAGCTTTTGTTTTTGTTCGTTTGTTTGTTGTTGGCTGCACCGCCTGGCTTGTGAGATCTTAGTTCCCCGACCAGGGATTGAACGCTTGAACCCAGGCCCTCAGCAGTGAACGCGCCGAGTCCTAACCACTGGACCGCCAGGGAATTCCCCAGACAGCACTTTTTAAATAACAGTGTCCTAATATACTTTGCTTTGAGAACACATTTGTGTCCTACAAGGATTGCGCTTTGCATCCTGTACTGTGTAAAGATGCCCCCAAAGCTGCCTCCTGTGCCCCCCTCCCCTTTCTTCCCCAAACTGAAGGTTTCTCCAAAGAGGCAAAGCGTGGCTGCTGGAAACCTTGGCTTCTTTCCAAGAATAGTTAGTTGGTGGAAGTGAGCACCTTGGGTCTGCACAGAAGCATCAGGGGAAACAGGGAGACAGAGCATCCAGAACCCAGCACGAGGGAAAACTGAGGACACTTAGAAAGGAGGCTGTTTGTCAGTCACGTAAGAGAGAACTTTGTAAAAGTTAAACTTGAGCACGACAGGAGCGGGCTGCCCCAGAAGTGGCCGGGGGTGTTTGCTTGCTGGGCAGTTGATTTTTGCTCAGGATGTGTGAGCTGGCGGGCGGGGTTGGAGAAGTATAGTCCTGGGGTTTCATACTCTGTGAGCTGATGTACCTATCCCCCAGCTCCCACATCCCTGAAAAGCAAGATTCTTCGGCAGAAGCAGACATGTTACAATTCAAGACAAGTGACTTTGGGGGAGAAGAATTGGGTAGGGAATCTGATTCTTGCTTCTGAAGCTATTTTCAGCTTCAGAAAGAAAAACAACAACAAAAAAAGGAGGCAGAGAATGTTTGTCAAGCTATCACAATGCCTCGTACAATAGCCTTTGTTCCTACTTTGTTCAGGCTGCACTCCACAGATGTTCATCCTTAAAGTGGTCTGCATTGCAGATGTTTCTAAATAACGTGGACGCTCAGATCACAGAGATAGAAGGTGTCGGCAGGTAAGGAGCGAGCGTCTCACCCCTTCGTTTCAAGATGCGGTATTCTCCGCGTGTCAAGCTAAATCACAGTTGCAGAGTGAAATGCGAAAGAAGTGGATTTGAAGCTGGAAGGGGGCGGGATGGAGCCCTGACTTGGAGCCGGGGCTGCCGGGCATGCAGGAGGCTGCATCTGAAACCCATACGCCGGCCTGGGATGCTGGGCTGTGCGGACAGGAATAAGGCAGCTCAGCCCAAGAGGAAAACAGTCCCGTGGAACGTCCTAAACCCCTTCTGCGCCTCTGAGGGACTCCACCTCTAAAAGACCATGTTTCCATAAGTCACTCCCCACCCTCCGACACAGATGGAGTCTGTGCGACATGTAAATAAAAAGGAAACACAAATGGAATATAAAGCATGACCTTCCGGCCACGTGCGGTCCACGCCGAGCTACCAGCTTCTTCCAGGGAGGGGCGTCTGTCCCCCACGGGGGGTCCGGCACGCCCATCCCCACCGTGATGTGACAGACGTGGACCTGCCACCGTCTTTCAAGTAGCACTCCCCCCCCTCCACTGGATTTCTGGGGCCTGGGAGCAGGGACCATGCATTTATTAAGCACCTCCTGTGGGTTTAAGATTGTTTCACGTGACCCTTACAAAACCCTGGGATGTGCTGTTGGGTTTTCCTCTGCGTGCATGAAAACTGCGTCCAGCTACGTGGTCAACAGGGATCTGGAGGGCAGGCTGCCGGGTCAGCAGTGGCTGATGTGAGCCCTCCTGCTTTCACTCTCCACTGGACCAGACCACGCCTTCCGTTCACCTGCCTTCGCCTCGCTGTGGATCCTTAGACGTCTAAGCACAGCAGGCAGTGCTGGTGTCTGTGTGCGCCCAGTGGTTGAAGCTGTAGGTCGACCAGTCGCCCGGGGTGATCATGGGAGGATCACCGGGGAAATGGGCTCACCACACTCGTGAAACGTCAGACGCGTGCTTGCGTCTCCTAATGCACGACAGTCCAACCACCGTGCAGGGTCACATTACTCTTTATTAAAATGTTTATTGAGATATAGTTGATTTACGACGTTGTGTTACCTTCAGGTGTACAGCAAAGTGATTCAGTTATACATAGATAATGTATAAACACATGTATTCTTTTTTACATTCTCTTCCATGATAGGTTATTACAAGATATTGAATATAGTTCCCTGTGCTATACAGTAGGTCCTTGTACTCCTTTGAATTTTTTTTTTTTTGCATCCGCGGGCCTCTCACTGTTGTGGCGTCTCCCGTTGTGGAGCACAGGCTCCGGACACATAGGCTCAGCAGCCGTGGCTCCCGGGCCCAGCCGCTCCCCGGCATGTGGGATCCTCCCGGACCGGGGCACGAACCCGTGTCCCCTGCATCGGCAGGCGGACTCTCAACCACTGCGCCACCAGGGAAGCCCTTGAATTTTTTTTAATGTAACAGGAATGTCCTTGACAGTCTTCAGGTATGGCTTGATCCAGGGCCTCAACTGATGTCATCAGGACTCAGTGTCTCTCTGTCTCTCATTCCTCTTTCTTCTTTGGTACATGACTCTTTGTTGCTACGTTATCACCATGTTTGTGAAGCATGAATACAATTAGGAGGAAGACTAAATTATTTCCCGCCCCACCACCATCTCATCTTTTACTGTTTGGATACCAAAGGGAGCAAAGTCTCATGGAGATGATGACAGCATAGGCGTTGGATGTTATCAACTACGCAAAATTCCAAGACAACCAAAGACAAAAAAGGACTGAATAAGGTAGTAGAGGGGGATAGAAAGAGACAGGGGAAGGAATGCATCACAAAACAGGGGCTTAAAACAGTGTGTACTGCATCAACTTCTAGAGGAAAAAAAAAAGCAAACAAGTAAACAGAGGAGCTTGCAATGAACAGTCCTGAGAGAAGTGAAAGTGTCAATTTGTTGAACCGGGGGCCCCCGGACGGTGCATTCTCCTCTTTTCTCACTTCTTTTTTTTTTTTTTTTTTTTTTTTTTTTGCGGTACGCGGGCCTCTCACCGTTGCGGCCTCTCCCGTCGCGGAGCACAGGCTCCGGACGCGCAGGCCCAGCGGCCGTGGCTCACGGGCCCAGCCGCTCCGCGGCACGTGGGATCCTCCCGGACCGGGGCTCGAACCCGCGTCCCCTGCATCGGCAGGCGGACTCTCAACCCCTGCGCCACCAGGGAAGCCCTCGATTCCTCTCTTTTCGTGGTCATTGTTTTTGGTGTGTCTGTGACAGAGTTCTCAAGTGTTAGGACCCTCATCCCATGTTTCTCTGTAAGCTTTTGATTTTTAGCTTGGATTTGCCCAGCACCGTGATTTTGAGAAACACGGAATACCACCTCATTGCAGAACTGGCTGTGATTTAACACCTTCTTTGTTTTTATTAACTTACTTTAAAATTTCCTGCAGTTTCTTCAGGTAGGTTAGAGACGGCCCAGGATACTCATGCTGTGTGGAAACTAAAATCTCATTGTAAAAAACGAGAACGAGGATCTTGAGATTTTACTCTGCCTGGGGTTCACTTTGTTGTTTGCCATCTTTTGCTCTCTTTTTCCCCTTGAAGTGTTTCTAGGGTGCAGAGCTGTTTTGTTTTGTTTTTTACCAAAGGAATCCTACTTAGGAAATAATTATTCTTCTCCTGGAATAAAAAAACTCTCCTTGGCCTCTTCTTCAGCACTCAGGGCTTTATTTAGTCCACTGAGCTATAAAGAGAGGCTGCTTCCTGCCAGAGCTGGGTGACCTGTTTCGGGGCCTATATTTCCCCGTCCTCCTTGGCATCCCAGCCCTTTCCCAGCCCACCTCCTCCTTGTGTGAATCAGGCAAAACCAGGGGAGGCCCAGCCTCGGCCTGGAAATCAGGATGTCACCTTCCGTCACAAGCGAAAGTCCCAGAATGATGACTCCTGTTTATCCCTGAACCATTCCTAGAGTAATTTTTTAAAATTTTTATGGGAGTAGAGCTGCTTTACAATGTTGTGTTAGTTTCTGCTGTACAGCAAAGTGAGTCAGCTCTACGTATACATATATCCCCTCTTTTATGGATTCCCTTCCCATTTAAGTCACCAGAGTAGTGAGTAGAGTTCCCTGTGCTATACAATAGGTTCTCACTAGTGATCTATTTTATACATAGTATCAATAGTGTATAGATGTCCATCCCAATCTCCCAGTTCGTCCAACTACCACCCCCGCCCCCCCTTGGTAACCGTAAGTTTGTTCCCTACATCTGTGACTCTGTTTCTTCTTTGCCAATAAGTTCAGCTGTATCATTTTTCTAGATTCCACATAGAAGCGATATTATACAGTATTTGTTTTTCTCTTTCTGACTGACTTCACTCTGTACGACAGTCTCTAGGTCCATCCACATCTCTGCCAATGGCACCATTTCGTTCCTTTTTACGGCTGAGTCATATTCCATGGTATATATGCGCCACATCTTCTTTATCCATTCCTCTGTTGATAGACATTAAGTTGCTTCCATGTCCTGGCTATTGTAAATAGTGCTGCAGTGAACATCGGGGTGCATGCATCCTTTCGAATTAACGGTTTTCTCTGGATATATGCCTAGGAGTGGGATTGCTGGGTCGTATGGTAGTTCTATTTGTAGTTTTTTAAGGAACCTCCATACTGTTCTCCATAGTGGCTGCACCAGTTTACATTCCCACCAGCAGTGCAGGAGGGTTCCCTTTCCTTCACACCCTTTCCAGCATTTATCGCTTGTAGATTTTTTGATGATGGCCATTCTGAACCTAGGGTATATTTTTTGACTAGTGGTTTACTGCACTCGAGTTAAGACGGGACGCCCATCTTCCACGAAGGGAGAATATGAATCATTTTCACCCAGCGGCCCCCTGGGCTAGCAGATATAGAGAGGTATTCATTCAAAATGGAAAACAAACACCAAAGGGAAACCGGGGGGGGGACATAAATTAGGAGTTTGGGATTGACATGTACACACTACTGTATATAAGATAGATAACCAACAAGGACCTACTGTGTAGCACAGGGAACTCAATACTCTGTAATAACCTGAATGGGAAAAGAATTTGAAAAAGAACAGATACTTGTCTATGTACAACTGAATCCCTTTGCTGTGCACCTGAAACTAACACCACATTGTTGATCAATTATACCCCAATATAAAATAAAAATCTTTAAAAAGTGGAAAACAAAGCCAAACAAAAATCACAGGTAGGCAAAGGTGTGATTGTACACTTTCCCATACAGTGTTTGTTGGATCATTATTCAGAAATTCACTGAGCAGCAGAGAGGTTTATTTACATGTTACTTTGGGGTGTTAGGTATTTGTGGAATTAAAAAGAATCAGGGGCTTCCCTGGTGGCGCAGTGGCTGAGAGTCCGCCTGCCGATGCAGGGGACGCGGGTTCGTGCCCCGGTCCGGGAAGATCCCACGTGCCGCGGAGCGGCTGGGCCCGTGAGCCGTGGCCGCTGAGCCTGCGCGTCCGGAGCCTGCGCTCCGCTACGGGAGAGGCCAATACAGTAGTTGAAAATTTTCCCTTTGCTACATCTCTAATATAGTCAAAGTCATGAATGAAACAGTAACTTACATGAAAGTCATATACTAGATCTACTACCATTTAGTTTATTCTAGAAATTGGAGAGAATTCACTGCGTAGCATAGAGGTTTGTTTACATGTTACTTTGGGATGCTAGGTATTTGTGGAATTAAAAAGAATCAGGCACTTCTGTACTTTAGTTTTAAAATATGTGATGTTCTTTAAATTCATAATAAATTGATGCAGTTTGATACTTAGGAACATA
The DNA here is from genome assembly GCF_002837175.3 of Physeter macrocephalus. Taxonomy (NCBI): domain Eukaryota; kingdom Metazoa; phylum Chordata; class Mammalia; order Artiodactyla; family Physeteridae; genus Physeter; species Physeter macrocephalus. Next base: position 147,442,924 of record NC_041220.1, on the reverse strand, counting down.
TAAAAAGGTAATGTGAACTTTTCTGCTTTTGTTTGTGTTCAAAGTTTTGGTTTTATAAAACCAGATGGATTGGAGACTTACATAAGCATTTGAACGCTCAAATAGGTGTAATGATTTTCCATTACTGTTTGAATATCTTCATTCCTCTTAAATGCACGAAAATTCCATGTACCTGAATAAGCATGTAAAAATATTTTGGCCTTCCCCCCCTTTTTACACAGATTACTCTTTTTGTCCCAAGTAGATAACGCTTTTTGTTTTGCATTATCAAGGACATTTACTGAACTACAGAAATGTATAACAAATTAAAATCTGATGTGAATGTTAGAAAAAGAAAAAGGAAATACCTGCCAAAATGCCTTGAGTCATTGTATCCAAAGGATATAAAATACCTTTAGGAGGAAACGGCAGGCCTGAGATTGGGGAAGGAGGTCTGCGTGTGCCAGTGTTTGGGGCACTGGATGTCATCTCACCCCTGTGGTCTGGGGGTTCAGGGCTGGGTCAGCAGGGCCACAGGGGGACACCCTTTCCCGTACACATCACCGCCCCCATTGGAAAGGCTGCTCCAATTCTGAGCCAGTACGGTTGAGGCCAGGCGGTCACAGAGATTGTGCTGCTGCAAATCCATCCCTCAACTAGCGAGAGAACGTATGAAGCAGCATTTAGTCTTTCCCCTTGTCCACTGGGACGCTGTGTTTCAGAGGGTCCTCTGAAACCCGGGCCGGGTCCTGATGCTACGGCCTCTGCCGAGCACACGCTCAGTCCGGGCGTGAAAGCCACCCCACGGTCCTGGCTCCTGTTCCCTGTGGCCCTTCTTCCTGCTCCCCCGGAAGTGGTACCGGCGGGGGGAGAGACAGTGCGGGTGACCATGGCTACCCCTCGGGGGCATTTGCGTGTTTTCCTGCAACTCCCTTGCATCACAGCATCCGAAAGCCGGGGAGGACCTCGCCGTGGGGGGAAGCCAGGCTCCGAGGCCGGTCAGGAAGGGCCTCCTTTGTGACCCTCAAATTACCCCCCAGGTGACCTGCCAGGCTCAGCCCTCTTGGGAATGTCAGCGTCCTGGGAAGACACGGAAATGGGTGGCGACCCACCCCGTCTTAAGGATGAGACTTACAAATAACAGGGATGTGATCGGGCGACATCTGGTTTAGACGGACGGGTCAGCCTCCTTGCAAAAGCCCAATCAGATAGCTCTGGATCTGGTGGGAGTCCAGACTGCTGGAGGCTGGAAGTCCCAAGTGAGTCTTAACGGGAATAAAGGCAAGACGTTGGTGAAAGTTCTAGGAAAAAACCTTCCTGGCCTCTTCTAGCTTCTAGGGGAGGCCGCATTCCCTGGCTGGTGGCCACGCATCTCTCTGACCTTGGCGTCCGTGGTCACGTCATCTCCCCTTCCTCCGACCCCGCCCCCAGCCCCTGCCTCTTTATAAGCACCTTTGTGATCACCCTGGGTTGACCCGATAATCCCAGATCATCTCTGTGAGTCTAGACCCTTAACTTCGTCACATCTTCCAAATCCCTTTTGCCGTCGGAGGGAGTATCCACGGGCTCCAGCGGGCCCGTGAGCCGTGCCCGCTGAGCCTGCGCGTCCGGAGCCTGCGCTCCGCTACGGGAGAGGCCACAGCAGTGAGAGGCCCACATAATGCAAAAAAAAAAAAAAAAGAATCAGGCACTTCTGTACTTTAGTTTTAAAATCTGTGATGTTCTTTAAATTCATAATAAATTGATGCAGTTTGATACTTAGGAACATATAAAAAGGTAATGTGAACTTTTCTGCTTTTGTTTGTGTTCAAAGTTTTGGTTTTATAAAACCAGATGGATTGGAGACTTACATAAGCATTTGAACGCTCAAATAGGTGTAATGATTTTCCATTACTGTTTGAATATCTTCATTCCTCTTAAATGCACGAAAATTCCATGTACCTGAATAAGCATGTAAAAATATTTTGGCCTTCCCCCCCTTTTTACACAGATTACTCTTTTTGTCCCAAGTAGATAACGCTTTTTGTTTTGCATTATCAAGGACATTTACTGAACTACAGAAATGTATAACAAATTAAAATCTGATGTGAATGTTAGAAAAAGAAAAAGGAAATACCTGCCAAAATGCCTTGAGTCATTGTATCCAAAGGATATAAAATACCTTTAGGAGGAAACGGCAGGCCTGAGATTGGGGAAGGAGGTCTGCGTGTGCCAGTGTTTGGGGCACTGGATGTCATCTCACCCCTGTGGTCTGGGGGTTCAGGGCTGGGTCAGCAGGGCCACAGGGGGACACCCTTTCCCGTACACATCACCGCCCCCATTGGAAAGGCTGCTCCAATTCTGAGCCAGTACGGTTGAGGCCAGGCGGTCACAGAGATTGTGCTGCTGCAAATCCATCCCTCAACTAGCGAGAGAACGTATGAAGCAGCATTTAGTCTTTCCCCTTGTCCACTGGGACGCTGTGTTTCAGAGGGTCCTCTGAAACCCGGGCCGGGTCCTGATGCTACGGCCTCTGCCGAGCACACGCTCAGTCCGGGCGTGAAAGCCACCCCACGGTCCTGGCTCCTGTTCCCTGTGGCCCTTCTTCCTGCTCCCCCGGAAGTGGTACCGGCGGGGGGAGAGACAGTGCGGGTGACCATGGCTACCCCTCGGGGGCATTTGCGTGTTTTCCTGCAACTCCCTTGCATCACAGCATCCGAAAGCCGGGGAGGACCTCGCCGTGGGGGGAAGCCAGGCTCCGAGGCCGGTCAGGAAGGGCCTCCTTTGTGACCCTCAAATTACCCCCCAGGTGACCTGCCAGGCTCAGCCCTCTTGGGAATGTCAGCGTCCTGGGAAGACACGGAAATGGGTGGCGACCCACCCCGTCTTAAGGATGAGACTTACAAATAACAGGGATGTGATCGGGCGACATCTGGTTTAGACGGACGGGTCAGCCTCCTTGCAAAAGCCGAATCAGATAGCTGTGGATCTGGTGGGAGTCCAGACTGCTGGAGGCTGGAAGTCCCAAGTGAGTCTTAACGGGAGTAAAGGCAAGACGTTGGTGAAAGTTCTAGGAAAAAACCTTCCTGGCCTCTTCTAGCTTCTAGGGGCGGCCGCATTCCCTGGCTGGTGGCCACGCATCTCTCTGACCTTGGCGTCCGTGGTCACGTCATCTCCCCTTCCTCCGACCCCGCCCCCAGCCCCTGCCTCTTTATAAGCACCTTTGTGATCACCCTGGGTTGACCCGATAATCCCAGATCATCTCTGTGAGTCTAGACCCTTAACTTCGTCACATCTTCCAAATCCCTTTTGCCGTCGGAGGGAGTATCCACGGGCTCCAGGAATTAGGACCATGACTTTGGGGCCATGACTCAGCCAGCCGCATGGGTGAAAGTCCTAGGAAAAAACCTTCCTGGCCTCTTCTAGCTTCTAGGGGAGGCCGCATTCCCTGGCTGGTGGCCACGCATCTCTCTGACCTTGGCGTCCGTGGTCACGTCATCTCCCCTTCCTCCGACCCCGCCCCCAGCCCCTGCCTCTTTATAAGCACCTTTGTGATCACCCTGGGTTGACCCGATAATCCCAGATCATCTCTGTGAGTCTAGACCCTTAACTTCGTCACATCTTCCAAATCCCTTTTGCCGTCGGAGGGAGTATCCACGGGCTCCAGGAATTAGGACCATGACTTTGGGGCCATGACTCAGCCAGCCGCATGCTCGAAGCCCCCATAGCTGATTTTCACACGAGACAGCGGACACCCAGAGATGTTTTGCAACAGGCTCGTAGCAACAGAGCTACGATGGGCCCAGGTAGGATTCCAGCCCCCCTAGGCCGGACCCCAGGCTTGAGACTCTCTCTCTCTGTCTCTGTGTTTCTCTCTCTGTCTTTATCTCTCTCTCTTTCTTTATCTCTCTTTCTCTTTGTCTCTCTTTCTCTCTCTCCTCTGTCTCTCTCTCTCTCTGCCTTTCTCTTTGTCTCTCTCTCTCTGTCTTTATCTCTCTTTATCTCTCTCTGTCTTATTCTCTCTCTTTCTCTCTGTCTTTCTCTCTTTCTCTTTCTTTATCTCTCTGTCTTTCTCTTTATCTCTCTCTGTCTTAATCTCTCTCTTTCTCTCTGTTTCTCTCTCTTTCTCTTTCTTTATCTCTCTCTGTCTTTCTCTTTATCTCTCTCTGTCTTTATCTCTCTCCCTCTGTCTCTCTCTCTCTCTCTCTCTCTCTCTGCCTTGCTGCCTCTGTTTCATCAGTCCCATGGCGCCTGTTGGGAACGTTGCATTTTTCCGGACTGAACTCCAGCTCATCCTATCACGACGATGCCTTTGGCAATGTGTCAGATTCCAAATGTGTTGGAAGACTCAGCCCTTGACCTGAAAAGGTTCAGAGAAACCAGACAGTCACATGAAAGAGGGAAAAAATGAGAAGAAAAAGTAAAATAGCACCTAGAAACGTGAAGTTTCAATGCGAGAAGGGGTGATCAGCCCTGGCTACTCCTTGGGATTCCCTGGACTGTTGAAAGAAATACTGTTGTCTGGGTCCTCCCCTCTGAGAGGGGATGTACGGGGGGTGGGGGTGGGGGTGGAAGGAGCTCTGAGCGGTGGCCTGCGCCCGGGTGGGAACTTCAAGGGCACCGGCTCCTTCCTGCCCGTGGAGATCAGCAAAGCGGTCGGTGTGTGTGCCTAGGTACGTGGTCCCAGGAGGGACCAGACAGACGACATTTTACAATGGCTGCACCACCTCCATCTGGGGACAGCCGGGGGGCGGGGAACGTGTTTAGAAGTGCAGACAAGACAAGCAGTGCGTCCTTCAGGGTCAGAGAGAGGACCCCCGGCAAGAAGAGGATGGGAGGGCAGCCACACAGCTCCAGACCTGCCCCGTCCCACACGGGAGCCACCAGCCACTTGTGGCCACTGCAGCTCAGACATGCGTGGATACACTGAGGGCCTGGATTTTTCATTGTATTGAATCGTGATGGATTTAAACGTAAACAGCCACATATAGTACCCATATTGGGCAGCTAGAATGCCAACTTAGGTACTATTTGATTCATTCACTGTATGTCTCTGCTGGGGCGGCCGTAACGAAGTAGCACAGAGCAGCTTAAACATCAGACATTTATGTCTCCCAGCCCTGGAGGCTGGAGTCTGAGATCCAGGTGTGGGCAGGGCTGGTTCCCCCTGAGGCCTCTCTCCTGGGCGTGTAGACGGCCGTCTCCTTCTTGTGTCCTCACGTGGTCGTCCCTCTCTGTGTGTCTGTGTCCTCATCTCCTCTTCTTATAAGGACACCAGTGCTATGGGATCAGGGCCCATCCTAGTGACCTCATTGTACCTTCATCCCCTCTTTAAAGACCCCATCTCCAAACACAGTCCCATCCTGAGGTCCTGGGGGGTCAGGGCTTCAACGTCTGAATTTGGTGGGGGGAGACACAATTCACAACCCTCCGTGAACAAATCTCTCCCGAGCTCCTTCCCGACCCGCGAGCTGCAGTCTTTGCCAGATGCCGCTCGTACTGGCTCCGAGGGTAAATCCCCGGCTGGGGAGATGGCAAGGTTATTGGATAATCATTGTACGGTTTGATCCGCACCGGAGCAGACGTCTGGGCCGCGTGCCAGGGAACCCCTGCGGACAGGCTGCCCCTCCGGTGTGCTACGGACGCACGGAGGGGGGCGCGAGTAGGAGTGGCGTGTGTGGGTGGGCACGTTTCTCAGAGGCCACGACCACTGACTGACCGTGGAGCGTTGTCTGAAGGACAAGGGTGGTTTCTCCGGAGGAGGCTGGGGGGAAAGTACACACACACGCACACGCACACGCACGCACACACCCTCCTGGTCTGGGACCCTCCCTCTAACACACACACACACACACACACACACACACACACACACCCCGCTGTGTGCCTCCGGGCAGGAAACTGCAGTACAGCTTGCACTGCCGAGCCCCCCAGGGATCCGGTGCAGGTGTGACCCAAGACCTCATCATCCCTCAGCACCTCCCCTTCCCGATGGGGCCTCCCTCTCTCCCCCTCAGCGCTGTGCCCCATAATCCCAACCTCACATCCTTCTGGGGACCCCGCCTTAAGGCAGCACCTCATCCGCCCATCACCGCGCCAGCTGGGTACCAGTCTCAGAGACGCTGAAGCCCCCCATCCAGGTCTGCAGCGGGTCCAGGTGAATCACAGATCTCCCTTGTCCCACTCGGGCCTTAAAGACTCGTGAGGGGAGAAGGAAACGAGGTGCTGAGGAAGGTCCTGGTGGGTCCAAGTCTCAGACCCCGAAAACCGCACCGTGCACACAATCAGTCCGGGCGTGAAAGCCACCCCACGGTCCTGGCTCCTGTTCCCTGTGGCCCTTCTTCCTGCTCCCCCGGAAGTGGTACCGGGGGCGGAGAGACAGTGCGGGTGACCATGGCTACCCCTCGGGGGCATTTGCGTGTTTTCCTGCAACTTCTTTGCATCACAGCATCCGAAAGCCGGGGAGGACCTCGCCGTGGGGGGAAGCCAGGCTCCGAGGCCGGTCAGGAAGGGCCTCCTTTGTGACCCTCAAATTACCCCCCAGGTGACCTGCCAGGCTCAGCCCTCTTGGGAATGTCAGCGTCCTGGGAAGACACGGAAATGGGTGGCGACCCACCCCGTCTTAAGGATGAGACTTACAAATAACAGGGATGTGATCGGGCGACATCTGGTTTAGACGGACGGGTCAGCCTCCTTGCAAAAGCCGAATCAGATAGCTGTGGATCTGGTGGGAGTCCAGACTGCTGGAGGCTGGAAGTCCCAAGTGAGTCTTAACGGGAGTAAAGGCAAGACGTTGGTGAAAGTTCTAGGAAAAAACCTTCCTGGCCTCTTCTAGCTTCTAGGGGCGGCCGCATTCCCTGGCTGGTGGCCACGCATCTCTCTGACCTTGGCGTCCGTGGTCACGTCATCTCCCCTTCCTCCGACCCCGCCCCCAGCCCCTGCCTCTTTATAAGCACCTTTGTGATCACCCTGGGTTGACCCGATAATCCCAGATCATCTCTGTGAGTCTAGACCCTTAACTTCGTCACATCTTCCAAATCCCTTTTGCCGTCGGAGGGAGTATCCACGGGCTCCAGGAATTAGGACCATGACTTTGGGGCCATGACTCAGCCAGCCGCATGCTCGAAGCCCCCATAGCTGATTTTCACACGAGACAGCGGACACCCAGAGATGTTTTGCAACAGGCTCGTAGCAACAGAGCTACGATGGGCCCAGGTAGGATTCCAGCCCCCCTAGGCCGGACCCCAGGCTTGAGACTCTCTCTCTCTGTCTCTGTGTTTCTCTCTCTGTCTTTATCTCTCTCTCTTTCTTTATCTCTCTTTCTCTTTGTCTCTCTTTCTCTCTCTCCTCTGTCTCTCTCTCTCTCTGCCTTTCTCTTTGTCTCTCTCTCTCTGTCTTTATCTCTCTTTATCTCTCTCTGTCTTATTCTCTCTCTTTCTCTCTGTCTTTCTCTCTTTCTCTTTCTTTATCTCTCTGTCTTTCTCTTTATCTCTCTCTGTCTTAATCTCTCTCTTTCTCTCTGTTTCTCTCTCTTTCTCTTTCTTTATCTCTCTCTGTCTTTCTCTTTATCTCTCTCTGTCTTTATCTCTCTCCCTCTGTCTCTCTCTCTCTCTCTCTCTCTCTCTGCCTTGCTGCCTCTGTTTCATCAGTCCCATGGCGCCTGTTGGGAACGTTGCATTTTTCCGGACTGAACTCCAGCTCATCCTATCACGACGATGCCTTTGGCAATGTGTCAGATTCCAAATGTGTTGGAAGACTCAGCCCTTGACCTGAAAAGGTTCAGAGAAACCAGACAGTCACATGAAAGAGGGAAAAAATGAGAAGAAAAAGTAAAATAGCACCTAGAAACGTGAAGTTTCAATGCGAGAAGGGGTGATCAGCCCTGGCTACTCCTTGGGATTCCCTGGACTGTTGAAAGAAATACTGTTGTCTGGGTCCTCCCCTCTGAGAGGGGATGTACGGGGGGTGGGGGTGGGGGTGGAAGGAGCTCTGAGCGGTGGCCTGCGCCCGGGTGGGAACTTCAAGGGCACCGGCTCCTTCCTGCCCGTGGAGATCAGCAAAGCGGTCGGTGTGTGTGCCTAGGTACGTGGTCCCAGGAGGGACCAGACAGACGACATTTTACAATGGCTGCACCACCTCCATCTGGGGACAGCCGGGGGGCGGGGAACGTGTTTAGAAGTGCAGACAAGACAAGCAGTGCGTCCTTCAGGGTCAGAGAGAGGACCCCCGGCAAGAAGAGGATGGGAGGGCAGCCACACAGCTCCAGACCTGCCCCGTCCCACACGGGAGCCACCAGCCACTTGTGGCCACTGCAGCTCAGACATGCGTGGATACACTGAGGGCCTGGATTTTTCATTGTATTGAATCGTGATGGATTTAAACGTAAACAGCCACATATAGTACCCATATTGGGCAGCTAGAATGCCAACTTAGGTACTATTTGATTCATTCACTGTATGTCTCTGCTGGGGCGGCCGTAACGAAGTAGCACAGAGCAGCTTAAACATCAGACATTTATGTCTCCCAGCCCTGGAGGCTGGAGTCTGAGATCCAGGTGTGGGCAGGGCTGGTTCCCCCTGAGGCCTCTCTCCTGGGCGTGTAGACGGCCGTCTCCTTCTTGTGTCCTCACGTGGTCGTCCCTCTCTGTGTGTCTGTGTCCTCATCTCCTCTTCTTATAAGGACACCAGTGCTATGGGATCAGGGCCCATCCTAGTGACCTCATTGTACCTTCATCCCCTCTTTAAAGACCCCATCTCCAAACACAGTCCCATCCTGAGGTCCTGGGGGGTCAGGGCTTCAACGTCTGAATTTGGTGGGGGGAGACACAATTCACAACCCTCCGTGAACAAATCTCTCCCGAGCTCCTTCCCGACCCGCGAGCTGCAGTCTTTGCCAGATGCCGCTCGTACTGGCTCCGAGGGTAAATCCCCGGCTGGGGAGATGGCAAGGTTATTGGATAATCATTGTACGGTTTGATCCGCACCGGAGCAGACGTCTGGGCCGCGTGCCAGGGAACCCCTGCGGACAGGCTGCCCCTCCGGTGTGCTACGGACGCACGGAGGGGGGCGCGAGTAGGAGTGGCGTGTGTGGGTGGGCACGTTTCTCAGAGGCCACGACCACTGACTGACCGTGGAGCGTTGTCTGAAGGACAAGGGTGGTTTCTCCGGAGGAGGCTGGGGGGAAAGTACACACACACGCACACGCACACGCACGCACACACCCTCCTGGTCTGGGACCCTCCCTCTAACACACACACACACACACACACACACACACACACACACCCCGCTGTGTGCCTCCGGGCAGGAAACTGCAGTACAGCTTGCACTGCCGAGCCCCCCAGGGATCCGGTGCAGGTGTGACCCAAGACCTCATCATCCCTCAGCACCTCCCCTTCCCGATGGGGCCTCCCTCTCTCCCCCTCAGCGCTGTGCCCCATAATCCCAACCTCACATCCTTCTGGGGACCCCGCCTTAAGGCAGCACCTCATCCGCCCATCACCGCGCCAGCTGGGTACCAGTCTCAGAGACGCTGAAGCCCCCCATCCAGGTCTGCAGCGGGTCCAGGTGAATCACAGATCTCCCTTGTCCCACTCGGGCCTTAAAGACTCGTGAGGGGAGAAGGAAACGAGGTGCTGAGGAAGGTCCTGGTGGGTCCAAGTCTCAGACCCCGAAAACCGCACCGTGCACACAATCAGTCCGGGCGTGAAAGCCACCCCACGGTCCTGGCTCCTGTTCCCTGTGGCCCTTCTTCCTGCTCCCCCGGAAGTGGTACCGGGGGCGGAGAGACAGTGCGGGTGACCATGGCTACCCCTCGGGGGCATTTGCGTGTTTTCCTGCAACTTCTTTGCATCACAGCATCCGAAAGCCGGGGAGGACCTCGCCGTGGGGGGAAGCCAGGCTCCGAGGCCGGTCAGGAAGGGCCTCCTTTGTGACCCTCAAATTACCCCCCAGGTGACCTGCCAGGCTCAGCCCTCTTGGGAATGTCAGCGTCCTGGGAAGACACGGAAATGGGTGGCGACCCACCCCGTCTTAAGGATGAGACTTACAAATAACAGGGATGTGATCGGGCGACATCTGGTTTAGACGGACGGGTCAGCCTCCTTGCAAAAGCCGAATCAGATAGCTGTGGATCTGGTGGGAGTCCAGACTGCTGGAGGCTGGAAGTCCCAAGTGAGTCTTAACGGGAGTAAAGGCAAGACGTTGGTGAAAGTTCTAGGAAAAAACCTTCCTGGCCTCTTCTAGCTTCTAGGGGCGGCCGCATTCCCTGGCTGGTGGCCACGCATCTCTCTGACCTTGGCGTCCGTGGTCACGTCATCTCCCCTTCCTCCGACCCCGCCCCCAGCCCCTGCCTCTTTATAAGCACCTTTGTGATCACCCTGGGTTGACCCGATAATCCCAGATCATCTCTGTGAGTCTAGACCCTTAACTTCGTCACATCTTCCAAATCCCTTTTGCCGTCGGAGGGAGTATCCACGGGCTCCAGGAATTAGGACCATGACTTTGGGGCCATGACTCAGCCAGCCGCATGCTCGAAGCCCCCATAGCTGATTTTCACACGAGACAGCGGACACATATAAAAAGGTAATGTGAACTTTTCTGCTTTTGTTTGTGTTCAAAGTTTTGGTTTTATAAAACCAGATGGATTGGAGACTTACATAAGCATTTGAACGCTCAAATAGGTGTAATGATTTTCCATTACTGTTTGAATATCTTCATTCCTCTTAAATGCACGAAAATTCCATGTACCTGAATAAGCATGTAAAAATATTTTGGCCTTCCCCCCCTTTTTACACAGATTACTCTTTTTGTCCCAAGTAGATAACGCTTTTTGTTTTGCATTATCAAGGACATTTACTGAACTACAGAAATGTATAACAAATTAAAATCTGATGTGAATGTTAGAAAAAGAAAAAGGAAATACCTGCCAAAATGCCTTGAGTCATTGTATCCAAAGGATATAAAATACCTTTAGGAGGAAACGGCAGGCCTGAGATTGGGGAAGGAGGTCTGCGTGTGCCAGTGTTTGGGGCACTGGATGTCATCTCACCCCTGTGGTCTGGGGGTTCAGGGCTGGGTCAGCAGGGCCACAGGGGGACACCCTTTCCCGTACACATCACCGCCCCCATTGGAAAGGCTGCTCCAATTCTGAGCCAGTACGGTTGAGGCCAGGCGGTCACAGAGATTGTGCTGCTGCAAATCCATCCCTCAACTAGCGAGAGAACGTATGAAGCAGCATTTAGTCTTTCCCCTTGTCCACTGGGACGCTGTGTTTCAGAGGGTCCTCTGAAACCCGGGCCGGGTCCTGATGCTACGGCCTCTGCCGAGCACACGCTCAGTCCGGGCGTGAAAGCCACCCCACGGTCCTGGCTCCTGTTCCCTGTGGCCCTTCTTCCTGCTCCCCCGGAAGTGGTACCGGCGGGGGGAGAGACAGTGCGGGTGACCATGGCTACCCCTCGGGGGCATTTGCGTGTTTTCCTGCAACTCCCTTGCATCACAGCATCCGAAAGCCGGGGAGGACCTCGCCGTGGGGGGAAGCCAGGCTCCGAGGCCGGTCAGGAAGGGCCTCCTTTGTGACCCTCAAATTACCCCCCAGGTGACCTGCCAGGCTCAGCCCTCTTGGGAATGTCAGCGTCCTGGGAAGACACGGAAATGGGTGGCGACCCACCCCGTCTTAAGGATGAGACTTACAAATAACAGGGATGTGATCGGGCGACATCTGGTTTAGACGGACGGGTCAGCCTCCTTGCAAAAGCCGAATCAGATAGCTGTGGATCTGGTGGGAGTCCAGACTGCTGGAGGCTGGAAGTCCCAAGTGAGTCTTAACGGGAGTAAAGGCAAGACGTTGGTGAAAGTTCTAGGAAAAAACCTTCCTGGCCTCTTCTAGCTTCTAGGGGCGGCCGCATTCCCTGGCTGGTGGCCACGCATCTCTCTGACCTTGGCGTCCGTGGTCACGTCATCTCCCCTTCCTCCGACCCCGCCCCCAGCCCCTGCCTCTTTATAAGCACCTTTGTGATCACCCTGGGTTGACCCGATAATCCCAGATCATCTCTGTGAGTCTAGACCCTTAACTTCGTCACATCTTCCAAATCCCTTTTGCCGTCGGAGGGAGTATCCACGGGCTCCAGGAATTAGGACCATGACTTTGGGGCCATGACTCAGCCAGCCGCATGCTCGAAGCCCCCATAGCTGATTTTCACACGAGACAGCGGACACCCAGAGATGTTTTGCAACAGGCTCGTAGCAACAGAGCTACGATGGGCCCAGGTAGGATTCCAGCCCCCCTAGGCCGGACCCCAGGCTTGAGACTCTCTCTCTCTGTCTCTGTGTTTCTCTCTCTGTCTTTATCTCTCTCTCTTTCTTTATCTCTCTTTCTCTTTGTCTCTCTTTCTCTCTCTCCTCTGTCTCTCTCTCTCTCTGCCTTTCTCTTTGTCTCTCTCTCTCTGTCTTTATCTCTCTTTATCTCTCTCTGTCTTATTCTCTCTCTTTCTCTCTGTCTTTCTCTCTTTCTCTTTCTTTATCTCTCTGTCTTTCTCTTTATCTCTCTCTGTCTTAATCTCTCTCTTTCTCTCTGTTTCTCTCTCTTTCTCTTTCTTTATCTCTCTCTGTCTTTCTCTTTATCTCTCTCTGTCTTTATCTCTCTCCCTCTGTCTCTCTCTCTCTCTCTCTCTCTCTCTGCCTTGCTGCCTCTGTTTCATCAGTCCCATGGCGCCTGTTGGGAACGTTGCATTTTTCCGGACTGAACTCCAGCTCATCCTATCACGACGATGCCTTTGGCAATGTGTCAGATTCCAAATGTGTTGGAAGACTCAGCCCTTGACCTGAAAAGGTTCAGAGAAACCAGACAGTCACATGAAAGAGGGAAAAAATGAGAAGAAAAAGTAAAATAGCACCTAGAAACGTGAAGTTTCAATGCGAGAAGGGGTGATCAGCCCTGGCTACTCCTTGGGATTCCCTGGACTGTTGAAAGAAATACTGTTGTCTGGGTCCTCCCCTCTGAGAGGGGATGTACGGGGGGTGGGGGTGGGGGTGGAAGGAGCTCTGAGCGGTGGCCTGCGCCCGGGTGGGAACTTCAAGGGCACCGGCTCCTTCCTGCCCGTGGAGATCAGCAAAGCGGTCGGTGTGTGTGCCTAGGTACGTGGTCCCAGGAGGGACCAGACAGACGACATTTTACAATGGCTGCACCACCTCCATCTGGGGACAGCCGGGGGGCGGGGAACGTGTTTAGAAGTGCAGACAAGACAAGCAGTGCGTCCTTCAGGGTCAGAGAGAGGACCCCCGGCAAGAAGAGGATGGGAGGGCAGCCACACAGCTCCAGACCTGCCCCGTCCCACACGGGAGCCACCAGCCACTTGTGGCCACTGCAGCTCAGACATGCGTGGATACACTGAGGGCCTGGATTTTTCATTGTATTGAATCGTGATGGATTTAAACGTAAACAGCCACATATAGTACCCATATTGGGCAGCTAGAATGCCAACTTAGGTACTATTTGATTCATTCACTGTATGTCTCTGCTGGGGCGGCCGTAACGAAGTAGCACAGAGCAGCTTAAACATCAGACATTTATGTCTCCCAGCCCTGGAGGCTGGAGTCTGAGATCCAGGTGTGGGCAGGGCTGGTTCCCCCTGAGGCCTCTCTCCTGGGCGTGTAGACGGCCGTCTCCTTCTTGTGTCCTCACGTGGTCGTCCCTCTCTGTGTGTCTGTGTCCTCATCTCCTCTTCTTATAAGGACACCAGTGCTATGGGATCAGGGCCCATCCTAGTGACCTCATTGTACCTTCATCCCCTCTTTAAAGACCCCATCTCCAAACACAGTCCCATCCTGAGGTCCTGGGGGGTCAGGGCTTCAACGTCTGAATTTGGTGGGGGGAGACACAATTCACAACCCTCCGTGAACAAATCTCTCCCGAGCTCCTTCCCGACCCGCGAGCTGCAGTCTTTGCCAGATGCCGCTCGTACTGGCTCCGAGGGTAAATCCCCGGCTGGGGAGATGGCAAGGTTATTGGATAATCATTGTACGGTTTGATCCGCACCGGAGCAGACGTCTGGGCCGCGTGCCAGGGAACCCCTGCGGACAGGCTGCCCCTCCGGTGTGCTACGGACGCACGGAGGGGGGCGCGAGTAGGAGTGGCGTGTGTGGGTGGGCACGTTTCTCAGAGGCCACGACCATTGACTGACCGTGGAGCGTTGTCTGAAGGACAAGGGTGGTTTCTCCGGAGGAGGCTGGGGGGAAAGTACACACACACGCACACGCACACGCACGCACACACCCTCCTGGTCTGGGACCCTCCCTCTAACACACACACACACACACACACACACACACACACACACCCCGCTGTGTGCCCCCGGGCAGGAAACTGCAGTACAGCTTGCACTGCCGAGCCCCCCAGGGATCCGGTGCAGGTGTGACCCAAGACCTCATCATCCCTCAGCACCTCCCCTTCCCGATGGGGCCTCCCTCTCTCCCCCTCAGCGCTGTGCCCCATAATCCCAACCTCACATCCTTCTGGGGACCCCGCCTTAAGGCAGCACCTCATCCGCCCATCACCGCGCCAGCTGGGTACCAGTCTCAGAGACGCTGAAGCCCCCCATCCAGGTCTGCAGCGGGTCCAGGTGAATCACAGATCTCCCTTGTCCCACTCGGGCCTTAAAGACTCGTGAGGGGAGAAGGAAACGAGGTGCTGAGGAAGGTCCTGGTGGGTCCAAGTCTCAGACCCCGAAAACCGCACCGTGCACACAATCAGTCCGGGCGTGAAAGCCACCCCACGGTCCTGGCTCCTGTTCCCTGTGGCCCTTCTTCCTGCTCCCCCGGAAGTGGTACCGGGGGCGGAGAGACAGTGCGGGTGACCATGGCTACCCCTCGGGGGCATTTGCGTGTTTTCCTGCAACTTCTTTGCATCACAGCATCCGAAAGCCGGGGAGGACCTCGCCGTGGGGGGAAGCCAGGCTCCGAGGCCGGTCAGGAAGGGCCTCCTTTGTGACCCTCAAATTACCCCACAGGTGACCTGCCAGGCTCAGCCCTCTTGGGAATGTCAGCGTCCTGGGAAGACACAGTAGGGGGTGGAGACACACCCCCATTTTAAGGATGAGACTTACGAATAACAGGGAAGTAATCGGGGGGACATCTGGTTTAGACGGACGGGTCAGCCTCCTTGCAAAAGCCAAATTAAATGGTGCCGGGTACGGGGGCTGGGGGGAGTGTGGTCGTCCTTGCACACTCACGATGGTCTCTAAGCAGCTGCTGTAACCTAGGAGGTGGGACATGGAGTTTGCTGCTGAAATTCGAGTGGCTCCAAGGAGGAGAAGCCTCTTTCAGTAGATATTTACTGGGAAAGTCCGAGGGACGCTCCCAGCCCAGGCCCCCTCCCCCGGCTCACGGGGACCAGCCACTCACTTCCGAGTTGCCCCACCTGCAACACGGAGGGGCTCCCAGGTGCTGGGTCCGCCTTGGTTCCAGAAGATCCGAAGTGGGAAAGACTTTGGCCACTTTCTGACAAAGGTGGAGGGGCCAGGGGTGGCGGCAGGTGGCTGCCTGGCCCTCTGTGCTCAGAGAACACGGGGCTCCTGGGGTCCTCTGAGGGGCATGACCTCTGGCATATGGCCCTACCTAGCATGCCACTGATGGGCCTGGGGCCCCGTTCTGCATTTTCCCCTGGAAACCCCATTTTTCCAGGGTCTAGAACAGCTCTATCGAATGGCAGTACAGTTCGAGCCACATAAATAATTAAAACGTTTTCTGGTAGCCACCAAGGTGCCAACTCCCCCTTAAAAGATAAATCAGTACTAGGGGTGTAATGTACAACATGAGAAAGATAATTAACTCTGCTGTGTGTCCTATATGCAGGTTGTTAAGAGACGAAATCCTAAAAGCTCTCATCATAAAAACGTTTATTTCCGTTTCTTTAATTTTGTATCTAGATGAGATGACGAATGTTCACTAAACTTATTCTGGTCACCATTTCATGGTGTATGTAGGTCAAATCACCATGCTGTACACCTTCAACTTATACAGCGCTGTATGCCCATTATATCTCAATAAAACTGGAAGGAAAAAATTGTTGTGGTAGCCACATGAAAAAAGAAAGTAAAAATGGTCAAGATGAAATCAATTGAGGGCTTCCCTGGTGGCACAGTGGTTAAGAGTCCTCCTGCCGATGCAGGGGACACGGGTTCCAGCCCTGGTCCGGGAAGATCCCACAGGCCGCGGGGCAACTGAGCCCGTGCACCACAACTACTGAGCCCACGAGCCACAACCGCTGAGCCCACGAGCCACAACTACTGAAGCCCGCACGCCTAGAGCCCGTGCTCTGCAACAAGAGAAGTCACCACAATGAGAAGCCCACGCACCACGACCAAGAGTAGCCCCCGCTCGCCGCAACTAGAGAAAGCCCACGCACAGCAACGAAGACCCAACGCAGCCAAAAATAAATGAATAAAATAAATAAATTTATGAAAAAAAGAAATCAATTGAATTAATATATTTTATTTAATCAGCATATCAAAAAAGTATCATTTCAACAATATATATGTATATATATATGGGTGTGTGCATATACATAAATGAACATGTAAATTTATATATTAAAAGAGATACGTATGTTTCTATTTTTTAGTGTACAGAATTTATAGAAATTTATGAAAACATCTATACATATACTTTATGAATTTTATAGGTATATACATACATATATAATTTACTAAAATTATATTTTAAAATTCTATAGGTATGTCCACACATTTAGAATCCTCTTGACGTGCTGTTTTCATCCTAAGCCTTTGGACCTCATGGGTATCGTACACCTACAGCACGTGTCAGTTGAGACGAGCTTTATCTAAGAGCTTGGTGGCTCCAGGGTCGGATGCCCTAGTGTCTTCTCGCTCACCCACCCTTTTCTGGGTGGGATTCCTGGAACTCCCTTGGCCCTGAAACTGGATTGTCAACCATCCAGTTTCCTAAATGTAGGGTTACTTGACCAAAACTATTCCTGGTCGTGGGACACATCCAAACCACCACACATGGCTGCTGCTTCTTTGATGGATCGCTGCCTTTTTGGGTGCCCTGACAGCAGCGGGGCCCCAGAATTCCCCGCCATGCTTCACCAAGTATCCCTTCGGCCTTCAGAGACACTGCCGATGGCCAGATCTTGTGTTCCGTTTGGTCCAGCCATACAAAGAATAGAAATAATCCATGAACGGAACATGATATTCATGTAGGCACATGAGTCAAGACTCTCCTGCTAAACCCCAAATTTTATCTGGGTTTCACTACTTCTTCCCTAAAGTCCCTTTTCTGTCCCAGGATCCCACCTAGGACACCATATAACTTTCACCCTCATGCCTCCTTGGGCTCCTCTGGGCTGTGACAGTGTCTCAAACTTTGTTTTTGCCTTTCTCTGTCTGACTTACTTCACTTAGCATTATCATCTCTAGGTCCATCCGTGTTGCTGCAAATGGCATTATTTCATTCTTTTTGATGGCTGAGTAATATTCCACTGTATATATGCACCACATCTTCTTTATCCATTCCTCTGTGGATGGACACTTAGGTTGCTTCCATGTCTTGGCTATTGTGAATAGTGCTGCTGTGAACATTGGGGTGCATGCATCTTTTCGAATTATAGTTTTGTCTGGATATAGGCCCAGGATTGCTGGATCATATGGTAATTCTGTTTTACAACTTTCTTTGTTTTTGATGATCTTAGCTTTGATGAGCACGGGTTAGATTTCTTTTTTTAGGTTGCCCCTCTATTAGGATTTGCCTGATTTTTTTTTTTTTCATTATTAGACTGAGATGATTGGTCTTTGAGAGAAAAACCACAGGAGTGAAGTGCCCTTTTCATCACCTTTTATCAAAGGGACATATTATCAACATGACTTGTCACTGTGGGTTTTGGGGTTTCTTGGTCAGCTGGCTGAGGTAGTCAGATGTCTCCAATGCAAAGCTACTTTTGCGTTCTCATTCCACACCCTTTTGGAAGGAAGACCCTGTGAACAGCCCACACTTAAGAAGGAAAACTATATTCCACCGTCCTGAGGGCACAGTATCTATTGGGAATTTTTCTGCATGGGAAGTTTATTTTTCCTCCCTCATTTATTTATTTATTCAATCATGGATTTCTCCCAGTATGGACACATGGATATTTATTTCTTATTTCGGGTTAGAGTCCAATAATATTTTATTTCCTGGCTCAAATTGCTTGGCCATTGGGACCTCTTTCACTTTATCTTCTGTGTCCTACTGACGTGTCCCAATTATTGTGTATTTTTGAACATTTCCTTACTTTCTGGAACTAGAAGACACTCCAGCCACGTCCTGTGTCTTCTAAGCCTGGGTCCTAGAATTAGCCATTTCTCCAGGGAGCCCTGTTTCCTCTTATTTGAACATATGCTATTAGGAACCTTGCAAGGTCTGGGTGCTGGGGGAAAAAGCTCCTCAGCAGCATGGAAGAGATTTCACTCTTGTGGGCTCACCATTGACGTTTTCCCCCTTACACTTTTGTTGTCTTTCCTTCTCTTTACAACCCTCTAGGGGCCCTGAAGGGACAGAGACGCTCTGGTTGCCCGTGGAGCCTACCGTTCACCTGTCCTCCAGGTACAAGCCAAGAGGTTGTGAGAACACCCCCCCGCGTGGACCACCGGCCGGCCAGGACTCCAATGTGGATGTAGGGTCGGATGCCTGGAGGTCCCTGCTCGGCCCTACTCTGGAGGCTGCCAACCAGCATGTGTTCCAGCTGCGCTATGGGGTGAAGGGGCGGTGTGACCACCTATGAGGATTAAGACCATACCCCGTCACTCATCTTGCCAAGCCATCACCAGGCAGTCAGAACTCATGGGCAAGTGTCACCTCCAGGGCTATGCTGGCATCTGTAACCTCCATACCCCCTTGTGGTCCCATCCTAGCCATTCCTGCCCGCCCGCCCCCCGGCCCACTCCGTGTTGTGAAGTTTTCCTCCGCCTTCCCCTTGTGCATAGTGGTAACTCACAGGGATTCCAGTGCTCAGTGGTGCAGCCCAGTGGAAGTGTTTACTCTTATTCCTGGCTAGGCAAGTCCAGAGGACAATCAGCTTCAGACGATGCCATCGTGAAGGTAGGTACAACTGGTGCCTGACCCTCTTCAGTCTCAGATGCAAGCCCACGCCCTACGACGTACACAAGCACGCCCAGAGCTTCATGGCTTGCTCTTGTGTACACAGCAGGCAGACGCGCGAAGGGACACAGACAAGACACGCCCCGCCATCCTTGTGGCCAACGTACCCCGAGTCTTTCTATCCGTCTGTTGCGAGGAACAGAGCCCATGATCCGGAAGAAGTCATCCTTATAAAATACCGACAAGGCACTCTGCACATGGAATAAGAGAGTCCTGGAACATTCTAGAAACAAACCTAGCATTAGTTCTCTTGCAACTGTAAAAGATGCATCAGGCGCTTTGGACATCGCATCACGGGTGAGACTTGCATTGCCCAGTGTGGCAGCCGTGGAGGACTTGGAGCAGTTTTTTCCCTCCACTCTGTTTAAACTCTGAGGGGGACCAGATGAAAATTCAGGGCCCTCCCCCCGCACTGTGGGGGGCGGGCACGTCTCGATGAATGTGCTCGGCAGTGTGCAACCCGGCATCGCCAACCCCTGCCCCCAGCCTGTCCTTATGCACCCTGGTGAGCGTTTTATACATTCTCCCAAACACTCCCGTCATTCCGTCCTGCAGGTGTGATGTATGGCGCCTCTGTTCTCTCGTCGTAGCTTCCGTCTCCCCGTGTGGAGATGGGCAATAAAGACAAAGCTCTTCCAGACATATGGCTATTCCAGAAAATAAAATATTTTTGAAACCGCACAGCATGGCTACAGCTCTTTGTCTCATAGTGGGAACAGAACCCGGGTGTGTGTGCAGCTAGCAGCGTGGCACTTGGAAGAGGCGCAGAGATTTCACTGACCCAGAATGTAAGTGTGTGTGTGTGTGTGTGTGTGTGTGTGTGTGTGTGTGTGTGTGTATCCATCCATTCATTTATCCACCCAACCATTGATACGTCCATTCATCCTTCCACCTACCCACCCACCCATCCACCCATCCATCTGTTTGTTAATCCATCCATGTACCTATTACTTTCTGAGATCAAATATTTATACCCATGTATATGCAGGCATCCTTCAATACCTGGCACAACCTAGGTTATCAGTATTCACTTCATGAATGAATGCACACATGAATGAATGAATGAAATGACTTAGAGTGGATCATTCCGCAGACCCTTTCTGGGGCTATTCTTAGTTTTACTGAGGAATAAATCCAAGGGAAGAAAAAGAGGTGGTTGGAAGAGGCCTGGGTTCCCAGGTACACCAGAGAATCATAGTCCCCTGGAGAGAGAGAGAGAGAGAGAGAGCCCAGTTCCTGATGCAAAGAAATCACAAAACATATTCTGTGGACTACCCGTAAGTCTCTTTACATTCTCTCTGCTTGGCTATTTGTTCCAGAGAAAAACAATTAGATTCCAGAGTTGCCATGACTTTAGATAGACGAGAATAAATGTTGGGCGCGTGGAATCGTAATAAAAATTCTCAAGTTATGGTATATAAATATCACCAAAGAGACGGATTATATTCTCCCGATGGTTCAGGAAATTGGAAACGGCGGGTGGCCATACTGACTGTTACTCACTGTTTCATCTCTGTCCAAGTCCCAACAACTGCAGCATCATACTCTACTCTAGAAACTGGAAAATAGAGGAATAATGTTTATGCCGTGTTGGCAAACATTCGGAACAAGCATGGATTACCTGATATTCTAAACGTTGCTCATTTCATAATGCCTGGAAGATCTCATGTCTTTTCCTTTCTCTTTTATTTTTTAAATAAAAGATACCTTTATAGTATAATACGTTTGTTTTTGGAATCTCCACCTTAATGTATCTTTTTTTTTTTTTTTTTTTTTTTTGCGGTACGCGGGCCTCTCACTGTTGTGGCCTCTCCTGTTGCGGA
>NC_041220.1:147400314-147421672 GCF_002837175.3 Physeter macrocephalus | reverse complement strand
GCACAGCCTCCGGACGCGCAGGCTCAGCGGCCATGGCTCACGGGCCCAGCCGCTCCGCGGCATGTGGGATCTTCCCGGACCGGGATACGAACCCCTGTCCCCTGCATCGGCAGGCGGATTCTCAACCACTGCGCCACCAGGGAAGCCCTCACCTTAATGTATCTTTGACCAGTCTGCCTAGATAAGCTTAAATAGCCATTTATCCTGGATTAAATGAATCATCCCTCACCCCTGAAGCAGAAAGACAGTGAAAGGTGGCCTTTTAGCATCTAGATCCTAGAGAATTCTATCATCCCCTACTAGCGTGGGCAAACACCAGCCTCCAGACTCCCCTTTTTAAAGTGGGGCCCTGAGCCCCGATGGGAAAATGCACTTTGCTCAGTGCAGGATGGAGCTCTGGGCTTTTTCCACGAAGTCCACAGGGAGCTTCCCGTGCAGACTCTGCCTCTTTCAACGGTGAGTTCTAAAAGCATCAACGTAGCAAGACTCACTTTTAAAATTAATGAAAAAAAAAGTTTAAATCCCCTTCAATCTTCATTTGCTGTGTAAACAACTAATTACTCTTTAAAACTGATTGGGGTTTGGACTTGATAAAAGTTCCTTTTTTTCTGCCATGATCGACTAACCCCTGCCCCATTTGTAAGCTTTTCCCCCCTGGCTTGATCTAATCAGAGCTTCATCACATGAGCTGTTTCTTCCTCAGGGACAAAACCACACACAGGCACAGAGGAAGGTGATGCAATTGTTCCTGTATCCTTTCGGGAGGCCATGCATGCTGTTGGTTGTCGCTAGTCTTACTGATGCATTTGAACTGATCCATCTGGGATGTTCACCTCATCTGCTCTGTGATAAATTGTATGGGTGTGTTCAATTCCTACTGAAGGTCAGGGGAGAGGCTTTCCCAAGCTCCAAATCCATCTCCCAAGTTAAGCAAACCTCCAGATTTCACTTTGCTACCATTTCCAGCCTAGGTTGTTCTCTTCAGTGTGTTTACACACATAACCACACGTGGAGTGGTCCATGGACTGGCAACATCAGCATCACCCAGCAACTGGGATGAGGAACAAATATTTGATTTCTTATGCCAAATCACAGTATAACACTACCTAACCTTTGAGATCTGAGAATATTTATTTGGGGTGTCATTTTAAAAAATCACTGGATCTTATATGGAACCATGAGACCCAGAACTGCCAAAGCAATCCTGAAGAAAAAGAACAAAGCTGGAGGCATCACACTCCCAGACTTCAGACAATAGTACAAACAAAGCTACAGAAATCAAAACAGTGTGGTATCAGCACAAAAACAGACATGGATCAAAGGAACAGAATAGAGAGCCCAGAAATAAACCCACAGACTTATGGTCAATTGATCTTTGACAATGAAGACAAGAATATACAATGGAGAAAAGAAAGTTTCAAGTGGTGTTGGGAAAGTTGGACAGTCACATGTAAATCAATGAAGTTAGAACACACCCTCACATCACACACAAAAATAAACTCAAATGGCTTAAAGACTTAAATATAAGGTATGATACCATAAAACTCCTGGAAGAGAACATAGGCAAAATATTCTCTGACATAAATTGTACCAATGTGTTCTTTGATCAGTCTCCCAAGGCAATAGAAATAAAAGCAAAAATAAACAAAGGGGACCTAATCAAACTTGCGAGCTTCTGCACAGCAAAGGAAACCATCAACAAAACGAAAAGACAACCTATGGAAGGGGAGAAAATATTTGCAAACGATGGGACCGACAAGGGCTTAATTTCCAAAGTATACAAAGAACTTATACAATTCAATTACAATAAAAAATCAAAAAATGGGCAGAAAACCTAACTAGGCATTTCTCCAGAGTCATAAAAGAAGATGCTGGCTTTGCTTTAAGCTACAAAGTAGGTGGTAATTTGTTACGACAGCAAGAAGAGACTGATTCACCTCTTAAAATATGACAGGTCAGAGCAAATATCCTGCTAGAGTGAATCACCCAGGGGTCTCATGAACCAGAGTCAGCTTCAGCCAGTCAGGATGGGGTCAAGACGCTATGTCTGTAACCAGCTCCCGGGCAACGGCTGCAGCGGTTGGTCCAAGAAACGGGTTTTGAGCTACAAGACTGACTGACTGATTTTCAGCATGGTGATTTTTTAAGTTGAAGTAGACTTGCTGTACCATATTATATAAGTTACAGGTGTACCATATAGTGATTCACAATTTTTAAAGGTTACACGCCATTTATAATTATTATAAAATATTGGCTGTATTCCCTGTAGCATGGTGGTTTTTATCTTTGAAAAATTGTCCCCAATTCCCCAGAAATTTTTTAGGGCTGGAGCGTACAGGGACCTTGATTTGATGGTGGACTCAGCTCATTCAAGGAGAGCAGGGAGTTTGCTGAATGCCTGGAAGACACTCATCACTTTCCACAATTCCTTGGACCATTAGCCCATGAGAGGGTGTGCCCACTGTCCCCTATTCATTGGGATTGTAGCTGTGCCCTAACATGCAGAATGATGAGAAAATGAAGAGTTGGGGGTTTTCCTTGGCTGAAGTCTGAGATCTTCCAAGCATGACCTATGTTTCCCAAGTTTAATTCTGAGAAAGACGGAGATGCTGCCGGACAAAGGGGCAACATCACCTGCATCCTTTTCAGAAGTGCCACGGTTCAGAGAAGAAAAAACAGGGATGTGAGTTGGTTTTCCTTGGCTGAAGTCTGAGATCTTCCAAGCATGACCTATGTTTCCCAAGTTTAATTCTGAGAAAGACGGAGATGCTGCCGGACAAAGGGGCAACATCACCTGCATCCTTTTCAGAAGTGCCACGGTTCAGAGAAGAAAAAACAGGGATGTGGTTGTGGAATGTGTCGTTTCCAGGACAGCTCCTGAGCCCCCCTTTCATTCACCCTCCTGTTAATTCAGTGATCAAAGATACCTGAATGTAGGGCCATGCTCTTTCTTATAGGTCATTCAAGCAGGAAAGTTTTTACCCACAGGTTCCAGGACATCTAAGCATCTAGACTTGCCTGGAAATCTCCTGGTTTTTAGCTTCATGCATATAAACGTTTACTGGAAACCTCGATGTTTTTCTTACATATTTTGGACATACGCAGAACTTCTGCAAAGTTATGAAGACCTTGTTCTAGAGACAAGGTTTTCTTGGAGGAAGACAAGAAAGCCATTGATTAAGGGAAAATGTCAGCCTTTGATAACTCAAGCTTTTAGCATGTGAAGCGTACCTATATATGTAACGTGAATCTTATATTTCAATGTAGGGCACATGGTATATTTATATTCTACCTGCAACCTCTTGGAGAAGGGATTCTACTCCTGTCCAAAGTTACTTCAACAGTATCTAACAAACAGTTTCTAACTCTATACAAACAGTAGTATTCGTCTACAAGGCAACGAACTTAAGATGTTTAATGGTTCTGTTCCCTGAAATCCAACTGGATTGAAATGTTCCTAAACGACCCCACCCAAAATGTGTTCTGTGGTCAAGTTGGTTTGGGGAAAGCTGACGATCGTATCATAATCTCTCTTCCCTGGACAGATTTCATTGCACTTGTGCAAAGAAAAGACAGAGACATCTTGCTGAAATGAATAGCTCACTCTTTGCAGCCCCATGTTTCCCATGTGTTTTGATCCCCAGAGCCCCTGTTACTCCCTGCTGACACTACAATGAGTGTCCTGAGTTATTTGTGTTGGAAGGAATTTTGCTTGGTGTAGTTTGGAAAACACTTAAGGACACAGAGAGAAGAATCCGGTGGTTCATGTGGAAGCCTCTGCTGAATGCTGATGGCAGTTCTTTGCTTCTTACTGTGCTCCATCCCCATGGACCATTCAGCTCGCCCGATCTACAACCTCTGGATGCTGAGAAGACTCCTAGGCCTGCATTCTATAAATACATGCTTTTTTATTTACTGAAGTTGTTTGCCAAATAAATATATGTGAACATATTTAATAGATAAACATCCCTTAAAAAAAAATCACCCTTAGCCTGCGTTTCATCCCTCCCAAGCACAAGACCCACGTTTCTCAGAACTGTGCAAGTGTGATTTATTTTCTGCATTTATTTTTTTCTGCAATCTGGTAGAGTTTCTGAATCCCCAAATCAAAATAAGTGCCATTTAAAAAAAATCTCGCACAAACGTTTCCTATGACTCTGCAACAAAAAGCAATTTCTGTTTTGACAACATTTTCTCACATAATTAGCTTATTTGTCTGGTTGACCAGATATACATGTTATAGACAAAAAAAGAAAAAAAAAAAAGACACATTTTCTGCCAGGGAGAATAGCATTCCAAGGGAGTTGAGGAATTGTGTGGGGTCCAGGTAGCCAATGCACTGGTTGGGGATGAAGCTTGTCTATGAGTTTAGGATGAAGATGGACCCAGTGAGAGACCAGCCAGAGTCCTCTGACCCTTTTGCTTTAATTTCATTGTACACACTCTTAAATATCCCTCAGGGTCGCTCACCTCCCCAGTCTTAGAGAACATTTCCAGGCAGTGTTGAACCTCCCTCCAATATTCCCACTGTATTTTTTTAAAATAAATTTACCAATTAATTAATTTTATTTTTGGCTGCGTTGGGTCTTCGTTGCTGTGCGCGGGCTTTCTCTAGTTTCAGCGAGCGGGGGCTGCTCTTTGTTGCGGTGCGTGGGCTTCTCACTGTGGTGGCTTCTCTTGTTGCGGAGCATGGGCTCTAGGTGTGCAGGCTTCAGGAGTTGTGGTGCATGGGCTCAGTAGCTGTGGCTCGCAGGCTCAGTAGTTGTGGTGCACGGGCTTAGTTGCTCCACGGCATGTGGGATCTTCCCGGACCAAGGCTCGAACCTGTGCCCCCTGCATTGGCATGAGGATTCTTAACCACTGTGCCACCAGAGAAGCCCCTTCCACTGTATTTTGTGTGCACAGGTAGCCTCCAGCCCCAGCACCTGCACTGACTTACCTGTGCAGGTGTGGGTGTCATGACACTGGACGGAGGGTAGCTCTGTCTAGTCCCAGGTGGGAGCTCCATCCAGCCCTGCTCACACCTTCTCCCTCACACTTCCTAGTATGGCCACGACACTCTGCAACTTCTTAGTCAACCCAACGGGCAACCGTGGGACTCTGTTAGGGTCTCCCATGAGCTGAGGTGGTGATACCTACACGGACTTGGTGATTCTGGCATGGATGGACTTAGGGTCTATGAGGGAGGCACATTCTTATCGGGAGGTGAGGAAGGTCCACATACATCTTCCCAGGGTTGTGGAATACCGTCTCCCCTGGGGTGCCCACCTGCCGTGGCCAATCATACCCTTGGATCGAATCACCTGTGGGGTTATGTGTCTCCCATCCCAAAGCCCCCTTAGGCGTCTCATCTGTCTCCCTTGTCGACACCTTAATGGAGATGTGATAGAACCAGCTCCTACCCACCGTTGGGGCCCAACACCGCTCATCAGGTCCCAAATCCATGCTCCACGACCTCAACCAGGGCGGCTGTGTTTACACCACAGAGACTGGCTCCAGAGACGGACCAGCGTTTCTTTTTTTTTTCCTGGATAGTCGGTTAACCCTTTACCAGGATCCCGCTGTTCTGATATGCATGCCCAAGGAGAGAAGAGAAAATTGGTTGGCATACACACATTGAAGAAAAAAGAAACATTAAAATGATGAGAGAGAATCTGAAAAAGAATAGATATATATGTATAACTGAATCACTGTGCTATACGCCTGAAACTAACGCAACACTGTAAATCTACTAGACGTCAATTAGAAACAGAAACAAAGAAGAAAAAAGATTTGCAACTGGAAAAAATGAAGTCAAAAAAAGAAAGAAAAAAAAAGGATGGACCACTATTTGAAGGTGAATAGACACAGAAAAACTTCAGTGGTGAGCAGCTTATGGAATCATGTAGGATACACTGGCAGGCTTTCCACGGAATCCCCATCATCTTGGCGGGTGTTTATGAAGGCCAGCCCAGCGCTGCCAGGAGACATATCAGAGTCTCAAGCTGGATGCGCCATCCAGGCCGCTTTCAACTGAGAATGTTTCCATGTGCAAAAATGTCATGCTGGTATAGCCGCCAATTTTCCCGTTGCTGAAAGGATAAAAGTGTTTTGCAAACACCTGTATGCCTTATCAAGCTGAAACAGAGCTTTTGCGGTGGGTGGATTCGTTTATTTCCAAAAAAAGAAAAGAAAATTATTTTGGGCCACCAAAACTCTTTCCGCTAAAAACAAATACGTTTGGGTAAAACATTTGGAGTAAATGTACAATTTTAATTCCAAAATATTTGAGGGGTGGGGAATGGAGGCATGGCTATTTCATGGATAATGTATTCAGGTTTGATAAAATGTGGCATAATGTTATAAATTTATTTCAAAACGTAGGTTAGGAACAAAGAAAAGCCGTGCGTTAGAAACACGGCTGGGAGACGATTTTTAAATGTTTGAAATAAGCCAGAATGCTGAATATAAATGTTCATACACTCAAGTATGGCTCCCATGGGTTGATTTTTATTGATCCTCTATCTGAAGGAACACAAGGAGGTTGTACAAATAATTGGTGGTGATTAACGTTGGTAAATGCGACAGATGAAATAAAATAAACCAGTTTGGGGGTGATCGTTCCCCAGTGAAACTGTAGTTGCAATAAACCCAGAAACACGTGAAAGCTGGGTAACTTAGACAGTGGACCAATGTACAGAAGTATCGAATCATTATGTCATAGAACAAGGACTAAAAGTGTTGTAGGTCAATTATACTTCAGAAGCAAACAAAAACTCTTAGAAAAAGAGATCAGATTGGCGGTTACAAAGACAGGGGGTGGGGGAAGGTGGAATTGGAGGAAGATAATCCAAAGGAACTTTGATCCAGTTAAAAGGTAAATAAGTGCTAGGGATGTAATGTACAATATTATAAACGTGATAAAAATAATCAACACTGCTCTGTGTTATATACGAAAGTCGTTAAGACAGTAAATCCTGAGCTTTCTCGTCACGAGAAAAGCAAAAATATTTTTTCTATTTTGTTTCTTTTGTATCTCTATGAAATGATGGATGGTCACTAAACTTACTGTGGTCATCATTTCATGACGGATGTAAGTCAAGTCACTGTGCCGTATCCCTTAACCTTATACAGTGCTGTGTGTTAATTGTATCTCAATCAACCTGGAAGAAGAAAAAGGTGGGAGGCGTTTACATGAAAAAAGATGATGGAAAATCCTTCATCACTGTGTTCATTCCAGCCTTTCAACGAACTGTAAGGAAAACAGCTCCACAACCAAGAAGAGAGACCCAGAGAAAATGTGCGTCCATTCTCCTGGAGTTTATTAGCGATAAAATAGTTCAAACTGATAAATCATTCTCCAGATATATCTCTAAGC
The DNA here is from genome assembly GCF_002837175.3 of Physeter macrocephalus. Classification (NCBI taxonomy): domain Eukaryota; kingdom Metazoa; phylum Chordata; class Mammalia; order Artiodactyla; family Physeteridae; genus Physeter; species Physeter macrocephalus. The sequence continues at coordinate 147,414,315 of NC_041220.1, read as the reverse complement.
CTGTATTTAAAGGCACTTCAACATGGTTGGAGGGCTTAAGAAAAAGAGAAAAATCATAGCTCACGCTTGGTGCCAGAAGGATACAGATTCCTTTCAGCTCCTGTTTTAATTTACTTTAAAACGCAGACTTCGGCATTGATCTAAAGCCTCATTCCTCAATTCTAATTAAAGGGACCACTCAATAATCCAAAACCGTGACTAATAAAGATGTGCCTGGCTTTCAGGAGGGACGCGTAGTATCCTCTATCTTGGATCTACAACCCAAATTACATTTTAGGAGCTGTTATCGGTGTTTGAATTCCATGACTAATCGTCTGAACAGGGCGACCTGACAGATGACGGGGAAGAGGGAGTGCGAATTAAATAACCACCACGTGGAGGGTTGGGCATTTCGAGTTGTGTCTGCATTTTGCTATTTTTACCGTCCTCACTCACCTCCTTGGCGGTTATATCTATAAAATGTACAGGATCCCGAAACCAAACTTTCTGAATATTCTCCTGTCCAGGAGATCAAGGGCCAGCATCATGCAGCTTGCTTGGGATGACACACATCTAACTCGATACAAAATCGCTCACGATGAAAAAAAAAAAGAAAAAAAATCAGTGTAGCACAAGCTACATCCTCAGTGCTGACCAAATTAAGGGTAAACGAGATAGAACTGGGAAGGGTTTATTTCTAAGTATTCCGGCAGGAGATGAAATTTAAACTGGGTCGTTATGGCCCCTAAGCTAAGAACGGCTTTCACATTTTTAAACGGTTCCCTTTTCTTATTTAAAAACGTTTTTAAAATTTTTATTTCTTCTTCCATTTTTATTGAGATAGAATTGACATACAGCACTGGAACAGTTGAAGGCCTATCGCATAACGATTTGACTTACACCGTGAAACAATGATAAGTTTAGTGAAGATTCATCTTTTCATATTGATGATTCAAATTCTCCAAATTAAAGAAATAGAAAAACATGTTTTCCTTGTGATGGGCTCAGTTCTGTGGAAGCTGCCTGGCCTGGGAGGTCACCCCACACATCCCCAAGCTCAGGCAGCCAACAGGCAATGACCCATCAAACAAAAGACCAGCTCAGCGGTGCGATGAAGGCGCCAGACCTCCCCAAGGGATCAGGCTGCAGAGATCACATCCTTGCTGGGCTGTCCCTCCTGTCCTGCTCTGTCTCCCTCACTCCCTTTTCTCCTGAGAGCTCTCCCTGGAACCCCCAGCATCCCAGAACTCTGGGGCCACAAAGCAGCGATCAGGGAAGGAGAGTGACCTGCGTCCCAAGGGTGGGACTGTTTGCCCCTGGATCACAGACACCCCTGACTGGAGTTCCATTCCCAGCCTGAAGCCGCAGCTGGTGTAGACAGCGCTTTCCTGGCTCCTGACCTGGAGGATGAGCCTTCGATCTGGGCTCAGGTGAGCTGAGCTGACACTTTACTGCATCCCTTCACACCTACAGATATAGCACCACACTCTGTGTGTGTGCGTCTCTGTGTGTACAGTATTTTTCCACTTGCAAAATAGACCATCTCTTCTGCATAGCATTTTTTAACCAAAGACAAAAAAAAAAAAAAGAAAAAAGAAAAAAAATCCCTAGCCGTGAGTGTTAATGGGATGCCAAGTTCAATTTTCCTGCTCTGGAGAAATCTGTGTCTTCCTAGGCGTGGAGGTAAGAAGGGCCGGCACAGACTCAGTGCCGCAGGCAGGATTCTCTATTGTCAAGGCTGGGTCAGGACATCTTCTGACACCCACATCTTGAGGGACGTCTGTTGGTGAACAGAGAACCGAAATCCATAGGGAGGTCCCATTTCATGAGACTTGTTTTTAAAAAAAGACGAACACAGAGGAAACAGGAGCATGACTGATGTAAGAATTTGCCTTAGTCTCTGAGGTATGGATGCGATGTTTCCCCACAAACCTTGCAGCCAGCGGGGCTGGCTGGTGCCCCACAGAGAGCTCTTGCCTGAAAAGCTTTGTTCCTTTGGGAAGACTGAGTCCAGCTGGAAATACCGACACAGACCTCCTTAGGGCCACACACCCTAATACGAGGCACAAGAAACCCCCAATACTGCAAGCATCCTCCTCTTTACATCAATAACCCACCAGAGATGAAACTGAGGCTCTTTTCAAAAATCTGTCTCTGCTCCAAATACCTCTGCCTTTGTGTCACTTACCTCTTGATGCAAAACATCCTCCCCGCGAACTCAGAGGCTTAACCAACACACGTTCCTGGGAGTCTGAAATCCAGGCATAGTTTAGCTGAGTCCTCTGCTTCAGGCTGCAAAAGTGTCAGCCAGGGCTGGGGTCTCCCCTGAGACAGTGGGAGGGTCTGAAGCAACTGTTGGCAGGAACTGGTTCCTTGTGGCTTTTCACACTGAGGGTTTTGGCTCCCTTCTGGCTGTTGGCTGGAAGCCACTGTCCATTCCTGGCTGTGTGGACATCTCAGGACACGGCCCCTGGGTTCCACTAGAACCAGCAAATGGGGCAGGAGGCTCTGCTGGCAGAACAGAAGTTTCAGACTTTTTTTTTTTTTTTTTTAATTTTTGGCTGCATTGGGTCTTTGTTGCTGCGTGTGGACCTTCTTTAGTTGCAGCGAGCGGGGGCCACTCTTTGTTGTGGTGCGCGGGCTTCTCTTTGCAGTGGCTTCTCTTGTTGTGGAGCATGGGCTCTAGGCTTGCAGGCTCAGTAGTTGTGGCGCATGGGCTTAGTTGCTCTGCGGCATATGGGATCTTCCCAGACCAGGGCTCGAACCCATGTCCCCTGCATTGGCAGGCGAATTCTTAACCACTGCGCCACCAGGCAAGTCCCAGAAGTTTCAGTCTTATGCAACACAGTCTCAGAAGAGACATCCACTAACCTTTGCCATCTTTTTTTTTTTTTTTTTTTCCTACACTGGGTGGCATGTGAGATCTCAGTTCCCCAGCCAGGGATCAAACCCTCGTCCCCTGCAGTGGAAGCGCGGAATCTTAACCCCTGGACTGCCAGGAAAGTCCCTAACCTTTGCCATCTCTGCATTAGAAGGAAGACACAGATTCCACCCATATTCCTGGGGTGAAGATGACACAAGGGCATGAATATTAGGAGGTGGGGCTCAGGAGGGACCATCTTGGAGACGGTCAATCACTGCAAATCCTTATGCTCTGGTCCCCCTACAGAAATCTCTCTGCGGCTCCAATAGCAAGGTTTCCAAAACAAAATCACCCAAAACGAAATCACCCAAACTATGAGCTGTTGACTGCGGATGGCAAATTGGAAAAGCAGTAAACTTGCTTTATCTTTCAATAATTGTTTAATAGCTGTGGCTTAAGCCCAAACAATGATGAGTATTCTTCAATCTTCCTTGAGGTTGACTCGATCCGTGACCATGAGCTAGTAAGGCAGGCTTATCAAACAATACAGAGAAGGCAGCTGAGAAGAAAAAACCACGATGGCAGCCCACTGGCTGAATTTGGTGCCATTTCTGGCTCTTCCACCTCACAAGGGTGTAAGTAGGAAAAAAAAAAAAAAAAAAAGAATTGCCTGAGTGTAAAAATAAGGGAGAAAAACCACACACCTGTATTGGGTGTGGATTCAGGTCAAACATTTATACGGAGGCAAGCTGAGTTCCTAACACTATGTGCACTGCAGTCACAAGGGTGTAAGTAGGAAAAAAAAAAAAAAAAGAATTGCCTGAGTGTAAAAATAAGGGAGAAAAACCACACACCTGTATTGGGTGTGGATTCAGGTCAAACATTTATACGGAGGCAAGCTGAGTTCCTAACACTATGTGCACTGCAGTCCTTTCTATTTAAAAAATAAAAAATAAGAAAAGGCTGACTTGAAGAGGAAGGAGTCACAGCCCAAAACAAAACAAAGAGGCATATTGTGGAAAACTGCGACTGGAATAGAAGAGCAGATCTGAGGCACAGTCAGAGACAGACTCACCAGACACAAAGGCGGGACCCTTCCTGAGAACCCGCTCCAAACAATCCCATCCCAACTCTGCAGACACAGCTGGATGTTGACGAGGTTGAAAGAACGGATTCACCGTGGGGGTGGGGGCGGGGGCGGGAAGTGGGGCTTCAAAGGGATAAATCCTCTTAAAATAAAAATTCCTAAACCATGAGGCAAATTAAAGAGGAGAAAAACGCAGCCTATGGGGGGAAACCTGGACAAAATGAAAAGCAAAAACAATACCAGACGTCACAAATATGCTACTAAAGGAGGGCTTCAAGAGCTTTTAAATCGTACATGGCCTCTGCAGGAATTACTTTATGTATTTTTTTAAAAAAGAGGAGAAGGCAATTACGAAGATTCCTCCTATTTGAAGGAAAAGACATGAACATATCAGAGCAAAGAACTTCATGTTTTTCAAATTTCAGTTTATTCTTTGCCAAGCTTTATATCACGAGGGTTTTACAAGTTGAACTATTATTGCGTTCAAAAGGGATTACACTATATAACCTTTTGAGGCTGTCTTCTTTCACTTAACGTAGGTGGTTTTGAGCTTCTGCTATGTTGTGGTGTGCGTCAGTGGCTTTTTCCTTTATTATTTTATTATTTTTATTTTTAAAATAAATTCATTTATTTTATTTATCTATGTTTGGCTGCATTGGGTCTTTGCAGCTGTGCGCGGGCTTTCTCTAGTTGCGGCGAGCAGGGGCTACTCTTCGTTGCGGTGCGCGGGCTTCTCATTGCGGTGGCTTCTCTTGTCGCGGAACACGGGCTCTAGGTGCACGGGCTTCAGCAGTTGTGGCATTGCAGGCTCAGTAGTTGTGGTGCACGGGCTCTAGAGCGCAGGCTCAGCAGTTGTGGCTCACAGGCTTAGTTGCTCTGCGGCCTGTGGGATCTTCCCAGACCAGGGCTCGAACCTGTGTCCCCTGCATTGGCAGGTAGATTCTTAACCTCTGCGCCGCCAGGAAAACCCTTTTCCTTTATTTTTAAATTAATTTCTTTAAAAAAAATTACACCTCATAAACTGGAAAAAAAATTTTAAATAAAGGTAATACACTATTAAAGTACCAGGAGGTAGCAGACCAACAGGTACCTGATTTAGTTAGTAGAATAAAATGGGTTATAATTAGCTTTTCAAATATTATCTCATTCTAATGAAGCCCATTTGATATATTTCCTAAAGAGTTGACTAAGATAATTGAAAATCTCCTACTTCTTGTATATCCCATGAAGGCTCCATTTTCTCCACATCAAGAAGTTCTTGGAAGAGAAAGACAAACACCAAGTGATATTACTTCTATGTGGCATCTAAAATTTGACACAAATGAGCTTATCTACAGAACAGAAACAGGCTCACAGACATAGAGAACAGTCTTGTGGTTGCCAAGGGGGGGCGGAGGGGAGGGACGGAGTGGGAGTTTGGGGTTAGCAGATGCAAACTATTACATTTAGAATGGATAAGCAACCAGGTCCTACTGTATAGCACAGGGAACTCTAGTCAATATCCTGGGATAAACCATCATGGAAAAGAATATTAATAAAAGAATGTGTATATATATGTAAAAAAAAAGAAGTTCTTGGGATGATAACGGAATGCACTGAACATACCAGGAATAGTGTGTAAAATAATAAAAATTGAGCTGTTTTGTCAAAATTTCAATGAGGTCTTGTAAACTAAGTTTTTCAGAGCAAGGAGTTCAGTTAAGCTGTTAGTAAGCAGGAGACAACATAAATTTCTGATTCTGAGCTTGTGGAATGAGGGTTCCCGAGTCAAGCTTCCATTTACCCTGTACAAAATTAAATGTGAACAATATGAGATACATTGGGCTTAACCATGGTTAAGGCTACTCTAGTTATCTTCCAAGAAGGAGATAAACTTTATTATTATTTAAAAAAATTAATTTATTTATTTTTGGCTACACTGGGTCTTCGTTGGCTGCGCGCGGGCTTTCTCTAGCTGCAGCGAGCGGGGGCTACTCTTCGTTGCAGTGCACGGGCTTCTCATTGCGGTGGCTTCTCTTGTTGCGGAGCACGGGCTGTAGGCACGAGGGCTTCAGCAGTTGTGGTCTGCGGGCTCAGTAGTTGTGGCTCGAGGGCTCTAGAGCGCAGGCTCAGTAGTTGTGCTGCATTGGCTTAGTTGCCCTGAACCATGTTGGATCTTCCAGGACGAGGGCTCGAACCCGTGTCCTCTGCATTAGCGGGCACGGGCTTCTCGTTGCGGTGGCTTCTCTTGTTGCGGAGCACGGGCTCTAGGCACGAGGGCTTCAGCAGTTGTGGTCTGCGGGCTCAGTAGTTGTGGCTCGAGGGCTCTAGAGCGCAGGCTCAGTAGTTGTGCTGCATTGGCTTAGTTGCCCTGAACCATGTTGGATCTTCCAGGACGAGGGCTCGAACCCGTGTCCTCTGCATTAGCGGGCGGGTTCTTAACTACTGTGCCACCAAGGAAGTCCCATGATCCCATTTCAATCTTCACACTAACTCTATAGTGTTAGTATTATAGTCTGCGGTTCCAAGCAAGGGATTGAGATACATCAGGGTAAAACCCAACAAAATTAGTACTGATCCAGTGCTTACACAAAGGGACACTCCAGAGGAGTGGTGGCCTCTCCCTCACACTGACAATCTTCCCATGAAGTTATATAAGCCATTTGAAAAAGTAAACCTTCCAACTCATCCTTCCAAGCTGGGAGCATGAAGAATTCAATGTTTTCCACCACACCACCTCTCTTCCTGGGACCTCCTACTTTAACTGTTAACCTGAGTTCCTTAGTGGATGGGGGTTGAGCGGGAATGTTCTCCTGGCACGTGGCACAGAGGTCCAATCGCCTTAATTTTGGAAAAAAGACTTCTGACTTCCTAACCCACTCCAGAATCCTTCAGTGGTTTGGAGACAGTCGAGAGTTCCTTACAAAACTTAGTACAGAATTACCCACTCACCTCCTCTGGAATAAGTGTCTTTGTATCTTCAAACGTGTTTCCTTCACAGAGGGAATCACTGCTCTGCTTTCACACCCATCGTGGTGAAATGATACAGCTCTTTGCATCTTTCACTTATGTTTACAGAGCCCCCTGGTATGTGGCAGGCACGGTACTAGGCATTGGGATAAAAAGGGACACAAAAGAGATGAATTTCCTTTCTTCCTGGATCTCTAGTCTACTCAGCATAAGCATTAATCAAACAACCGCACTTTAGGATTTCATAGCCTCTGACTTTACTCTTAACTTTAGCACAAGAATAATGTATGCGTTCATTCAATTCAGCACAAACGTATTGAATGCCTACCCAGCATCATGCCAAGTCTTGCAAAGAGAAAGCAAGATTAACAGCCTCTGTCTCAAGGAGTTCACAATCTAGTGGAACAGGGCGACAAGAGAATCAGTCATGGGGCGCATGCCATTATTACATTAAAAGATGGGCGCTGCATTTATCCTGGGATCCTGGGTTCTCCTGCTGTCAATGATGAGAAGAAGCGTTGATTCCTGGGGGTGGGGCACTTTCAGCTCTGATCTCCTCATCGTTTTGTTCCTCCTTCCTTCTTTCCTTTGGAAGATACGTAAGACGTTTCCATCTCTAATACCCTATGATTACCAACGTTGTCCTCCACGCATGGGCTGAGCTAGGCGCTGGGCTTCTAAACTTGTAGTGGAAGCAGGGTCTGAGTGCAGATGAGATAGAGAGACCGTTAGATAGAGACAGAGACAGAGCTAGAGAAAGAGAAATAGATATATAGACACACAGAGATGGAAGTTGAGGCAGAGACAAACACGTGCATGTCCACAGAGGTGAGGTAAAGGTATAGAGATGTAGAAACAGAGAGAGATGGAGGTGGAGGTATGCAGGCACATACTGAGTGATGGCTGTAGATACAGGTGTACATACTGTGGAGGGGGAGGTATAGAAGTACAGGTGTGGCTATAGGTGGGATATAGGGACAGCATCAACAGGTGTAGGGGTAGACATATAAAAGTATAGGTACAGGTATAAATATAAGTACAGAGCTACAAATATATAGTCTAGGTGTAGAAGTATACAGATATAGGTAAAGATATATACATACAGGAATAGGTATAGATATAGGTTTATAGACAGAGGTATACATATACATACAGTTATATAGATATGGTATACACAGCTATATAGACATGGGTATAAATAAAGTACAGATGTAGCTATAGGTATATACATGTAAGAATACATATATAGGTATATACATATAGTATAAGCGTAGGTCTTCAGGTAGGAGTATATAGTTATAGTTGAAGCTACATAGATGTAAATATAGGTATATACCTATAGATGTAGTTATAAATATAGAGATAGGTATCAATACAGATAAATGTATAGAGATACACATATAGATATAGGTATATAGAAATCCATTTAAGTAAAAGTATAGATATAGGTATAAACGTATAAGTATAGGTGTATGAATTTAAACAAATGTATGTGGGTGTAGGGATAGAGCTATAGGTAAAAGTATAGACAGAGCTAGAGGCATCCACAGGTAGATACATACATGTTCTATCTACAGATATAGCTAGTTAGACATAGGTCTAGCATAGGTGTGGGTGGACAGGTAGGGGTGTATAGGTGTGGGTGGACAGGTAGGGGGTGCATAGGTGCAGGTGGACAGGTAGTGGGGTACAGGTGAAGGTGTAGGCATAGATGTGGGAATAGACACGCACCTCAAGAAAGGTAAGACCGAAAATCAGGGGAGTGGAGAGGAGGGACCGGCCAGCCCCCTGGGAAGGGCAGGCACAGCATCGGGATGGGAATGGAAGAGATGGCCCCTTGGTGGGGCCTGGAGGGTCTCTCTCAGCTCCTGGGGCAGACGGGAGGGGACTCCCAGACGGGAGGTCTCCCCAGGCTCTGGAGACAAGGATGGGGCGGAAGGCAGGTGTGTGCTGGAAAATGACCCCGGGATCGTATGATCTGGACCCCAGATACCCTGACGGTCTTTATCCTTCAGAGCACGGGGAGCCATAGTGGCTCATCCTTCTCTTCAAACCCATCCTCCTCCGCTTCCTGAGCTGCCATATCTGAAACACCCGGGGGTCTCACCTTCACCGGGCGGGCCCACCATTGTGGTGGGTGCCACGGAGGCCAGAAGATGGTGGTCCCTTGGCGGGAGGTGCCAACAGCTTCCAGAAGAGGACGACCCCAATCTCTCGGTCCAGCGGTGGCTTGCACGGGCCACCCCCTCCTCTCCAGCACCTGTGGTCCTTGCATGGGATCCCAGAGCCTGAGCACTTCCTTCAGGGGCTCCGTCAAGGAGGTGCCCTTGCTTCTCCTGCCTCCTGCCCAGCTCCTTCCAAACTCAGGGGCGGGTTTCCCTGTTCCTTGGGTCGAGGTGCGTCCCAGTTGCTAAGGTCCCTCGGTCCCCGCTTCTCCTGCTCCCTCACTCCCAGAGCCTTTAGTTCATCTGCAACCAGGGTGCAGCTTTCTGGATGCCTACCCAGAACCCCAGACATCGCCCCCAAAAGGTGCAGCTTCAAAATAAGCAGAAGGTTCCGACGTGATGACACAGCAGCAGCATCTGAGTCAGGAGCTGTGACTAATACACCCAGAAGATGTTCTGTTTCTAAATCAAAGGTGGGTTTTAAGACAGACTTGCTTTTTTCCCCGCTCTTTTCTTTCACAGAAGGAGATCCAACGGCAAGCAGATTTCAGGTTGTCAAAATATTTTTGTAGCTTTCTTACGAGCACAGAACATTTTTAAAACTTTTATTTGGTGCCGTGCCACCTTGGATGGTAAAGTTCCATGGTTTCTTCTCAACGCAGACGGACTGCATGTCTCTTTCTGGTTCAAGAGCCTGAACACCCTTCAGGAATTTGAGAGGCAGGGCTCCCCTGGAGCGGGGGTACCCAGCGAGACAGAGGTGCCTTTGTAGTTGTCTACCTTTATTTGTGTTGAAATCAGATCTATCCTTTCAAAACCGAAGATTTCGATGCACAAAACCACGGGCAAAAATCGCATTTGGACTCGCAGTTTTCAGCAGAAGCCAGGGACGTGGAAAGACTACCGATTTGGCAGTCAGATCTGTTATATAAATCAGCTTTCATCTGTCTCCATAAAAACAGGAAATCAGCTCAGATGAATAATTTATTTGTTCAATTAAAAAAGAAATTGGACCCTTCACACACAGGCCCTAGAGACCAAGCTCAAATAATTAACGCGGCAATCAGAAGTCAGATACCACGTGAGAAATAAAAAAATAGCGCGTTACATACACACAGGCTCCAGTGATGGAATTTATATTCTCTCTCAGTAAGCATCCTGGTTCTGACAGGGTGATATTTGGTCCACACTTCAAGGCTGAATGAGAACCCTCTGTCCCAACGACTCCTTGACTTTCCTTTTAATTCTCATGAACATTGCTTCCAAATTCTGCATTTTTCTCCACTACGGAGGATGCAGAGATTTTCGTGCAATCAGGACCAACTCTAGCCACGGTGCTAGAGCGGGGGGTGTCTCGACCTTTCTCGGAAGGTGCCCACAGGAGGCCGGTTGCTCTTCTCCCACCCACCACATCTGCAGGGTCTGCACAGCTTCCCTGCTTCTCGGAGGGGGCCGAGCTCGTCCTGCCGTCACTTACAAGGGATCACATCCAACCCTGACGCCAGGGCCCTTGAGGGTGACCATGAAAAGATCATTAAAATGATAAACGTGGGAAAGACCCAAGAGGCTCTGGGAGGGGGCCCCTGACTCCCCGACTGCTGGGCGTAGGGGAACTCTACATCCAGGTTTAGTTTACAGCCTTGATGGGCCCCTTCCTCCATTTAAAAAATATAGTTCAGGGAACTCTGCTCAGTATTCTATAACAACCTAATTGGGAAAAGAATTTGAAAAAGAAGAGATACGTGTATACGCGTGACTGAATCACTTTGTTGTACACCCGAAACTAACACAACATTGTTAATCAACTGTATGCCAATATAAAATCAAAGTTAAAAATAATAAGAATAAAAACTTTAAAAAATAAAAAAAATATTAAAAATTATATTTTATGACTGTGTTCCTATAAACATGAATATCATCCAGGCTGTGTTACAGGCACATTTTTTCTTTTCATTTTAAAAGAATGGAAAGCATTTAATGGGCCCCTAAAAGTTCACAAACCCTGGGCACCGCAAGGTTTTGTTTCAGTTTGCTTTATTGTGCTTTGTACATGTTGTGGTTTTCACAGTAGGTTTGTGGCAACCCTGAGCTGTCAGATGATGCTTTACATTTTTTAGCCATAATATATTTTTTAATTAAGGTAGGCATATTTTTTTAAGACCTAATGCTATTGCACACTTAATAGACTGCAGTCCAGTGTGAACATAACTTTTTTTTTTTTTTTTTTTTTTTTTTTTTTTGCGGTACGCGGGCCTCTCACTGTTGTGGCCTCTCCCGTTGCGGAGCACAGGCTCCGGACGCGCAGGCTCAGAGTCCACGGCTCACGGGCCCAGCCGCTCCGCGGCATGTGGGATCTTGCCGGACCGGGGCACGAACCTGTGTCCCTTGCATCGGCAGGCGGACTGTCAACCGCTGCGCCACCAGGGAAGCCCGTGAACATAACTTTTACATGCACTGGGAAACCAAAGATTTTGCGTGACTCTCTTTATTGAGATATTCACTTTATTGCAGTGGTCTGGAACCAAATCCTCACCATCTCCGAGGTATATTACCTGCACCTGATGATGAGTACATTTTACATAAACAAATTTTCTTTTAGAAGAGGGTGCATACTGGATTGCAACCTTTTTTTAAAAAATTAATTTATTTATTTTTGGCTACGTTGGGTCTTTGATGCTGCACGCAGGTTTTCTCTAGTTGCAGAGAGTGGGGGCTATTCTTCGTTGCAGTGCGTGGGCTTCTCATTGCAGTGGCTTCTCTTGTTGCGGAGCACGGGCTCTAGGCGTGTGGGTTTCAGTAGTTGTGGCACCCGGACTCAGTAGTTGTGGCTCGCGGGCTCTAGAGCGCAGGTTCAGTAGTTGTGGCGCACAGGCTTAGTTGCTCCGCGGCATGTGGGATCTTCTGGGACCAGGAAGATCCTGTGTCCCCTGCATTAGCAGGTGGATTCTTAACCACTGCGCCACCAGGGAAGCCTGCAACCATGTTTTTTTGTTTTTTGTTTATCAATGTGGCTACTAGGAAATTTTATTTATTATTTTTAAATGTTTTATTTTTTATACAATTTTTAACGGTTACACTCCATTTACAGTTATTACGAAATGTTGGCTCTATTCCGTGTGCTGGATAATATATCCTTGTAGCTTATTTATTTTATACATAATAGTGTGTGCCTCTTAATCCCCTCCCCTTAACTTGCCCCTCCCCCCTTCCCTCTCCCCACTGGGAACCACTAGTTTGTTCTTTATATCTGTGAGTCTGCTTCTTTTTTGTTATATTCACTAGTTTAAAAAAAAAGTGATTCAGTTGTATATATACATATATATATATGTATATACATACACTTTTTCAGATTTTTTTTCCCTTACAGGTTATTACAAGATATTGGGTAGAGTTCCCTGTGCTCCACAGTAGGTCCTTCTTGTTTATCTATTTTATATATAGTCATGTGTATCTGTTGATCCCAAACTCCTAATTTATCTCCCCCACTCCCAGCTTTCCCCTTTGGTAACCATAAGTTTGTTTTTGAAGTCTGTGAGTCTGTTTCTGTTTTGTACATTAGTTCATTTATATCAATTTTCAGATTCCACCTATAAGTAATATCACATGATAAGTCTCTTTTTCTGTCTGACTTACATCACTCAGTATGATAATCTCCATGTCCATCCATGTTGCTGCAAATGGTAATATTTCATTCTTTTTTATGGTTGAGTAATATTCCATTGTATATATGTACCACATCTTCTTTATCCATTCCTCTGTCGATGGACACTTAGGTTGCTTCCACCTCCTGGCTACTGTGAATAGTGCTGTCTAGAAGAAATTTTGAAAAGGAAAGCCATTGTCTTGGAAAGAACCCCCTGGAAAGTGGACCAGGTGTGGGTATGAGATGCGACAGAAGAAGAGAGTAACCTACATTGTCTGGGGCGTGTTCACCAAATCTGTCCACAGAAACTTCAAAAATCCCCAGGCTATAGAAACATTGAAAACTTGGTAAGGACATTAAAAAAAAAAATAGTCCAGATGTTATTTTCAGTATCAACGCCTAGGCCATTTCAGAAGAAAGTAGGACACCAAGCTATATATAAATATGTCAACCAATGAGAATTCCTTTGTGACTTTGCCACCTCAGGAAAAACACCTCAGCTTCTAGCTGGATATCTGGTATCACGTTGGGAATGGTGGTGTGGATTTTTCTTTTCATGCCCGCATTGAGAAAGCAACTCTTTGACAGTGCGAAGCTTCCAGAAAAAGTGAGAGCAAATTTAATTTGCATGAAGATTAATATCCTGCTCTGAGGAAAAGAAAACTCATACAGAATCATTTGATCCTAGAGTGTGTGTGTGTGTGTGTGTGTGTGTGTGTGTGTGTGTGTGTGAGTACTCAGTGTGTTGTGTTGCCCTTTGGAGGTGAGATAGGCAATGCTAAAATGTAATATATACATTTTAAAAGTTTTATTGTGCACACAGCTGAAACTAATATAATATTGTAAATCATCTATATCTCAATAAAAAGAACATTTGTAAACAATATAATACCACCTATTGAGAAACAACAAAACATTTTATTGTGATAATATATATAAATATATATTATATATCTAAATATATATACAATCATATTGTACAAACACCATATTAACAAATTAAGGAATAAAAACCATATGATCATTTCAATAGATGCAGAAAAAGCTTTTGACAAAATTCAACACCCATTTATGATAAAAACCCTCCAGAAAATGGGCATAGAGGGAAGCTACCTCAACATAATAAAGGCCATATATGACCAACCCACAGCAAACATCATACACAATGGCGAAAAACTGAAAGCATTTCCACTAAGATCAGGAATAAGACAAGGATGTCCACTCTTGCCACTCTTATTCAACATAGATTTGGAAGTCCTAGCCACAGCAATCAGAGAAGAAAAAGAAATAAAAGGAATACCAATTGGAAAAGAAG
>NC_041220.1:147379117-147400256 GCF_002837175.3 Physeter macrocephalus | reverse complement strand
AAATACCTAGGAATAAACCTACCTAAGGAGGCAAAAGACTTGTACTCAGAAAACTATAAAACACTGATGAAAGAAATCAAAGATGACATAAACAGATGGAGAGATATACCATGTTCTTGGATTGGAAGAACTAATATTGTGAAAATGACTATACTACTCAAAACAATCTACAGATTCAATGCAATCCCTATCAAACTACCAATGGCATTCTTCACAGAATTAGAGCAAAAAATTTTACAATTTGTATGGAGACACAAAAGACCCCGAATAGCCAAAGCACTCTTGAGAAAGAAAAACGGAGCTGGAGGAATCAGGTTCCCTAACTTCAGACTGTACTACAAAGCTACAGTAATCAAGACAGTATGGTACTGGCACAAAAACAGAAATATAGATCAATGGAACAAGATAGAAAGTCCAGAGATAAACCCACACACATATGGTCAACTAATCTATGATAAAGGAGGCAAGAATATACAATGGAGAAAAGACAGCCTCTTCGATAAGTGGTGCTGGGAAAACTGGACAGTTACATGTAAAAGAATGAAATTAGAACACTCCCTAACACCATACACAAAAATAAACACCAAATGGATTAAAGACCTAAATGTAAGACCACACACTTAGAGGAAACTCTTAGAGGAAAACATAGGAAAAACACCCTTTGACACAAACCACAGCAAGAGACCCACCTCCTAGAGTAATGAAAATAAAAACAAAAATAAACAAATGGGACCTAATTAAACTTAAAAGCTTTTGCACAGCAGAGGAAACCATAAAAAGATGAAAAGACAACCCTCAGAATGGGAGAAAACATTTGCAAATGAAACAACAGGCAAAGGATTAATCTCTAAAATATACAAACAGCTCATGGAGCTCAATATCACAAAAACAAACAATTCAGTCAGTTAAAAAATGGGTAGAAGACCTAAATAGACATTTCACCAAAGAAGACATACAGATGGCCAAGAGGCACATGAAAAGATGCTCAACATCAGTAATTATTAGAGAAATGCAAATCAAAACCAAAATGAGGTATCACCTCACACCGGCCAGAACGGCCATTATCAAAAAAATCTAGGAACGATAAATGCTGGAGAGGGTGTGGAGAAAAGGGACCCCTCCTGCACTGTTGGTGGGAATGTAAATTGATACAGCCACTATGGAGAACAGTATGGAGGTTCCTTAAAAAACTAAAAATAGAACTACCACATGATCCAGCAATCCCACTACTGGGCATATACCCTGAGAAAACCATAATTCAAAAAGAGTCATGTACCGCAGTGTTCATTGCAGCACTATTTACAATAGCCAGGACATGGAAGCAACCTAAGTGTCCATCGACAGAAGAAAAGAAGAAGATGTGGCACATATATAATCTGGAATATTACTCAGCCATTATAGGAAACGAAATTGAGTTATTTGTAGTGAGGTGGATGGACCTAGAGTCTGTCACACAGAATGAAGTCAGAAAGAGAAAAACAAATACCGTATGCTAACACATATATATGGAATCTAAAAAAAAGAAAATGGTTCTGAAGAACCTAAGGGCAGGACAGGAATAAAGACGCAGATGTCGAAAATGGACTTGAGGACACGGGGAGGGGGAAGGGTAAGCTGCGACGAAGTGAGAGAGTGCCATGGACATATATACACTACCAAAGGTCAAACAGATAGCTAGTGGGAAGCAGTGGCATAGCACAGGGAGATCAGCTCGGTGCTTTGTGACCACCTAAAGGGGCGGGATAGGGAGGGTGGGAGGGAGACGCAAGAGGGAGGGGATATGGGGATATATGTATACGTATAGTTGGTTCACTTTGTGAAACAACAGAAACTAACACACCATTGTAAAGCAATTATGCTCCAATAAAGATCTATTAAAAATATATACAATCAATAAAAATAATGAAATCTGCCATTCTGACCATTTTTACGTGTGCCATTCAGTGGCAGGAATTACTTTTATACTATTGTGCAACCACCATTCCTCTGTGTTTCCAAGTATTTTTTAATGTAGTAAGCCAAAGAGGAAAAATGCTCGCTTTCTAAAAATGTGTTTGGACAAAGGCTTTGAGAATGGATGCCAACGAATCTTTCTAAAAATGATGAAATCATCTGAGTCAACTGAAGTCCGTGGCATCTGGGAACAAACGTGTTTTGCTGTGCTCACGACCGTCCTGGGGTCCAACAAAAATTCTGGGTCCATTTGGCACTAAGACATCCTTGATGAAGGAAGGAAGGAAGGAAGGAAGGAAGGAAGGAAGGGACATTAAAAAGGGCAATAATCATGAGGGTCATAGATCTTGGGATATCAAGCATCAGGCTCCTCAAAATGCCGTCTATAATCTGCACGATATATTTTATTGTTATTTTTAAATAACTGTGACCCATGTTATCTCTATGTCCCATGAAACACAGACAAAGGATTAAATCCATTAACACTCTTCAGGGACCTCTGATGTGTTCCACCTACCCCGTTCCTGTGCATCTCAGGATAATCTGGGAACTGAAAACTGTGTTGGCTTCCCACCAGTTATCTCAATTGTGTAACCATCCTTAGATATTTTTAAGGAAAGAACACTGCTTAGATTATTTTTTTTTTAAATACATAAAAAAAAATACAATGTCCACTAACCAGGATATTTGTTAAGCCTTCCTACACCTGTGTGAAATAAGTCAAGAAAACATAGCTTATGGACTTCCCCAGCGGTCCAGTGGTGAAGACTTTGCCTTCCAAGGCAGGGGGTGTGGGTTCAATCCTTGGTCGGGGAGCTAAGATCCCACATGCCTCGCGCCCAAAAAAGCAACACATAAAACAGAAGCAATGTTGTAACAAATTCAATAAAGACTTTGAAAATGGTCCGCATCAAAAAAATCTTAAAAAATAAAAAAAGAAAAGAAAAAGAAAACCTAGCGTGGTACCGCTTGGTTTCTGCACACAGACTGGAAGATGAGTCATTGGTGTTCTAGGACGCCCGAGGGGACACCCACCTGGAAACCCCCCCATGGCAGCGGCGCCCCCAGAGAGCTCGGGCATGGCACAGAGTCTTCACTTAGGTGTTCGTCACTGGGAGCCATCACGCGGAGAAAATCACAGCTGAGGCTCACGGTGGAGGAGGGGCAGACACGCCTGCGATTCTCGGTCTAACCTTCACCTGAAACGGACATGAATGCTCTTACGGCTCTTGTTGCATTTAATTAGAAAGGGATGCCGTAGGGCTGCTGAATCGGTAACTTTCACAGCTTTTATAACATCCTTCCTCCTTCCCTCCTTCCTTACCATTAATGAACCAATATTAATGCATTATTATTTACTGGTTCATAGCTATGCAGATTTCCTGCAATGTCCTTTTTCTATCCCAGGATCCACGTGACACTGAGTTGTCACCTCTTTGGGGGGACCTCTGGACTGGGACCATTTCTGAGTCTTTCCTCGTTTACGATGACCTTGATAGTTATTTTTAAATTACTTTTTATTGGAGTATAGTTGATTTACAATGTTGTATTAGTTTTTGCTTACAGCTAAGTGATTCAGTTTTATGTATATACAGGTTCTTTTTCTTTGCTTTGCTTAAAAATTTTACTTTTATTTATTTATTTATTTATTCTTGGTTGCGTTGGGTCTTTGTTGCTGCACGCGGGCCTTCGCTAGTCATGGCGAGCAGGGGCTACTCTTCGTTGTGGTGCGCGGGGTTCTCATTGCGGTGGCTTCTCTTGTCGCGGAGCACGGGCTGTAGGTGTGCGGGCTTCAGTAGTTGTGGCTCTCGGGCTCGGTAGCTGTGGCTCGTGGGCCCTAGAGCGCAGGCTCAGTAGTTGCGGCGCATGGGCTTAGTTGCTCCGCGGCACGTGGGATCTTCTCAGAGCGGAGACTGAACCCGTGTCCCCTGCATTGGCAGGCGGATTCTTACCATTGCACCACCAGGGAAGCCCCTACAGTAGGTTCTTATTAATTACCTATTTATCTATAGACCTTGATTGTTTTGACTGGTGCTGGTTCAGGATTTTGTAGGCTGCCCCTCTATTGGGATTTGTCTGCTTTTTTATCATGGTTAGACTGGGATTGTGGGTTTTGGGGAACGAAGACCACAGAGGTCAAGTGCGCTTCTCATCCCATTATTCCAGGGTGATGAGTATGAACACGGCTCATCACAGGTGAGGGTGACCCAGGTGCCCTGGTGGAAGTGTTTACCGGATTTCTCCCCCGGGAAGATACCCCTTCCCACTCTTTTCTGTGCTGTACCATTTGCAGCTCGCACTTACGAAGCGGGTAATTGGCTTTCTAAGCAGTAAACACTTCTCCGATTCAGCGTCCTCATTTAAGAAGTGGGCAGATATGGCCCTTTATCATAGGGGTGGGGAAAACATCCACTCTCAACCACAAGGATGTTTAACTACGAACAAACTTCTCTATAATAATATATAATTATAGAATTTCTCCAAATCATCTCTAAGGCTGCACCGCACAAGGATCTCAGTGAGAAAAGGCAGTGGAATACGTTCCCAAGAGATAAAAGTGCTGAGACTCCATTTATGAAAGCAAAGTGCTCTTCTGAGCAGCTTGACGTCTTAAAGATGCTAGGAAGTATCGAATTCCGCTCCCAGCGATTGGAATGTAGCTTCAGTTGGACTGAACGTCCTGCAGATAACAAGTATAAACTCTGGATGCAATTTCTAAACATTAAAACTCTCTGAAGGCACTGGGGCATGACCCCAAATGAGCAGGAACCAGAGCAGGGTGGGGCACTCTTTTGAAAAGTGAGGAACTGCACAGTGAAAGTTGTATATCTCTACAGCGTTTCTACTGAGAGCCGCCCCCAGTCTGCTAATCTGGGGGAAGCTAGAACCGCTGCAGGTTTACTAGTCTGTAAGTCAGAATACAGAGCTGGCAGGTGCCTGATCACCTGGAAAATGAAGGTGAGATTCCTCAATGGGGCGTCTGCGGCAGGAGGCCTTAAAATCTGTGTGTGAGTGTTGCCCCCATTTTCGGCAGATCTGGGTGATGCTTGTGTAGGAAAGTTCCAGGGAACTAGGTAGAACGGTTTAGCCTGAAGCAGAGGTTTCAGCTGCTGCCCAGTGCAGGGAAGGCAGAGTTTAGAGCTTACGTCCAGCCTAGTGAACTGTCTCCTGGACGCTGCAGGGGAAGTTAACTGTCTACAGAGTCAGTTACAACGCACCATCACACACACACACACACACACACACAGCCACGATAGATGTGAAGAAACAGGAAAACGTAATCTAAAATCAACTGGATATTTGTTTTTCTCTTTCTGACTTACTTCACTCTGTATGACCATCTCTAGGTCCATCTACGTCTCTGCAAATGGCACTATTTCGTTCCTTTTCATGGCTGAGTAATAGAAAAACAAATATCGTATAATATCGCTTACATGTGGAATCTAGACAAATGGCACAGATGAACTTATCAGCAAAGCAGAATTACAGACACAGATGTAGAAAACAAATGTATGCATATCAAGGGGGTGGTGTGGGATAAACTGGGAGACCGGGATTGACACATACGGACTATTGATACTCTGTATAAAATAGGTCACTAATGAGAACCTACTGTGTAGCACAGGGAACTCTACTCAGTGCTCTCTGGTGACCTAAGTGGGAAGGAAATCCAAAAAAGAGGGGATATATGTATACGTATAACTGATTCACCTTGCTGTACAGCAGAAACGGACACATTGTAAAGCAACTATACTCCAATAAAAACTAATTAAAATATAATAAAATCAAGTGGAAAAAAAACCCCATATCAATTCACCCCAGATGACCCTGGTGCTGGAAATAGCAGATACAAACTTTAAGTGTTTCCATATCAGACCCCTTGACCCTGTGACTCACCCCTATTGCTTCTTGGCTGCCCCTCCCTTGTCTCTGCATCCCCTCCCTTCCCTGATTAGCACCTGTTTGAACCTGCCCTTTGGAACTCAGGGAAGGTCCAGGAGGCTGAAGCCTTTATTCTGCAAATAAGAAATGGGGGACACAGAAAGGATTTGTCCCCAGAAGGGCCCCTCAGGGTCCTGCTCAGTTTCAGTCAGACAAAAGTTTGAGGTTGGGTGTGGGATGTCTTTTTCCCAAGCTCTCAGCTCTCACATCTGTTTTCTACTCCTAAATAACTGGGTCCCAATACCGCTGGGCTTGTAGAAAAAGCCCAATGTTATTATTCATGTTCAAAGGCCTCCCTGGAGCCCCAGCAAATCCAGACAGAATATACCTGCCATGCTTTCTGTGACTCTCTTAGGATGAATGACCAGAGGCCAGAGGATTATGAAGTCTTGATCAAGAGTCTGTGAAATAAATGCTCCCAGGAAAAGAGGACCAAGGAGGCACAATAAATAATAATGGTGATGAAGATGATGGAGACACTTACAAACTTCTGAAGTCACCAACTTTGACATCTAAGGACATAAATTTCCGGGGAAATAGAGTCAGATATTTTCTCATCAGAAAAGAATTTTGCTTCCATATTACGGAAATAAAAAGGAAAATGGAACACAGATAAGACTTTAAAAATGCCTCCGGGACTTCCCTGGTGGCGCAGTGGTTAAGAACCCGCCTGCCAGTGCAGGGGACACGAGTTTGAGCCCTGGTCCGGGAAGATCCCACGTGCCGCGGAGCAACTAAGCCCATGCGCCACAGGTACTGAGCCCGCGAGCCACAACTACTGAGCCCACACACCTAGAGCCCGTGCTCCACAACAAGAGAAGCCACTGCAATGAGAAGCCCGCACACCACGATGAAGAGTAGCCCCTGCTCGTCGCAGCTAGAGAAAGCCCACGCGTAGCAACCAAGACCCAACGCAGCCAAAAATAAATATAAATAAATAAATAAATTTTAAAAATAAAAATAAGAAGAATAAAAATGCCCCTGAGAAATATGGGTGGGGTCATGATTCGGTTAAAAGCGAAAGAATTCAAGGAATGACTTTTAAGACGTTGGATGCAAGAATCTCACACTTTGCTTAGTCTTTAGAATTCCTACCAGAGGGGAGGACCTCCAAGGCGTTTAAACTTTTCTAGATTCTATACACTGAACATGTAAGAATGTAATGTCTTCCCACTGTTTTACTTTTCTGAACATGTTTTCTTTGCGACGGCATCTAGGAGGGACAGCCGTAAACATCAACAGTATTAAGATACAAATCTGAACTTTGGGGACTTCCCTGGCAGTCCGGTGGTTAGGACTTGGGGCTCTCACTGCCGAGGGCGCGGGTTCAATCCCTGGTCAGGCAACTCAGATGCCACAAGCTGCGCGGTGCGGCAAAAAAAACAACAACACGTCACTCCATTCACATAAACCCAGCTGTCATGGAAAGAGGTTTGTTATGAATAACAAGACACCCATTTCAAAAAACAAAATCTGAACTTGGGAAAAGACAGGGAGGACGAAACTAACATGGAACCCATCACTGTCTTTGGAACGCTTCCTTGAGGTGAAAGGATTCTTATATAGGGTTTGGTGGTAGAGAAGGATGCCCAAGTTGGAGAAATATCCACGCACGGGCGTCACCCTTAGCCACCCAGCTGCACCTGCCCTCTTTGTTCTGCTTGTCACAATAGCAGAAGATAAAATGGGATGGCAGATTTAGAAGCAGATTTCAAAGGCACCCTCTCTTGCTTTTCCCCAGAGACACACATTATTGTGTAAATACCCACATAGGCGTCACAGCTGCTTCCGGAAAGAAGGACCGCAAAAGGCCAAAAACAAAACCAAAAAGCTCGACAATGTTCATTTTCTGAAGTGTTCTAAGGAGTTTTCTGAGGCGTTTCTCACCAGCTCGGTCGACAAAGCGTCCAGGTGGGAAACGCCAGGAAACTCAGCGCTGGGAAGAGAACACTTATGATCACCTGGATAGCTCACAGCCTTCTCATAACATGAAGGAGGAAAGGGATATTTCACCCTCTCTCACCCTCTCTTACAGGCACCCTCTCCCCTGTAAACAGATAAGGTAGGAGGTCCCCAAGAAAGAGAACCAGGCATGGCTTTCTTGACATAAGAGAAGCCATTTTTGGCTGAAGCCATTTTGGGATCTAGGCCTGGCCGCCATGCTTGTCCTTGAACAGGTCTTGGTAATTAATCATCTTAAGGGAACCAAAGAACAAACTGTTATCAAACAAGAGAAGGAACAATAGCAAAGGTAACAAACCAGTGGTAAAGTCTCCCAGTTCTGTTTCAGTGGTGAAGTTTGGTCTGAAGCCTCAAACACCAGATCCACTGGGACCTAAAGGAGGAGGATGATACTGACCTTTTCTGACCCTGTGACTTCAACTCAACTAAAGCTTAGACTCTGTGGACATTGGCCCCAATGCAATGCTGAATTCTCCTCTGCTCAAGCCCCTTCATGAATATGCATGTGCCACCTAAGCGATCTCCGCCCCCACCATGAATATGCATGCACCCTGAGATTACAGTTTCCCCAATTTTGCTGTTCAGGAAACACCGCTTTGGGAAAGGTCCCCTGTGTCCTCCCTACTTGCCGCAAATCATAAATCCTTCCTTCTCCTGCTTTTGGCTTGGCTTTGTCTTTTGGTTCCATACCCACCCAGAGGGGAGCCCAGTTTTTGGGTAACACCCCCAAGCCTTTCTCTTCCCTCCTTCCGTGTTGTGCAAAGTCAACTCACAAAGGATAATGTGGACTTCCTGGGTCCTTGGAATATCATTGCAGATCCCTGGTGTGACATCCCGAAAACCACCCTCACTTCCAGCGCCAACTGTAATCTGTGGGCCCCCGAGACCACCCTCAGGGTCCATAGTTCACCATGTGGACCCAGAGAACTCTGCCAGGCTGCTGATGTCAGTGTTATGGTTCATTACAGGGAAAGGGCACAGAATAAAATCGGCTGAGGGAAGTTGTGCATGGGGCAGTGTCTAGGAGAGACCAGGTGTAAGCCTGCAGGTGCCCATCCCAGCAGAGTAACGGGCAGGGCTTTCCCCTCCCGCCACGGGTGTGTGCTAACTTCCGGGTATTGGAAACCAGCATGGTGGACTGCCTGGAGGACTGACTTTGGTCCCCATCTCCTCCAAGGTCGAGCTGACCCTGCACGCCCCGAGGCCCCCATCCTAAATCACTTTGGAGCACAGACTATCGGTTGTGGCCCAGGCCCCAGGCAAGCAAATACACTCTTATCAGGCAGGACATCCAAGGGCTCAGAGGTGACCTCCCAGGAGCCCGGGAGACAAGGCCAGACCTGGCTTTGAGCAAAGTTAATTCTTTCCTGCACACCTGGGTCCCAAAGAATACTCTCCATCTGGACTGGAAACTTTGAGGTTGTGGAAAAACACAAAAAGAAGACTGTGATCTCTTTCTCGGCCTCCCCAGAAGCATCCGGGCCCCGCCCTAGGGGCCGCTAGACCTTTTACGGGGCTGCACCACTGCAGCAAAGAGATCTTTATCCCCGAAGGCCATCGGTGCTGATGCTGAAAGCTCAGCTTCTACTCTGCACCGGTGCCAGATCGAATCTCAGAGACAGAATTTTGGGTGAAGCAGAAAAGGAGAGCTTTAGTGCTTTGCCAGGCAGAGGGGGACACAGCGGGCTCCTGCCCTCGAAAAACTGTGTATCCCAGCTTGGGAGGATCTGATGAGGAGTTTATAGCAATAGTTCAAGGGTGGGGTTGCTGATAAGATGAGGGTGTGTGCAGGGTCTCCGGTGGTTTTGGGGTTGCTCCTCCCTTGATTAGCAACTGTTCGCATCCACCGCCCTTGGGAACTCAGGGAAGGTCACGGAGGATGGACTCTTGCCTACAAGAAAGGAGGGAGAAAAAGGCCTCTGTGCCCTGGAGCCCCAGAGGGCCCCACTCGGTTTCAGTCCTGGGGTTGAGATACACTGCTCTGAGAAAACCTCCTGGAGCTTCCCCTCTTGCTACTAAAACGGAGGAGATATTTTCCTTCTTTAATGTGTTCATAGTTTACGTGTATTTCTTTCATCTATGGCATTATTATTATTATTTTTTGACTTATGAAGGGAAATAATGAGAACCCCAATTGTTGCAAAATGTCCACTCTCGGTGTCGTGATGACTCTGGCCCTGAGTGCTGAACATTGCGCCGACGCAGAATAAAAATGCAGCCCCGTGCCCGACCTTGATTTCAAGACGGCGACATGTGTGCAAGCACCACCTCTCTCTGGTTCCAGAATATTCTCATCCCCCCAAAAGGAGACCCCCCCCAACCCCATGAGCAGTCACCCCCATCCCCCTCCCCCAGCCCCTGACACCATGAACCCGTTTTCTGTCTGTGGATTTGCCCGTTCTGGACGTTGCCTGTCAACGGAATCACACGCTGTGTGTCCTTCTGGGTCTGCTTCCCTCACTGAGCATCCCGTGTTCAAGGTCCGTCCACGTGGTAGCCTGCGTCAGGGCTTCACTCCTTTTCAGGGCTGAGTCATATTCCACTGTGGGCATGGACCCCACGCTGTTTCTCCGTCCGTCTGTGGACGGGCTAGATGATTTTATAAGCACTTTATTCCATCACGGTGAGAATTCCCTCACACGATGTATAAGGATGCAAAAGCAAACCTATAAACACCCATGCCACACACACACACGCACACACACACAGACACACACACAGACACACACGCACACACACACACACACACACACACACACGCAGTGAAAGCAAAACAGGGCACACCTTGGCATCCACACCAGCTTTCTCTCCAAACTTCCGGGTCTTTCTCTTTTTTCTCTTTAACAATTCTCCAGTGGATTCTGACTCAGGAGGTATGTAATGTTTTCCGGGAGTCTGCCTTTTCAGTGAGTGCCCAGATTGTGGGTTTTTTTGGTGTGTGTGTGTGTGTGTGTGTGTGTGTGTGTGAGATTTCTGGCAGGTCTGGAGCACACCTCCAGGATGCAGGCATTACAAGAGTCTCCCCAGACTCACAGCAAAGCACCCCTATGCATCCGCCCTGTGCACGGTACCTGCGGAGGGTCCTGCCTGGTCTGCACACTCAGTAAAACCCTGGGACGCCCCTTCCTCCTTACACCACCGCATCCCACCCTCCCAATCATACTGCGCCGCGATGACGAAAATTAAGGCCCATGTGATGTGCTTCCTTGGTGTCTGGGGGAAACCAGGGGGCCCTCAAATGGCCTGATGGCACACTGGCCTCTCCGCTCAGCTCCTGCCTTTCGTTTCCCCCAGCCCAGCCCCCTCCTCAGCAGGGGGACCACGCTCGGTGCCGGTTCACCCCTCCGTAGTCAGCTGAGCTCCTGTCCGCTCGTGGAATTATTCACACGAGCCCATCACACCCTCCCAGGGTCCCCCCAGACCCTTGTGACTAGAAAGCCTGCCTCTGGGGTTCACCCTGACCTCGGGGGCAGCCCCGTGCGGCCCCAGAGGGCTGTTCTCCTCCACAGGCTGTGAGTGTACGTGACGTCCCGTCTCATGTGGGCAGTGCAGCGTGGCACGTGTGAGGCCATTCCCCCAACCCCCCGGGGCAGGACTCCTCCGAGCGAGGTCCACGCGCGCCGCCACACACGCACAGGCGTGCACGCGCAGGCACGCAAGCACACCATAGTTCAATTGCTAAATAACCCAGCAACTCTTTTATTTATTTATTTAGGCTGTCCCGCGAGGCACGCAGGATCTTAGTTCCAGGACCAGGGATCCAACTTGGGCCCCCTGCAGTGGAAGTGCGGAGTCTTAACCACTGGACCGCCAGGGAAGGGACATTGGCCCCAATGCAATGCTGAATTCTCCTCTGCTCAAGCCCCTTCATGAATATGCATGTGCCACCTAAGCGATCTCCGCCCCCACCATGAATATGCATGCACCCTGAGATTACAGTTTCCCCAATTTTGCTGTTCAGGAAACACCGCTTTGGGAAAGGTCCCCTGTGTCCTCCCTACTTGCCGCAAATCATAAATCCTTCCTTCTCCTGCTTTTGGCTTGGCTTTGTCTTTTGGTTCCATACCCACCCAGAGGGGAGCCCAGTTTTTGGGTAACACCCCCAAGCCTTTCTCTTCCCTCCTTCCGTGTTGTGCAAAGTCAACTCACAAAGGATAATGTGGACTTCCTGGGTCCTTGGAATATCATTGCAGATCCCTGGTGTGACATCCCGAAAACCACCCTCACTTCCAGCGCCAACTGTAATCTGTGGGCCCCCGAGACCACCCTCAGGGTCCATAGTTCACCATGTGGACCCAGAGAACTCTGCCAGGCTGCTGATGTCAGTGTTATGGTTCATTACAGGGAAAGGGCACAGAATAAAATCGGCTGAGGGAAGTTGTGCATGGGGCAGTGTCTAGGAGAGACCAGGTGTAAGCCTGCAGGTGCCCATCCCAGCAGAGTAACGGGCAGGGCTTTCCCCTCCCGCCACGGGTGTGTGCTAACTTCCGGGTATTGGAAACCAGCATGGTGGACTGCCTGGAGGACTGACTTTGGTCCCCATCTCCTCCAAGGTCGAGCTGACCCTGCACGCCCCGAGGCCCCCATCCTAAATCACTTTGGAGCACAGACTATCGGTTGTGGCCCAGGCCCCAGGCAAGCAAATACACTCTTATCAGGCAGGACATCCAAGGGCTCAGAGGTGACCTCCCAGGAGCCCGGGAGACAAGGCCAGACCTGGCTTTGAGCAAAGTTAATTCTTTCCTGCACACCTGGGTCCCAAAGAATACTCTCCATCTGGACTGGAAACTTTGAGGTTGTGGAAAAACACAAAAAGAAGACTGTGATCTCTTTCTCGGCCTCCCCAGAAGCATCCGGGCCCCGCCCTAGGGGCCGCTAGACCTTTTACGGGGCTGCACCACTGCAGCAAAGAGATCTTTATCCCCGAAGGCCATCGGTGCTGATGCTGAAAGCTCAGCTTCTACTCTGCACCGGTGCCAGATCGAATCTCAGAGACAGAATTTTGGGTGAAGCAGAAAAGGAGAGCTTTAGTGCTTTGCCAGGCAGAGGGGGACACAGCGGGCTCCTGCCCTCGAAAAACTGTGTATCCCAGCTTGGGAGGATCTGATGAGGAGTTTATAGCAATAGTTCAAGGGTGGGGTTGCTGATAAGATGAGGGTGTGTGCAGGGTCTCCGGTGGTTTTGGGGTTGCTCCTCCCTTGATTAGCAACTGTTCGCATCCACCGCCCTTGGGAACTCAGGGAAGGTCACGGAGGATGGACTCTTGCCTACAAGAAAGGAGGGAGAAAAAGGCCTCTGTGCCCTGGAGCCCCAGAGGGCCCCACTCGGTTTCAGTCCTGGGGTTGAGATACACTGCTCTGAGAAAACCTCCTGGAGCTTCCCCTCTTGCTACTAAAACGGAGGAGATATTTTCCTTCTTTAATGTGTTCATAGTTTACGTGTATTTCTTTCATCTATGGCATTATTATTATTATTTTTTGACTTATGAAGGGAAATAATGAGAACCCCAATTGTTGCAAAATGTCCACTCTCGGTGTCGTGATGACTCTGGCCCTGAGTGCTGAACATTGCGCCGACGCAGAATAAAAATGCAGCCCCGTGCCCGACCTTGATTTCAAGACGGCGACATGTGTGCAAGCACCACCTCTCTCTGGTTCCAGAATATTCTCATCCCCCCAAAAGGAGACCCCCCCCAACCCCATGAGCAGTCACCCCCATCCCCCTCCCCCAGCCCCTGACACCATGAACCCGTTTTCTGTCTGTGGATTTGCCCGTTCTGGACGTTGCCTGTCAACGGAATCACACGCTGTGTGTCCTTCTGGGTCTGCTTCCCTCACTGAGCATCCCGTGTTCAAGGTCCGTCCACGTGGTAGCCTGCGTCAGGGCTTCACTCCTTTTCAGGGCTGAGTCATATTCCACTGTGGGCATGGACCCCACGCTGTTTCTCCGTCCGTCTGTGGACGGGCTAGATGATTTTATAAGCACTTTATTCCATCACGGTGAGAATTCCCTCACACGATGTATAAGGATGCAAAAGCAAACCTATAAACACCCATGCCACACACACACACGCACACACACACAGACACACACACAGACACACACGCACACACACACACACACACACACACACACGCAGTGAAAGCAAAACAGGGCACACCTTGGCATCCACACCAGCTTTCTCTCCAAACTTCCGGGTCTTTCTCTTTTTTCTCTTTAACAATTCTCCAGTGGATTCTGACTCAGGAGGTATGTAATGTTTTCCGGGAGTCTGCCTTTTCAGTGAGTGCCCAGATTGTGGGTTTTTTTGGTGTGTGTGTGTGTGTGTGTGTGTGTGTGTGTGAGATTTCTGGCAGGTCTGGAGCACACCTCCAGGATGCAGGCATTACAAGAGTCTCCCCAGACTCACAGCAAAGCACCCCTATGCATCCGCCCTGTGCACGGTACCTGCGGAGGGTCCTGCCTGGTCTGCACACTCAGTAAAACCCTGGGACGCCCCTTCCTCCTTACACCACCGCATCCCACCCTCCCAATCATACTGCGCCGCGATGACGAAAATTAAGGCCCATGTGATGTGCTTCCTTGGTGTCTGGGGGAAACCAGGGGGCCCTCAAATGGCCTGATGGCACACTGGCCTCTCCGCTCAGCTCCTGCCTTTCGTTTCCCCCAGCCCAGCCCCCTCCTCAGCAGGGGGACCACGCTCGGTGCCGGTTCACCCCTCCGTAGTCAGCTGAGCTCCTGTCCGCTCGTGGAATTATTCACACGAGCCCATCACACCCTCCCAGGGTCCCCCCAGACCCTTGTGACTAGAAAGCCTGCCTCTGGGGTTCACCCTGACCTCGGGGGCAGCCCCGTGCGGCCCCAGAGGGCTGTTCTCCTCCACAGGCTGTGAGTGTACGTGACGTCCCGTCTCATGTGGGCAGTGCAGCGTGGCACGTGTGAGGCCATTCCCCCAACCCCCCGGGGCAGGACTCCTCCGAGCGAGGTCCACGCGCGCCGCCACACACGCACAGGCGTGCACGCGCAGGCACGCAAGCACACCATAGTTCAATTGCTAAATAACCCAGCAACTCTTTTATTTATTTATTTAGGCTGTCCCGCGAGGCACGCAGGATCTTAGTTCCAGGACCAGGGATCCAACTTGGGCCCCCTGCAGTGGAAGTGCGGAGTCTTAACCACTGGACCGCCAGGGAAGTCCCTAACCCATCAACTCCTGCCCCGCCGCTCAGGAGGGAGGTGAAGTAGGAAGAAATCAGTCTCATCTGTAAAGGTTGCATCGACCAAGGGTTCAAAGTGCGTGTCACAGCCTCCTATCGTGCTGGATACAGAGTCATGGGGCGTCCCACCTTCCAGGAGCTCAGGGCACTTGCCTGTTTCTCTGCCTTCTGCTGGGCACTGAACTCGGCCCCCCCCCGATACCCCAAGAAAGCTGGACACCCAGAGCCTGGAGGAGATTTGGGCTCCGTGATGATAGTGATGGATCCACGTCTAGGTTACAGAATCTGAAGGTCTGAAGACATACTAGGGTGACCACAGGGCTCGAGGGGTCTGACTATCCCCTCAAGTGTCAGGATTTGAGGGCTCAGAACTGTGGTTAGGGGGTCCCTTTCAGGAGAAAATGTTTTTCTTCAGCATGTATGTTAGGTTCCGAGGGCTTTCGTAACCAAGTACCCCAAACCGGGGAACTTAAACAACAGAAATGTATCCCCTTACAGTTCTGGAGGCCAGAAGTCTGAGATCAAGGTGTGGGCAGGGTTGGCTCCTCCCGGGGGTTCTGAAGGAGAACCTGTTCTAGCCTCTCTCCAGGAGCTTTGAGGCTCCTGGGACTTCCCTGGTGGCGCAGCGGTTGAGACTCTGTGCTCCCAATGCATGGGGCGCGGGTTTGATCCCTGGTCAGGGAACGACATCCCACATGCATGCCACAACTAACAGTTTGCACGCCACAACTAAGGAGCCCGCATGCTGCAACTAAGGAGCCCGCCTGCTGCAACTAAGACGTGGCGCAACCAACCAACCAACCAACCAAACAAAAAGACCAGGCATCCTAGTGAATTACAATAGCACAGTTTGCATTGGCGGAGTCCACGGTTATTGGTTATTCGTAGGGAATACGATTTGCACGGTAACAGTGTTAGCACCAGGGATAGGAGAGGAATGAAACAGAAGTGGCTGGTGTGGCCCATGTACCTGGTGTGGCAGAGGAGCTACCATGGGGGCTGCCTGATTACAGGGACACTCAGGTGGGAGGGAGCCACTGAATTATCAGGGGCTGTCTGTCGTAGGGAGGGTGACCTTTGACCACAAAGATGCTTCTTACCAACACGAAGTTCTCTGAGGGCCCACGTTGCTGTGGTTTAGCCTGTGGCCAGGATCACTGAAGCCCCCTTCTCCAGGGTCAGGGGCATCTAGGAACTGACCACCCCATGTGATGCTTCAGGATCTGGCTTCCTCGGGGCCATTCTATGGTCACCTTTGTGGCTTCCATAAGACATATTAAAATTTCTATTTTAAGACAATTCTGGTAGAAGACTTATTTTCCAGGCTGCATGCATTATTTATATTTATTCTTTATTATTATTATAGTCTCCCCCCCCGATTTTAAGAGAAGTTCCAAAGGACCCCAAAGATGATCATGAGCACCTTGTACTGTGCCAAGGGTGCCTGATGGCAGATGTCGGCCTCTGGGTCAGCCAGATGGCTGCTCTCGCCCTGCTTCCTGGGCCTCTACTAGGGGGCTCCATTTTGCCTAACCTTTTCCAGGGGGATGTCCTGCCCCTCACCTGGAGGTGTCCCTGCCTCTTCTGGTCCAGGTGAACCTACCTTCGGTGGTGGAGTCCTAAAATCCTTGAAGGGACGGGAATTTGTCAAGCATGGTGGAGGAGACCAAGGATATCTCCCAAAGATGTCCAAGCCAGAATCCCCTGGAACTTTATATGGCACAAGGGACCTTACAAATGTAATTAAGGTATGGACCCTAAAATAGGGAGATGATCCCAGATTAACCTGGTCTCTGCTCCATTCTAATCCCACGAACCCTCAAAGGCAGAGAACTTTGGCTGGAGCGGGAGAGATGTGACGGACGGGAAGGTGAAGAGATGCTGAGGGTAGGATCTAGGTGACACCTGCTCAGACCAGAGAGAGGATCCTCCCCTCCCCACCACTGACCACCAGCGTAGAAGCGGGGACTTCAGGCCTACAACCACAAGGAACTAGATTCTGCTGTTAACCCAAATGAGCTTGGAAACAGGCTCTTCCAGATCACTCCCTTGGGAGCCCAGTAGACATGTCGCTTTTGACCTTGTCAGACCTTGAGCGGGAGACCCACAGGCAACACTTCTCACCTACAGGGCGGTGAGATCGTATGTTGGTGTTTGTTTGAGCTGTTCACGTGGGGTGATTTATTACAGGCGCCATAAAAGTCAAGTGCATTTGCGGCATCACCATTCTAATGAGTTCCAGGCTCTCTGAACTGGGGGCCGTGGCTGGAAGCACCTGGTGACGACCCCAGCCCCTCCATTCACCGCTCCGGAAACCACGTGAAAACAGATGCTTCGGGAAGATTGGGCAAGAGGACAGGAGGCGTCAGCTGGCATTGCTATGCCTCCACAGATAACATGCCTGGCAACGGGCCTTTCTTTTTGGACAAACACCCAGGGACAGGTCCACGCCCCCACTGTTCCCTGGGCTCCACCTGCTTCTAGGTCCTTCTTATTCTATCACTGTGGCCACACCTGGGGCTCTTGCGGGAAACCCTTGAGGGTGGCAGCCATGGAGGCTTTCCCCGATGCTCTTTTCTGGGCACACCTGGGCATGCCAGGCACACCTGGGTGCACCTGGCCAAGAGGGGCAGCTGATACCATGGTCTTGCCAAGGATCCTGGGAAGGCTTCCTGGCCTCGGTTTCCTCATCTGTAGGACAGAGGATCACAGAGACCAGAAGGACCCTTCCAACCCAGCCTTGGATTGCACCAAAGAGGTCTGTATCCTGAGCATCTCCAGGTGGCCTGAGTGGAGGGGGTAAGCTGCACGTTGGGGGTGACCCCCCCAAGTCAGACCAGCTGGGTTCACTTGCTATGGCGATGAGGGGAGACCCAGAGTCCAGGTGCGGAGGTCACAGTTCCAGAGGGTTGTGGAGTGTGGGATCCTGGGTCCTAGCAGGGGCAGGAATCCTGGTGGGGCTGGGGTGGAGATCCTTGGTCCTGGGTGTTGGTGGGCGCTGATGGCGGGGGGAGGAGGTCTCTGCTGGTGTGTGTATGAGGGGTGCCGTCCAGTAGGTGTCCGAATTGGGGGGATATGGATGTGGTCCAGGGTTCTGGTGGGTATTAAGGTCCCTGTAGGGTCTGGGGTTGCCAGGTTTAGGGTTTCTGTAAGGTTCTGGATAGGGGTCTGTGTGGGGTCTTACTGGGGGTCTGGGTTGGGGAAGTGCGGGGAGGGAGGGTCCTAGCTGTGATCTGGGCGGGGTCCGTGGTTCTAGTGGGGGTCTGGTGGAAGTCTGAGCGGGGGGTTCCACGCTCCAGGAAGGATCCACGTGGGAGTCTATGGTCCTGTCTGGGGGGCCTGGGGTTCTGTTGTGGAAGTGGGCAATAGCCTAGTGGGAGTCCACGGTCTCAATGGAGGGTCTGAGGTCCAGGGGGGCTCTTGTGGTCCGAGGGCCGGATTGGGGGTCCCGGGCAGGAGTCCAAGGTCTGGGTTGGGTCCACAACTGGGTGGGGGTCCTGCAGCCAGGCAGGGGTCCTGGGGATCCGGGCGGGGTCCGTGGTCTGGGCGGGGGTCCGGGGTCAGGAGGGGTCCCGGGGTCCAGGCGGGGGTCCCTGGGGTCCTCGGTCCGGGGGGGATGTCCCTGGGGTCGGGGGTCCCTGGGGTCCTCGGTCCGGGCGGGGGTCCCTGGGGTCGGGGGGGGGTCCCTGGGGTCCTCGGTCCGGGCGGGGGTCCCTGGGGTCGAGGGGGTCCCTGGGGTCCTTGGTCCGGGTTGGGGTCCGGGGCCCCGGCGTCAGGCAGAGTCCCGGGGTCCGGGCGGAGGTCGTCAGCCGGGAGGGGGTCCGCGGTGCGGGCAGGGGTGCCTGTTCCGGGCCGGGGTCGGGGATCCGGGGTCAGGCGCCCCGGGTCAGGCGGCGGCCTGGGGTCCAGGCGGGGTGCGGGCGGGGTTCGGGGCGGGCGCGTGGGCGCGGGGGGCGGGCCGGCGCGGGCGCGTTTCCGCCGTCCGGCGGGGCTCTGAGTCCCGCGGGCGGCGCGGAAGCGGCCGCCGGGCAGCCATGTCGCCTTTGTCTGCGGCGCGGGCGGCCCTGCGGGTGTACGCGGTGGGCGCGGCGGTGGTCGTGGCGCAGCTGCTGCGCCGCCGCCTCCGGGGCTTCGCGGAGCCAGGTCAGCGGCCGGCGGCGGGCGGGGGCGTCGGCGCCAGGGGCGGGCGGGGGGCTCGCGGCGGCGGCGGCGCCCGGCCGGGGTCGCGCCCCTCGCTCGGCCGGGACCCCCCGGGTGGGGGAGGAGCGGGGGAGGGCCGCGGCGGGGCCCCGCGTGCCCTTGACCCCGGCCGCTGGCTAGGGCGCGCCTCGCCGGGCGCTCCCGGAAGCAGGGCCGGGCGGCCGCGGGGCGGGGGGAGGTGCGCCGTCCCCACGCGCCCCCTCCCCCGCTCCGCGCATCCCGGGCCGGGGTCGCCCCGGGAGTCCGCTCCCCCCGCGCACTGCGGGCCGGGGTCCCCGGGGTCCCGCGCGCCCCGCAGCCCCGCGGCCGGGGGGAAGGAGGGGGCGCTCGAGAGCCCGGCCGCGCGCAGGGTCAGGTAGGACGGGCCTCCCCGGGTTGGGTGGGGGACGCCGGGCGCGCTCGGGGGCGCGGCGAGGCCTGGAGGGAGGGGCTTCCGTTCTGGGGCACCTTGTTCCTCTGGGCCCCGCGACCTCCGCGGCGTCTCCGGTCCCAAACTTTTCGGGGGCCCGTTCGTGCTCTTCACGCACGTTGGGGACCTCCGGGGGGCGGGGGTGGCGGCGGTCCGTCTGGGGCTGTGTCTGGTCGCAGCGGCGTGCTCAGGACGTAAAACGGGGAAAGCTGTAGGAATCTCTGCCTGCCCTAATTTGCAGGAGATCACACTAACCCTAGGCTACGCGAGCATACATGACATTGTATTTTTAGGTGACAGATGAGTACTTTCTAAAACAGTATTCGGTGGGAAGAGTGGTGCTGTGTCACCTTGTGGCCGGTCTCTCTACTGTGTGGCCTAAGGGGATAGATAGAGTCTCAGGTTCACCCGTGTTTCCACCCTGTTGACCTAGCACCCGCAGCAGCGTCTGGGCAACACCCCTGAGACACGGGGGGCGGAAAAAGGCAAAGAACATGTGACTTTGGTTGTGAAAATACTTGAGAATCGCTCCACTCCCCGACGGCAGGGGCGCTGCCGGGGCCACCCTTTGCAAACCTGCAGCTCCGAGGAGGAGTGGATACTTTTATATGAGCTCCACCCTCCCAGGCCTCCATCCAGGGAAATAAATCTTCCAGGTTTATGTGAGGTGAGCATTTGGTTTTCTGATAAGCTGGATTTCGGTATTTTTTTTTTTAACACATTGGGAGTGATCAGAAACGAACAGAGGGTAAGAACCCAGCCAGTACCTGGGGCTCTGGGGTGGGGTCCGCATAGTCACCTTTGAGATCCGGACCGGCTTGTACACAGTGAAGAGGTATGGAAAGCTGTCCCAAGTTGCCCCAAATGGCCCCAGGTTGTGGAGCGCCGCTCTGAGCAGTTTTACTCCCAGACGGGTCTGGCTGTCTTGCCTGGGAGCCCGTTTAGCTGCTCGCAGAAAAGACAAATTGAGCATGGAATTTAGGCTTGTCGGTGTTATCGCAGCAGCACCCCAAAATGCGTGCCTTGGAAGCGTGTTGGAGATGCATCCAACCCGAGGGCTTGCCCTGTGGTTTCCACCTGTTGATTGAGAAAAAAAAAAAAAAAAAGTTGTGAAAAGGCAAACCAGCCATGAAGCCATGTGTCAGCCGGGGGCGTCCTTATTCCGGCCGTTGCAGAGGGTGGTTTCATCGAAAGATGGACTCGATGGGCTTGCCGTGTGCAAAGCCACGTGGTCTGTGGGGTTAGAAATCATTTTAGGGCTGGGTGGAGGAGTGGACGCACATCCATCCCATGTGCCTGGTGGTGGCCGGTGTCCCAAGTGTCACTGTTCCTCTGCTTGTGGACCCATTTTTTATTTGCTCCTAACTGGACTTAACCTTTGCCGGGGGGGGGGGGGGGGGGGGGCGGGCGGGGGGGAGGGGACATTGAACTTTGCCCCGGTATGGGGCTAAATAAA
>NC_041220.1:147370447-147379107 GCF_002837175.3 Physeter macrocephalus | reverse complement strand
GGGGCGGGGGGGGGGGGGTGGAGGGGGGGGGGGAGGAGACATTGAACTTTGCCCCGGTATGGAGCTAAATAAACAGTAACCAGAGGCCCAGTTCACATGGAGAGTAGCTGGGGTGTGTTGTTCTTAAACGTCAGATGTTTTCTTTTTTTAAAAAATAATTTATATAGTCTATATAAATAAAAATGTGCACAGTATAAAATAGTTGATACGGAAATATTCTCTTATTTATATATTCTAAACGGATAACGACAGACCACAGCGGTGATTATTGAAGTGCCTTGGGTATTGTGAAAGTTCTTTGATAACCCACCCTGAGCGGTCAGATCATGCATCAGATTTAAAACTACCTTGGTTATGATCGTTTGCTAATGTTTGCATGTCATGTATTCAGTAGCTAGTGAATCTATCTGTAGATCGTCTCAGCGTGTTGGTGAGTTGCTTGTGAATACTGTACGTACGTAATGCAGTTATATAACTTTTATTGGGACTCCATAGATAAAATGGAGCTGCCTCACATTTATTACTGTTGCTTTGGAATTGTGGGTGGTCCTGCACATTTTATCCGGTGGGGGACAGGCGTGTGGTGTGAGTTCACGTGGATTCTAGGAAAAGGTGAAGGAAGATGCTGAAAAGGTAACCCACTCCTGAATGTTACCTTAAAATGCACTGTCTGAAAACAAGATCATTACAAACTCATGATTGTTGCAGGTTGTGCCTTGATAGAGACGTGTGTAAGCAAATTTAAAACTCCTATAAAGAGACTCTGATTTCCAGATTCTCTCTATGGTGATTGTCTATTACAAATTAAATGTCTCTCATGCATCAGTGAGTTCTGAAAGGGGGAGAAAATCATCCAGATGTGTTTTACGGGGCAGTTCTGATACCACCCAGACATTTCCCTTAAGAATTCTGTTGGAAATAGGAGGTAGGTCTGGAAATGGACTTCTACTCATGGGCTGACCCCCCAAAAGATGGCAACTGGCCCATTTATGAAGCTGTTTTAGGGTGGATCCTGGTGTTCAAACTGTAGGGTTTTTTAAAACCGATAAAGAGGAAGTTATTTCTCGTTGGTGTTGTGTACGTATGAACAGTTGGGGGTTGTGGATCCAGGGAGGTGAAACCACAGTTTTCATGATCTTAGGCGTTTTTTACTCTTAAAAAAAAAAGTACTCCCCCACCACCCCCCAAAGAGCTTTTTTGAAAAAAATTTTAAAAATTTTTACTTTTCGGCCGTGCCATGCAGCATGTGGGATCCTAGTTCCCTGACCAGGGATCGAACCCATGCCCCCTGCCTTGGAAGCGTGGAGTCTCAACCACTGGACCTCCAGGGAAGCCCCAAAGAGCTTTTGTTCATGTGGCTTTTACTTATCCATAGGGATCCTATTCCCTTACATGTTAATTAAATTTAAATTTATTTGAAATAAAAAAAAAAGTGAACAGAAATTTGAAACAGAAATTTACAACATATATTTCAAGTAACATAACAAGTCACTTACACGTTATTCCCAGTAACATTTTTTCCCAGTGAAAAATAACTATATTCTCCAACACAAACAAATGAAAATCAGGGAGAGTGGCCCCGTTTTTGGTTCTTGGCAGTTTCCTGAAGTACCGGCCGGCCGGGCAGAAGGCAGCTGGTTCTCCGCTTGGTGGCTTCATGCTGTGTCTTGTGACATGTTCCTTGTGTTGGTGAAGCCGATTGGGGAAGAGCTGGCTGGTGTCTCTGATGTGAGAGCAGGCAGGACCTCGCCACATCCCTGGCAGCGTCTTGGCGATGGTCCCCGCCAGAGATGCTCAGGCCGCCCTGTAAGAAGGACCCTGTGGAGAGGCTGCTTTGACAAAACCTTGATCCCTGACTCTGACGGGAGATGTAGACCTTGCCCTCCAGACAGTGGAGGGTGGCTTTGTGCAGCCGCCTTCAACGTATGTGCTCAGAACCCTCCTGCTGTGTGTCACCTCCTGGGAGGTTCTGACATCATTGGCCCGAAGGAGGTGATGCTGCAGGGGGAGGGGCCCCCCGCGGGCGGTGCCTCCTTAGGCTGTCACCGTGTCAGGGATGCTTCCTGCTTCGTGGGCGAAGCTTTGCGCCAGGATGGCGCTGGACTCCTTCAGCCACGTCGCGGCAGTAATCCATCATCGTCTTCAAGGTGTAGTTGGATCGGATAAAACCGAATTGCGTGGCCCACGCAGGATGCGGCAGCTCGTGTTCCAGAGAGCCCAGGTGTGGTGCCCGCCGTGCAGCTCCCGTCGCTTTTTGGGGCCACCTTTCCCACGCTCAGGTGCCCCATCCTGGCTTGGCTGTAGGATGTGCGGTCTTGGGGTTTCCTCTTTGTGAAAGTCCTGGCCGTGTCGGATCCCCTCCCCCTGTCCTGGAGACTTGGGGCCTCACCTCTGAGCAGTACATCCTCTACCCCGTCCCCGACGTGCCCCTTAAATCAGCCCCCCCAAGTGTGACCTCTCCCTGAAAAGCCTCAGGTGGGCCCTTCTGACCGCACGGCGCCCAGCACCGGGGGTGGTGTTACCACTCGTAGCTTTTACAGTTTTGTTCTCATCAGCGGAGGCTGCGGGGGCGGCCGTAACAAAGTACTTAAAATCACGGAAGTTCATCCTGTCTGTTTCTGGAGACCAGAAACCCGAAGTCAGGGTGTCCCAGGGCCGCGCTCCCTCCAGAGGCTCCACGGGAGGGTCCTTCCCGCCCCTTCCAGCTTCTGGGGGCTCCAGGCGTCCCTGGGCTCGTGGCCGCCTCCCTCCCGTCTCTGCCTCTGTCTTCCCGGGGCTTCTCCCCTGTGTCTGGGTCTCTCCTCTTCTGTCTCTTAGAAGGACCCTGTCATTGGATGTAGCGCCACCCTCCTCCAGGAGGACCTCACCTCAGACCCTTCACTGCATCACATCTGCAAAGACCTTTTGTCCAAATAAGGTCCTGTTCTGAGGTCAAGGTGTCCCGGGGCCGCGCTCCCTCCAGAGGCTCCAGGGGAGGGTCCTTCCTGCCCCTTCCAGCTTCTGGGGGCTCCAGGCGTCCCTGGGCTCGTGGCCGCCTGCCTCCCGTCTCTGCTGCCATCTTCACGGGGGCTTCTCCTCTGTGTCTGGGTCTCTCCTCTTCTGTCCCTTAGAAGGACCCTGTCATTGGATGTAGCGCCACCCTCCTCCAGGGGGACCTCATCTCAGACCCTTCACTGCATCACCTCTGCAGAGACCCCGTTTCCACATAAGGTCCCACTCTCAGGTTTTGGGGGCACGTGCATTTGGGGAGGGGGGCCGCTATTCAAACCACTGTCGTTGTTACCGGGTTTTGGCTTTGAACATACGCCCCACACTCAGAAAACACCTGGTTGGTGCACTTCGTGATTTAACCCCCTGAGTACTGTACAGAGGGTTGAAAGCTTGCAGACTTAGCACATTTCAGGGGGAAGTCTGTTCCATGGACATCATTTAAGGGAATCAAATAAGTAATAAAACTAACATTCATGGTCTTAAAGCATATCTTTTTCTCTCTGTGTCTAGGCATATATATGTATGTGTATTTGTTTATGATGATTTCCTTCCAAAGTTCTCTTTTATTGAAGCATACTTGATTTACAATATTGTGTTAGCTTCAGGTGTACAGTACAGTGATTCAATTATACATATATATTCAGGTTCTTTTCCATTATAGGTCATTACAAGATATTGAATGTAGTTCCCTGTGCTATATGGTAGGTCCTTGTTGCTTATCTGTTTTATATACAGCAGTGTGTATCTGTTAATCCCAAACTCCTAATTTATCCCTCCCCCCCACCTTTCCACTTTGGTAACCGCTAGTTTGTTTTCTATGTCTGTGAGTAACAGCCAGCTTTAAGAAAACCCCGCTGCCCTTTTGGGTGTCCTGGCCCTGACTGGCAGCTCTAGGGAGCCGACTGTGTGGCATCACCAGCAGTGGGGACCCGGGGAGCTGGCCCTGAGGTCGACTTCCCCACTGCCAGCCGGGCAGTGCTGCGTATATCACAGCTCACAGGTATCTCTGTGCCCGGGTGCAAGTGCCCACCGTGGGCATTTTGAGACGTTCCAGGGATTGAGAAATCCATTATTGCCCCAGTCTGGTTCCTGATCCCAGGTGCACCGAGGAGAAGAACAGAGGGACGTCCCTGGTGGTCCGGTGGGTTAGACTCCATGCTCCCAGCGCAGGGGGCCCGGGTTCGATCCCCGGTCGGGGAACCAGATCCCGCACGCATGCCGCAGCTCAGACCTGACGCAGCCAAGATGGATGACAGATAGATGATAGGTCGATAGATTAAAAAAACAGCAACAAGTGGAGCATGTGCAGTTCAGAAAGTCATACTTTTAACTCTCTTTAAGTTGCTGTACAATATTATGTAAGTTTCAGGGGTACAACATAGTGATTCACAGTGTTTAAAGGTTATACTCCATTTATAGTCATTATAAAATACGGGCTGTATTTCCTGTATTGTACTATATATTCTTGTATCTTATTTATTTTATACTGAGTATTATAGTTTGTTCTTCTCAATCCCCTTCCCCTATATTGCCCCTCTCCCTTCCTTCTCCCCCCCCCCCCACCCCGGTAACCAGTAATTTGTTCTGTATATCTGTGAGTTTGCTTCTTTTCTGTTATATTCACTAGTTTAAGAAAAAATTTTTTTTTTTTGGATTCCACATATAACTGATACCATACAGTATTTGTCGTTCTCTGACTTACTTCACTAAGCATAATAATCTCCAAGCCTATCCACGTTGCTTCAAATTGTGCAATTCTGTTCCTTTTTTATGGCTGAGTCATATTCCACTGTATATATGTACCGCATCTTCTTTATCCATTCCTCTGTCCGTGGACGATGGACGTTTAGGTTGCTTCCATGTCTTGGCTGTTGTGAATAGTGGTGCTCTGAACATGGGGGTGCGTGGATCTTTTTTCTAATGAGTGTTTTTGTTTCTTTCGGATAAATATCCAGGAGCGGGATTGCTGAATCATACGGCATCTCTATTTTTAGTTTTTTAAGGAAACTCCATCCTGTTCTCCATAGTGGCTGCACCAGTTTACATCCCCACCAACGGTGTAGGAGGGCTCCCTTTTCTCCACACCCTCTCCAGCGTTTGTTATTTGTGTTCTTTTTGATGAAACCCATTCCGCCCCGGTGGGGGGTGGGGGGGTGAGGTGATATCTCATTGTGGTCAAAAAGGCATCATTTCACAACATAAAATTAGAAAACGCTCGTGTTTAATGCCACTCTGCCAACTTAATATCCGCTTGAGACCCTGTGTTTTCGTCTTCTGATGGGAGCCACATCTGATGGTGGCACGTGGCACGCGTGCCTGCCGGCCAGGTCTTCGGTTGGGGAGGTGGGTCGTCTTGGGCTGGCGGGGCGCCTGGGAGTGTGGCCTCCATCTGGAGAACGAGCCCCCCTGCTTGGTGTCGGGGCTCCTGGATTTCCTAGAACAGGACAGAGTAAAGCAGCTCAGGTGAGGAAAGAGCTGTCATCAGGAGTCCAAAGACGATCCCAAAACTAACAATAAAAAACGCGTGTCTTCGGACGCACCTGGATGGAAGAGTTGCTGGCTTGTCACACCGGCCCCTCTGCTTTGCCAAAGCCACGAGCCGGAGCGGCGGCCCCCGGGGTCCCTCTGCGTGCGCCCTTGGTTCCGGAGCAGCCCCGCTCCCCGCCGGCCGGAGCCGGGTCTCTTCTCATGCTGTGTTTGTCTCACTGCTTCTCGGCAGGTCGTCCCGAATGAGCGGAGGCCCGGCCCGGGTGGCGCAATGGAGGGCAAGAGCCTGGAGGGCGCGCAGACCGATCTCAAGCTGGTGGCGCATCCGCGCGCCAAGAGCAAAGTGTGGCGCTACTTCGGCTTCGACACGAACGCCGAGGGCTGCATCCTGCAGTGGAAGAAGATCTACTGCCGCATCTGCATGGCCCAGATCGCCTATTCGGGCAACACCTCCAACCTGTCCTACCACCTGGAGAAGAACCACCCCGATGAGTTCTGTGAGTTTGTCAAGAGCAACACGGAGCAGATGCGCGAGGCCTTCGCCAGCGCCTTCTCCAAGCTCAAGCCCGAGGCCGCGCCGCCGAGCGCGCAGGAGCCGCTGGCCGCCAAGGCGGCGGCGCATGGCCACGAGGGCCGCAGGCAGCAGGAGGTGACGGCCGCCGTCCTGGGCCTCATCTGCGAGGGGCTCTACCCCGCGTCCATCGTGGACGAGCCCACGTTCAGGGTGCTGCTGAAGACGGCCGAGCCGCGCTACGAGCTGCCCAGCCGCAAGTTCTTCTGCGGCAAGGCCATCCCCGAGCGCTACGGCGCCGTGCGCGACGCGGTCCTCAAGGAGCTGGCGGAGGCCGCGTGGTGCGGCGTCTCCACCGACCTGTGGCGCAGCGAGAGCCAGAACCGGACCTACGTGACGCTGGCCGCGCACTTCCTTGGCCGCGCTGCCCCCCACGGCCTGTTCCTGGGCTCTCGCTGCCTCAAGACCTTCGAGGTGCCGGAGGACAACGCGGCCGAGACCATCACGCGCGCCCTGTACGAAGCCTTCATCGAGTGGGGCGTCAGCTCCAAGGTCTTCGGCGCCACCACGGACCGTGGCAAGGACATCGCCAAGGCGTGCTCGCTGCTGGACATCGCGGTGCAGATGCCCTGCCTGGGCCACACGTTCGACGCGGGCATCCGGCAGGCCTTCCGGCTGCCCAGGCTGGGCGCGCTGCTCGGCCGCTGCCGCAAGCTGGTGGAGTACTTCCAGCAGTCCGCCGTGGCCATGTGCATGCTGTACGAGAAGCAGAGGCAGCAGGGTGCCGCCCAGCGCATGCTGGTCAGCAACCGCGTGTCCTGGTGGGGCAGCACGCTGGCCATGCTGCAGCGCCTCAAGGAGCAGCAGTGCGCCATCGCCGGCGTCCTCCTGGAGGACAGCAATAACCACCACCTCATGCTGGAGGCCGCCGAGTGGGCCACCATCGAGGGCCTGGTGGGCCTTCTGCAGCCCTTCAAGCAGGTGGCCGAGATGCTGTCCGTCTCCAAGTACCCCACCATCAGCATGGTGAAGCCCCTCCTGCACCTGCTTCTCAACACCACGCTTGACATCAAGGAGACGGACTCCAAGGAGATCAGCATGGCCAAGGAGGTGATCGCCAAGGAGCTCTCCAAGACCTACCAGGAGACGCCCGAGATCGACATGTTCCTCAACGTGGCCACCTTCCTGGACCCGCGCTACAAGAGGCTGCCCTTCCTGTCCACCTTCGAGAGGCAACAGGTGGAGAACAGGGTGGTGGAGGAGGCCAAGGGGCTCCTGGACGAGGCCAAGGAGGGCGCCTACCGCGCCCCCGAGGACAAGGGCTACGCCGTGCCCGAGGAGCCCCCCGTGAAGAAGCCGGCGCCCTCCGCCACGCCGCCGCCGCCCGCCAGCGTCATCAACGACATGCTGGCCGAGATCTTCTGCCCCGCGGCGGGCGCGGAGGGCCAGGAGGAGTGGCGCGCGCAGGCGGTGGAGGAGCTGAGCAACTTCAAGTCGCAGAAGGTGCTGGGCCTCCACGAGGACCCCCTCAGGTGGTGGTCGGACCGCCTGGCGCTCTTCCCGGTGCTGCCCAGGGTGCTGCAGAAGTACTGGTCCGTGGCGGCCACGCGCGTCTGCCCCGAGCGCCTCTTCGGCTCCTCGGCCAACGTGGTCAGCGCCAAGCGGAACCGCCTGGCCCCCGCGCACGTGGACGAGCAGATCTTCCTGTACGAGAACGCGCGCGGCGCCGAGGCCGAGGCCGAGCTGGAGGACGAGGATGAGGGCGAGTGGGGGCTGGGCCACGAGCAGGCGTTCCCTCTGGGCGGCGCCGTGCACGCCGGCTACTTCGGCGTCAGGGACGGCGGCTTCGTGTAGCGGGGGCGGTGGGGGCGGGGGGACACCGCGCGTGGGCGCCTCGTCGGACGCTTGGCTGTCAGTACTGACCCCGCCGGTGGGCGCGCTGCCCGGGACAGAGGAAATGCGCAAAACAGAGAGATGGACCTTTGGTGGGGCTTCGGGCGGCCCAGGGGACAGAGATGGGGCTTTGGGCGGCTCAGAGGACAGATAGGGGGCTTCGGGCGGCCCAGAGGACAGACATGGGCTTTGGGCGGCCCAGAGGACAGATAGGGGGCTTCGGGCGGCCCAGAGGACAGATAGGGGGCTTTGGGCGGCCCAGAGGACAGAGATGGGGCTTTGGGCGGCTCAGAGGACAGATAGGGGGCTTCGGGCGGCCCAGAGGACAGATAGGGGGCTTCGGGCGGCCCAGAGGGCAGATGGGGGGCCTCGGGCGGCCCAGAGGACAGAGATGGGGCTTTGGGTGGCTCAGAGGACAGATAGGGGGCTTCGGGCGGCCCAGAGGACAGAGATGGGCTTTGGGTGGCCCAGAGGACAGATAGGGGGCTTCGGGTGGCCCAGAGGACAGATAGGGGGCTTCGGGTGGCCCAGAGGACAGATAGGGAGCTTTGGGTGGCCCAGAGGACAGATAGGGGGCTTTGGGCGGCCCAGAGGACAGATACGGGGCTTTGGGCGGCCCAGAGGACAGATAGGGGGCTTTGGGTGGCCCAGAGGACAGAGATGGGCTTTGGGCGGCCCAGAGGACAGATAGGGGGCTTTGGGTGGCCCAGAGGACAGATAGGGGGTTTTGGGTGGCCCAGAGGACAGAGATGGGTTTTGGGTGGCCCAGAGGACAGAT
>NC_041220.1:147363392-147369944 GCF_002837175.3 Physeter macrocephalus | reverse complement strand
GATAGGGGGCTTTGGGTGGCCCAGAGGACAGAGATGGGCTTTGGGCGGCCCAGAGGACAGAGGTGGGCTTTGGGCGGCCCAGAGGACAGATAGGGGGCTTTGGGCGGCCCAGAGGACAGATAGGGGGCTTTGGGTGGCCCAGAGGACAGATAGGGGGTTTTGGGTGGCCCAGAGGACAGAGATGGGTTTTGGGTGGCCCAGAGGACAGATAGGGAGCTTTGGGTGGCTCAAAGGACAGATAGGGGGCTTCGGGTGGCCCAGAGGACAGATAGGGGGCTTCGGGTGGCCCAGAGGACCGATAGGGGGCTTTGGGTGGCCCAGAGGACAGAGATGGGCTTTGGGTGGCCCAAAGCTGGTGAAAACAAGCGTTTTCTCTGGAGGGGCCCGTTGCGTCCCAACGCAAGGGAAAGAAACGACTTATAAAAGCTCTAGATGTCTGCTGATAGGATTGCAAATGCTAAACTCCGTGACAGAAGCACGGCCGGCAGGGATGTTTTGCCTCCTAGATAATTCCATACCTGCAGCATTCGTGTTCTCTGCGAGGGACGGTTTGGGGTAAATCGGAGAAAGATTGAAACCGACGGGCAGCTGAGGATGAAACCCCCTGCGTGTCCTCCACCGACACCAGCCGTGGATGTTAGCCGTTGGTTGGTGAAGGAACCCGTTTACACTGTCATTTACGTGGGAACCTTGCCTCTGGGTAGCCGGGGAGAGACACTTTCACCAGACGCCCTGTTTTCAAGAGACACC
The DNA here is from genome assembly GCF_002837175.3 of Physeter macrocephalus. Lineage (NCBI taxonomy): Eukaryota > Metazoa > Chordata > Mammalia > Artiodactyla > Physeteridae > Physeter > Physeter macrocephalus. The sequence continues at coordinate 147,369,194 of NC_041220.1, read as the reverse complement.
AGTTTTATGTGTGGTGGAAAATGTTAACAGTGAGCCTGCAGTGCAACCGCTTATAAAAAAAAAAGCAGAAAAGAGGTGTTGGTTGTGGTGTGTTTTCTGCCCTGAATCAGTCTTTTTTCTCCCCTTACCCGAATTCACAGGCCCTGTGAGCCCCGTAGCTCATGGGCCTTGAGGTTAGGTTTTTTGGGAGTCTGACGCTTTAAAGGTCCGGTTTCCCCACAATCACTTTTCTTGGGGTGAACATAGAGAAGGTGGTCCCCACTCCTTGGAGACCCTGCTTTTGAATACGGAGGACGCTCTCGTGCCCACGGCCGGCTCTAGAGGCCTGATTTCGATCTGATTCCTGGAAAGGGCTCTTGCATTCTCTGTTTTAAACTCAATACCAATGGGGGGGAGGGGGGCATTGAGTTAAAAATAGTACCAGGGATCATTTTATCTTTGGGGGTCCTTGTGGGTTGCTTCCGCCATTGGGGAAACAGGAAAGCTGTTTCTAACACTTAGAACTACTTTTATTTATTTATTTATTTTAAACGAAGTGCTTTTCTTTAAGAGGCAAAGCCCCTGGACTTCCCTGGCGGTCCAGTGGTTCAGAGTCCGTGCTCTCAATGCAGGCGGCATGGGTTCGATCCCTGGTCGGGGCCCTAAGATCCCACATGCTGCACGGTGTGGCCCCAGAAAAGAAAAAGGCACCACTCTTATCTCTGATTCCCACCTTAAAACAACCCAAGTCCGGATGGATGTTTTGTCAGGAGGTACGTGATTGACAAATGCCCCGTCTCAGCCCTTGGCAATCTTTTCCCAGGACCCCAACATCGAGCCGCGTCCCGGGGGCTCAAGGAGGGTATTTCTCATGGCTGAGGACTTCTTGTGGCTCCGGCCAAGGCAGTATTTTATCTTGATGTCACCAGCCTTGAATGTGTACAGGAAATCAGGTGTCCGCAGCTTCACCTGCGCCGTCTCCTTGAAGGAAAGCGATAGCATTGCTGTCCGCACACCCTCGGCTCTGCTCTCCGGCTGGAAAAAGAGCCGCAGAGGTGTACATCCCACCCCCCGGGCTGTGTTTGGCTGCTTTGAATCTGACCCACCCCCCCTCACATTTCTTAAAATCTTGGCTTTCTGTCACTCACGAAAACTTGTGTCCCTCCACCTAGCTGCCTCTGCGTTTCTCACGTCTTTTTCTAAGCCCTGGGGTTGCCGGCCCTCTTCCTGGCTTGTACTTTTCCTTGTTTAACGCTTTTGAATCGGACGCTTGTTCAAGAAACCCCAGCAATCAACGGACTCCTAATTTTATCTGTCTGACGTGTGTGAGTAACGCTTCACACTTGCAGGAAAGCCTCCGACCTCGAGGGAGGGTTTTATTTCTGTTTGTTTAAAGAGACTTTTCCAAGCCACGCAGAAGAAGTAAGGCCACTGTGCTTTGTTCTGGGGTCTTTGGAAATCACACCGAGGGTGTGATGCATCTCTGGACCTTTTGGCATCAAAATGTGTTTGTGAATAAAGCTGCCAGCCGGGGAAGCCTGCTATGGGAGTAGAGATTCTGCACGTTCGTTCCCTGGGCTGTCTTTGCACTGGGTGTAGGAGGAGGAGGACGAGGAGGAATTTTAAAACCCGAGCTTTTCTGGGCGCCGACCTCGGACCATGTGTATCCCTAGGGCTTCTGGGTTTTATTTCCCATCGACTCCTTTCTCTCCCCGTTCCCTTTCCTTCCTTTTAAGAAAACGAGGTACCCCAGAAACAGACTGGGAGGTCGGCGTCCGTCGTATTTTTCTCCTTCTGCATACTATGGGTTGCCTCTGTTCCTGGGGGCATATGGGGAGGGAGATTCAAACGTATAATTTTTCTGCACAAACATTTTGAGTTTAAACGGGCCGGTTTTCAGTCATGATAACCTGACACTTCCAGAGCTTTCTCCGTCGAACGTTAAGTGGAACGTGTCCCTCAGTGTCTTAGATAAAGTATCATTGCTGGCATCCAGAATTTCTGGTAAAAACACAGCCCGTAACCATTAAGGATGTGTCTTATCTGGGTCTGGCCAGGACTCTGCTTCCTCAAAATGGTGTGTGTGTCACGCTCAGGTCTTGCTATAAAAGTCAGTTTCCTTTCAGGGTCCCGCCCTCATCCCAGCTCAGGGAGGCGGGCGCCTCAGTGTGTGTTTGGAGTGACCCCGGGGTCTCGGCCGCCCTCCGAGCAAGGCCTGACCCGCTGAGAAGGCCTGGGGCCCTTCACAGGCTTCTGAAAGCGCCGCGGCCCTCGGACAGTTCGTTCTTCTGGTTTCCGGGTGCAGTCTGGACCAATCCCGGACACACAGCTAGAATTCTTTTCCTTGGGAACCTGCAGCCCCGTGTGTCCCCCGTCCTGTAAGTTGTACTGAATTTAGACCCAGCGTTGGATGTTTTGCAGCTGTTCTGGCCACCGGGGGCTGGGTTTGCGGCTCTGCCTGGAAACACAAGCACTTCTGTGCCTCTCACGGCTGGCAGACCCACGGCTGGGCCCTTGGGGTCCTCCTTCTACGTGCTGGGGGCCCTTGGCCACCCTCCTCTGCTCTTTGCTGGCTTCGTCCTCTGCAGCCCCGTGCGGGGGGAACACAGCTGCTGCTTGCCTTGGGCGGCTTCAGCCTCCAGCCGCACCGGCCTCTCCTCCGGCCCTGCCGTGCACACAGCCAGCCCCGTCCTGTCGTGCTCCGGTCAAGATCCCGACCGTTTGGGCTCCCCCTTTCCTCTCTGCAGACCCGGGTTCCTGGCCTGCAGCCCTGGCCTAGACCCGGCCTGCGGGCCAGCCCTGCGGACGCAGGGCCCTCCCGGGCCCTGGGGTTTGGAACCTGCGTGGTCTCCGGGATCCCCCCGCCGCCTGGGCCCATCCCGGCTTCGCGGGCTATGACTCCGAGGCTGGGGGCTCCGCGTGGCCTCTTTGCTGGGGTGGTTTCTGCTGGTTTTCTGGGAGCACTCTTAGAATATCTGCTCAGTGGTTTGACCTTTGGCCTGAAGCGAGGTTGAGACGCTTTGCCCACCTCTCGTTTTCAGCCCAATTTGTTCACCTTCTCGATGGACCCAAACTCACTCAGTTTTTTGGGTGATGAGAGACCAGATGGGATAGGCTTTTAGCAGATGGCAGATGGCACAGGCAGGGGCAGACTCCTCAGGAAGTGTTTCCTTAGGGAGACGAGCATCGCTTCCTCTGTTAGAAGGAGGGAACCGGGTGGTCTCTGCAGCTGTCCTTGAAAGGACTTTTCCTGAGAGATTTTGTCACATGGGGTCGACAGCTGATGCATTTCCCCTCGGACGGTGGGTGTTCTGGGAGATGGTACTTGATGAGTCTTCTTGGGGCTTTTGCTTCCGGGAGGATCCTGGCTGGGTCTTCGTGGAAATGAGGCAGTGATTGGAGGGTAGGTGACATTGGGAAGGTCACGTCTCGTGCGCAGCACCGGGGACGCCAGGATTGGGGTTTATGGTCCAGCGTAGGAGCTGATAATTGTGTCGATGGCCAGTTTGTTGCCTACATACTAACCTTTGTGATTCCATTCCTGGATGGAGTTGATTCTATCTGTATATATATATATATATGTAATATATGTATATATGTATATGTATAATATATAATGTAAATATTTATATAAACATAAGTATATATATTTACATATATAAATATATATACTTTTATATCCTATCTATGTACATCTTCTTTTTTATATTCTGTCAATCATCTGCCATCTATTATCATTCATCTATGTATTTATTACATATCTATCATTTGTCTACATTTTTATCATCTAAGTATGTATTTATGTATTATTTATAATCTATCTATGCATCTATAATCTAGTATTATTTATAACCTATCTGCATCTATAATCTATCATCTATGCCTTTGTCTATTTTCTGTCTATTATCGACCTATTTATTATCTGTATCTATTATCTATATCATCTATGTATTTATGTATCTCTGATCAATATATCATACATCTCTTTGTATCTATCATCTTTTTATGTATCTATTATTTATCATTTATATACTTATTATTTATTTATCATCTATGTATCTATCTGTTTTCTATTACCTATCAATTCATCATATCTATCTATCTGTCTCTGTTTATCTATCCATCCATCCATCCATCCTATAGCTTTATAGGTAGACTGAAGATGCGTTGAGCATTTTTTTATTTTTGCGGTACGCGGGCCTCCCTCCGCTGCGGCCTCTCCCGTTGCGGAGCGCAGGCTCCGGACGCGCAGGCTCAGCGGCCACGGCTCACGGGCCCAGCCGCTCCGCGGCACGTGGGATCCTCCCGGACCGGGGCGCGAACCCGGTTCCCCTGCATCGGCAGGCGGGCTCTCAACCGCTGCGCCGCCAGGGAAGCCCCGCTGAGCAGTTTTGATTCTCCCTGCAGGGAATTTTCTGAGTTAATACATTTCTCCTTAAAGGACAGCTGTCATTGGTCAACGTGTCATGGATGAGCACGTTTCCCTGCTCCGTCAGACACTCCGGAGGAACCGTGGGATTCCTGCGGTCCACCCGCCTCCCGGAACCGCTGAGCACTCAGCATTTCCAGCTTCTCACCCAGGAGACTTGGGGGGAGCGTCACCCTGTACTCGGTGCCTGGTCCCCTGGCTCCTAGGCTGGTGTGGCCCTCACCCCTTCACACGCCCTTGGCCAGAGAGCTACACGGCGCCTCTCGGGCCAGGGCAGCTGGCCCCGTAGCGCGTGGGCTGAGTGGCCGCAGGCCTGCCTGGGCGGGGGGCTGGGGTCTCCCCAAGGAGGAGCCCATTCCTGGGCTGTGGGCGGTGAAGCCCACACGGAGGGTCTCCGGGTGGCAGAAGGACACGGGGGAGGTCCAGCCGCTGGGATGCAGTGACCAGGTCGCCTCCCTTCCCGCTGGCATCCGGGGTCTCGCGTGCCAGGCCACGGGGGCCGGTCCTGGGTTTGTGATCAGCTTGGTTCGGGGCTGTCCCGCCGTGTACGGCCTCGTGGAGGAGCGCGGGCCGGGACAGCGGAGGTGGCGCCCGCGTAGTGCCCGAGCCAGCGGCGAGCCTGCCTGGGTGGGTGTCTGGCAGGAGGGACACCCCCTAGGAGGGGCTGGTGAGGTCGGGGCGAGGGGCTGGCGGTGGCCCTCCCTGGTCTTGTGCCGACAGCCCCGGCGAGGCGTTGGGGAGGGTTGGGGACGGGCAGGTGGACGAAGGGAGGGGCAGGCGCACAGTCGGGGGGCATGGCGGGTGCACGATGCACGTGCAGGAAGGCACGTCGTACTGCTGGCAGCGCAGGGGGAGGCCGAGCAGGGAGCCCCCAGCCCTGCCTTTCCTGCTCTGCCTCTGACCTCCTCGTGTGGACACCTCCGGGTGAGGTGGCAGGAGCATGTTACAGACTGCGGCTTTGCATCCCCGCCGAATTCATATGTGGAAGCCCTGACCCCCCGAGGGGATGGTGTTAGGCAGTGGGGTCTTTGGGAGGTGATTAGGGTTAGATAAGGCCATGAGGGTGGGGTCCCCGTGATGGGGTTAGCGTCCTTATAAGAAGAGGAAGAGACCAGAGCTCTCTCTCCACCACGTGAGGACACGGCAAGTGTGCAGCTGTACAAACCAGGAGGAGAGCCTCGCCGGGAACTAATCTGCCCGTGCCGTGGTCTCGGACCAACAGCCTCCAAGACTGCGAGAAGCACATGTCTGTGGTGTAAACCACCTTGTCTGCGCTACTTTGTCCTAGCGGCCAGTATTAGGGCTCTCCAGGGAGACAGAACCAACAGGATATATCTAATATCTATGTAGATGGATAGATGATAGATAATAGATAGATGATAGATAGATAGATA
>NC_041220.1:147357774-147362759 GCF_002837175.3 Physeter macrocephalus | reverse complement strand
GAACCAACAGGATGTATCTAATATCTATGTCGATGGATAGATGATAGATAATAGATAGATGATAGATAGATAGATAGATAATAGCTAGCTAGTTAAACCACCTTGTCTGCACTACTTCGTCCTAGCGGCCAGTATTAGTCAGGGCTCTCCAGGAGACGGAACCAACAGGATGTATCTAATATCTATGTAGATGGATAGATGATAGATAGATGATAGATAGATAGATAGATAGATAATAGCTAGCTAGTTAAACCACCTTGTCTGCGCTACTTCGTCCTAGCGGCCAGAATTAGTCAGGGCTCTCCAGGAGACAGAACCAACAGGATGTATCTAATATCTATGTCGATGGATAGATGATAGATAATAGATAGATGATAGATAGATAGATAGATAATAGCTAGCTAGTTAAACCACCTTGTCTGCACTACTTCGTCCTAGCGGCCAGTATTAGTCAGGGCTCTCCAGGAGACAGAACCAACAGGATGTATCTAATATCTATGTCGATGGATAGATGATAGATAATAGATAGATGATAGATAGATAGATAGATAATAGCTAGCTAGTTAAACCACCTTGTCTGCACTACTTCGTCCTAGCGGCCAGTATTAGTCAGGGCTCTCCAGGAGACGGAACCAACAGGATGTATCTAATATCTATGTAGATGGATAGATGATAGATAATAGATAGATGATAGATAGATAGATAGATAATAGCTAGCTAGTTAAACCACCTTGTCTGCACTACTTCGTCCTAGCGGCCAGTATTAGTCAGGGCTCTCCAGGAGACGGAACCAACAGGATGTATCTAATATCTATGTAGATGGATAGATGATAGATAATTGATAGATAGATAGATAGATAATAGCTAGCTAGTTAAACCACCTTGTCTGCGCTACTTTGTCCTAGCGGCCAGTATTAGGGCTCTCCAGGGAGACAGAACCAACAGGATATATCTAATATCTATGTAGATGGATAGATGATAGATAATAGATAGATGATAGATAGATAGATAATAGCTAGCTAGATGATAGACATGTAGATGATAGACATATGATAGGTAGATAGACAGATGATATAGATAAATGTAGGTATTGGTTCTGTTTCTCTGCAGAGCCCTGTGTAATACATATATCTGTATCTTTATCTCTCTATCGGTATGTATAGATTGATTGATTGACTGGAATTGACCTACACAGTTTGGGAGATCAAGAAGTGCCACTGTCTGCCATCTGGAGCCCCAGGAAAGCCGGTGGTGTGTTCAGTCCGAGTCCAAAGGCCCGAGAACCAGGCACACAGATGTCCAAGGGCAGGAGGAGATGGACATCCCAGCTCAAGGACAGAGAGAGAGAGAATTCTCCCTCTCCCTTTCTGTTCTAGTCAAGTGTCCACTGATTAGACGGGGCCCACCCTCCCTGGCGAGAGCCATCTGCTTTCCTCCATCCACCTGTTCAAATGCTCATCTCGTCCAGAAACACCCTCCCAGACACATGCAGAGATCACGGTGCCCCAGCTCTCTGGGCTCCTGGTGGCCCAGCCAGCTTGATGCATACCGTTGCTCGTCGTGCAGCCCGAGCTGGCAGATAGAGCAGCTGAGTGCCACAGCTCTTGGGTCCAGCTGACTCTCTCGCCCACGTGCTCAGGGGCGGCTGGGGGCCTCTTCAAACTACCTGTGACCTCACCCAGCCCGCAGAGGGGGTGGGGCTTATATTCACACATAAAAGACTCCTGCTTAGAAAGGCCTCTGTCGGGTCCACGTGGAGGCTGTTTTCTCTCCCCCTTTCCGCATTTATTCCTATCATCCCTGGGGCTTCTCGCCACATGGCTCTTTCCTCCGGTGTTGGCCCTTCTAGCATAACCATTTTTATTTTTTTAAAAAAATTTTATTTTATTATTTATTTATTTTTAAAATTTTGGCCATGCTCGGCGGTTTGCGGGATCTTAGTTCCCCGACCAGGGGTGGAACCCGTGCCCCCTGCAGTGGAAGCGCGGAGCCCTAACCACTGGACCGCCAGGGAAGGTCCCATGGACCTCTTGTATTTCTCAGTTTGGAGGGAGTTGCCACAGGGTTTAGTGGTGACCGCTTCAGGAGGGAAGGTTTAGGATCCACGTGAGGTGACATCACGAGGCTAAAGAGCCGTGGGGCCCGTCAGCTGCCCCCAGCTCTTCCTGTCCCCCTGCTGTTGGTGGAAGCAGCCGTGCTTGGTGGCTGACACCTGCACTCGTTTCTCAAGCTGTGGAAACACGCCAGCATGAGAGGCGGCCGTCAGGTCCTCCTGCCACAAGGATGAGCCGTCATCCAGGCGATGGTGCCATGCTGGCTTGAGCTGGTGCATTTTCCACGCTCCTCTGGTCCAGCTGGCTGGGTCCCTGCTTCCAGACGACGCCCATCGGAAGCTAGTTAGGGCTCTCGGTTGCCTGGAAACTCATACTTTGTGCTGGCTAATTTTATGTCAGTGTGGCTGGGCTGTGGACCCAGCTTTGTGGTCAAACGCTGGTCTAGAGGTTGCTGGGAAGATATTTTTTAAGATGAGAGGAACGTTGGAACTTCCCTGGTGGTGCAGTGGTTAGAACTCTGTGCTTCCACTTCAGGGGGCACGGGTTCGATCCCTGGTCGGGGAACTAAGATCTCACATGCCCCATGGCATGGCCAAAAAAAAAAAGATGAGATAAACATTGAAATCATGCAGCAACATGGATGGACCTAGAGATGATCATACTGAGTGAAGTAAGTCAGAGAAAGACAAATATATAATATCACTTATACGTGGAATCTAAAATATGATACGGATGAACTTCTGTACAAAACAGAAACAGACTCACAGACATAGAAAACAAACTTATGGTTACCAAAGGGGAAAGGGATAGCTAAGGAGTTTGGGATTAACAGATGTACACTACTCTATATAAAATAAACAACAAGGATTTACTGTAGAGCACAGGGAACTGTATTCAATATTTTGTAAAAACCTATAATGGAAAAGAATCTGAAAAAAATGTATCACTGAATCACTCTGCTGTCCACCAGAAACCAGCACCACATTGTAAATCAACTACAATTAAAAAAAAATTGACACCAGGAGACTTTGACATAACCAGATTGTCCTTCACAATGTGGGTGGGCCTTGTCCAATCAGTTGAAGATCTTAGGAGAAAGAAAAAAAGACCGAGGTTCCTCAAGGAAGAGGGAGTTCTGCCTCCAGATGGTCGTGGGACCCGACCTGTAACCTCAGCTCTCCCTGGGTCTCCAGCCTGCTGGTCTACCCTGCAGATTTTGGGGTGCCCCCCTCTACACGTCTATGGTTGAATGAACCAATTCCTTCAAATAATCTCTCTGTCTCTTTCTGTCTCCCTCTCTCTTTCTCTCTGTGTTTCCTGTTGGTCCATTTCTCTGGAGAGACCCATAACTAGACATACTTTATGTCCACAGATGGCACTACAAGAAAGCCAGTTAGAGTTGGGGGCCCAAGGAATACAGGATCCAAGCCCCTCCCAGTCATGAGAGGACCTGTCAGAAAAAAATTTCATTTCCTCATACTGACGGACTTAATGGCCAAGCGTCTTCCTCTCGTGTAAAACACCCAAGCTGTGGTCACCCCACTAACTGTCAATTTTAAACATTTCCTTGTCATTGAATTCTTCTCAGATGCCAAGTTTTTTTTTGTAATTCAGCAGATGTAGTTTTAATAAACCCTTCTTAAAGAAACTGTAAGTCTTAATTCTGCGTAATTGATAGTTGAACAGAGAAAATATTTAACTCTGTAGTTTAGTTTAAAATGATATTGGCAATTATTGTTACAAAATAAAATGTTAATATTATAATGCTGTCAATATGAAAATTACATTACTAACCAAAGCTGTCAGGAAAAATGAAATAGAATAAGAAATTCATGTAAGTATTCCAATTTTATCATTCTTTAAAGATAAAAATTAAAAATGTCACATTAATTTAATAATACAAGTAATAGATACATAAACAATTATCAAGGTATGGAACCAAACCCTAAGCCAACATGATACTAATGCCTGCTATCTGCTATCATTAGTCTTCCTTTTTTCATTCTTTGAAAACTTTCTTGAATTTTTCATTTATTTTTTAAAAAATTAATTTTTTAAATTGAAGTATTGATTTACAATGTGGTGTTAGTTTCAGGTGTAGAGCAAAGTGATTCAGTTTTATATTCAGTTTTTTATATATATATATATTCTTTTTCAGATTCTTTTCCCATACAGGTAATTATGAAATATTGAGTATAGTTCCCTGTACTCTACAGTAAATCCTTGTTGGATAAGAAGATGTGGTACATGTATACAATGGAATATTACTCAGCCATAAAAAAGAATGAGAGAATGCCATTTGCAGCCACATGGATGGACCTAGATATTATCATACTAAGTGAAGTTAGACAAATATGTGATATCACTTACATGTGGAATCTAAAATAATGATACAAATGAACTTATTTGCAAAACAGAAATAGTCACAGACCGAAAAATTTACGGTTGCCAAAGGGGAAGAGGGGGCGGGATAAATTAGACTGGGATTAACATATACACATTCCTGTATACAAAGTAGATGAACATCAGAGGCCATTATTAGTGGACATGCTGGGTTTTTTTGCTATGAACATTTGATTTATTTCCCTGTAATGTTAATACTCTTTAACCATCATCCTGCATCACATACAACTTTGTATCCTGTTTTGGTGTTTTTTTGTTTTTTTGTTTTTTTTTTCACTCCATCATTTCTCTGTGGTCTATTGAAAACCAAGTATAAGTGACTGCAGAATACTTGCCTCTGTGTTTTTGGTCACTTGCGTAAGGTTCTAAGCTGTCTATCATGTAAAGCATGATCGCTTTACAGGTGATTCCCTCTTAGTTATGCATACACCCTTTTTTTTTTTTTTTTTTGTGGTATGCGGGCCTTCCTCTGTTGTGGCCTCTCCCGTTGCGGAGCACAGGCTCCGGACGCGCAGGCTCAGCGGCCAT
>NC_041220.1:147305818-147356602 GCF_002837175.3 Physeter macrocephalus | reverse complement strand
GATAGATAGATAGATAATAGCTAGCTAGTTAAACCACCTTGTCTGCGCTACTTTGTCCTAGCGGCCAGTATTAGGGCTCTCCAGGGAGACAGAACCAACAGGATATATCTAATATCTATGTAGATGGATAGATGATAGATAATAGATAGATGATAGATAGATAGATAATAGCTAGCTAGTTAAACCACCTTGTCTGCGCTACTTTGTCCTAGCGGCCAGTATTAGGGCTCTCCAGGGAGACAGAACCAACAGGATATATCTAATATCTATGTAGATGGATAGATGATAGATAATAGATAGATGATAGATAGATAGATAATAGCTAGCTAGATGATAGACATGTAGATGATAGACATATGATAGGTAGATAGACAGATGATATAGATAAATGTAGGTATTGGTTCTGTTTCTCTGCAGAGCCCTGTGTAATACATATATCTGTATCTTTATCTCTCTATCGGTATGTATAGATTGATTGATTGACTGGAATTGACCTACACAGTTTGGGAGATCAAGAAGTGCCACTGTCTGCCATCTGGAGCCCCAGGAAAGCCGGTGGTGTGTTCAGTCCGAGTCCAAAGGCCCGAGAACCAGGCACACAGATGTCCAAGGGCAGGAGGAGATGGACATCCCAGCTCAAGGACAGAGAGAGAGAGAATTCTCCCTCTCCCTTTCTGTTCTAGTCAAGTGTCCACTGATTAGACGGGGCCCACCCTCCCTGGCGAGAGCCATCTGCTTTCCTCCATCCACCTGTTCAAATGCTCATCTCGTCCAGAAACACCCTCCCAGACACATGCAGAGATCACGGTGCCCCAGCTCTCTGGGCTCCTGGTGGCCCAGCCAGCTTGATGCATACCGTTGCTCGTCGTGCAGCCCGAGCTGGCAGATAGAGCAGCTGAGTGCCACAGCTCTTGGGTCCAGCTGACTCTCTCGCCCACGTGCTCAGGGGCGGCTGGGGGCCTCTTCAAACTACCTGTGACCTCACCCAGCCCGCAGAGGGGGTGGGGCTTATATTCACACATAAAAGACTCCTGCTTAGAAAGGCCTCTGTCGGGTCCACGTGGAGGCTGTTTTCTCTCCCCCTTTCCGCATTTATTCCTATCATCCCTGGGGCTTCTCGCCACATGGCTCTTTCCTCCGGTGTTGGCCCTTCTAGCATAACCATTTTTATTTTTTTTAAAAAATTTTATTTTATTATTTATTTATTTTTAAAATTTTGGCCATGCTCGGCGGTTTGCGGGATCTTAGTTCCCCGACCAGGGGTGGAACCCGTGCCCCCTGCAGTGGAAGCGCGGAGCCCTAACCACTGGACCGCCAGGGAAGGTCCCATGGACCTCTTGTATTTGTCAGTTTGGAGGGAGTTGCCACAGGGTTTAGTGGTGACCGCTTCAGGAGGGAAGGTTTAGGATCCACGTGAGGTGACATCACGAGGCTAAAGAGCCGTGGGGCCCGTCAGCTGCCCCCAGCTCTTCCTGTCCCCCTGCTGTTGGTGGAAGCAGCCGTGCTTGGTGGCTGACACCTGCACTCGTTTCTCAAGCTGTGGAAACACGCCAGCATGAGAGGCGGCCGTCAGGTCCTCCTGCCACAAGGATGAGCCGTCATCCAGGCGATGGTGCCATGCTGGCTTGAGCTGGTGCATTTTCCACGCTCCTCTGGTCCAGCTGGCTGGGTCCCTGCTTCCAGACGACGCCCATCGGAAGCTAGTTAGGGCTCTCGGTTGCCTGGAAACTCATACTTTGTGCTGGCTAATTTTATGTCAGTGTGGCTGGGCTGTGGACCCAGCTTTGTGGTCAAACGCTGGTCTAGAGGTTGCTGGGAAGATATTTTTTAAGATGAGAGGAACGTTGGAACTTCCCTGGTGGTGCAGTGGTTAGAACTCTGTGCTTCCACTTCAGGGGGCACGGGTTCGATCCCTGGTCGGGGAACTAAGATCTCACATGCCCCATGGCATGGCCAAAAAAAAAAAGATGAGATAAACATTGAAATCATGCAGCAACATGGATGGACCTAGAGATGATCATACTGAGTGAAGTAAGTCAGAGAAAGACAAATATATAATATCACTTATACGTGGAATCTAAAATATGATACGGATGAACTTCTGTACAAAACAGAAACAGACTCACAGACATAGAAAACAAACTTATGGTTACCAAAGGGGAAAGGGATAGCTAAGGAGTTTGGGATTAACAGATGTACACTACTCTATATAAAATAAACAACAAGGATTTACTGTAGAGCACAGGGAACTGTATTCAATATTTTGTAAAAACCTATAATGGAAAAGAATCTGAAAAAAATGTATCACTGAATCACTCTGCTGTCCACCAGAAACCAGCACCACATTGTAAATCAACTACAATTAAAAAAAAATTGACACCAGGAGACTTTGACATAACCAGATTGTCCTTCACAATGTGGGTGGGCCTTGTCCAATCAGTTGAAGATCTTAGGAGAAAGAAAAAAAGACCGAGGTTCCTCAAGGAAGAGGGAGTTCTGCCTCCAGATGGTCGTGGGACCCGACCTGTAACCTCAGCTCTCCCTGGGTCTCCAGCCTGCTGGTCTACCCTGCAGATTTTGGGGTGCCCCCCTCTACACGTCTATGGTTGAATGAACCAATTCCTTCAAATAATCTCTCTGTCTCTTTCTGTCTCCCTCTCTCTTTCTCTCTGTGTTTCCTGTTGGTCCATTTCTCTGGAGAGACCCATAACTAGACATACTTTATGTCCACAGATGGCACTACAAGAAAGCCAGTTAGAGTTGGGGGCCCAAGGAATACAGGATCCAAGCCCCTCCCAGTCATGAGAGGACCTGTCAGAAAAAAATTTCATTTCCTCATACTGACGGACTTAATGGCCAAGCGTCTTCCTCTCGTGTAAAACACCCAAGCTGTGGTCACCCCACTAACTGTCAATTTTAAACATTTCCTTGTCATTGAATTCTTCTCAGATGCCAAGTTTTTTTTTGTAATTCAGCAGATGTAGTTTTAATAAACCCTTCTTAAAGAAACTGTAAGTCTTAATTCTGCGTAATTGATAGTTGAACAGAGAAAATATTTAACTCTGTAGTTTAGTTTAAAATGATATTGGCAATTATTGTTACAAAATAAAATGTTAATATTATAATGCTGTCAATATGAAAATTACATTACTAACCAAAGCTGTCAGGAAAAATGAAATAGAATAAGAAATTCATGTAAGTATTCCAATTTTATCATTCTTTAAAGATAAAAATTAAAAATGTCACATTAATTTAATAATACAAGTAATAGATACATAAACAATTATCAAGGTATGGTACCAAACCCTAAGCCAACATGATACTAATGCCTGCTATCTGCTATCATTAGTCTTCCTTTTTTCATTCTTTGAAAACTTTCTTGAATTTTTCATTTATTTTTTAAAAAATTAATTTTTTAAATTGAAGTATTGATTTACAATGTGGTGTTAGTTTCAGGTGTAGAGCAAAGTGATTCAGTTTTATATTCAGTTTTTTATATATATATATATTCTTTTTCAGATTCTTTTCCCATACAGGTAATTATGAAATATTGAGTATAGTTCCCTGTACTCTACAGTAAATCCTTGTTGGATAAGAAGATGTGGTACATGTATACAATGGAATATTACTCAGCCATAAAAAAGAATGAGAGAATGCCATTTGCAGCCACATGGATGGACCTAGATATTATCATACTAAGTGAAGTTAGACAAATATGTGATATCACTTACATGTGGAATCTAAAATAATGATACAAATGAACTTATTTGCAAAACAGAAATAGTCACAGACCGAAAAATTTACGGTTGCCAAAGGGGAAGAGGGGGCGGGATAAATTAGACTGGGATTAACATATACACATTCCTGTATACAAAGTAGATGAACATCAGAGGCCATTATTAGTGGACATGCTGGGTTTTTTTGCTATGAACATTTGATTTATTTCCCTGTAATGTTAATACTCTTTAACCATCATCCTGCATCACATACAACTTTGTATCCTGTTTTGGTGTTTTTTTGTTTTTTTGTTTTTTTTTTCACTCCATCATTTCTCTGTGGTCTATTGAAAACCAAGTATAAGTGACTGCAGAATACTTGCCTCTGTGTTTTTGGTCACTTGCGTAAGGTTCTAAGCTGTCTATCATGTAAAGCATGATCGCTTTACAGGTGATTCCCTCTTAGTTATGCATACACCCTTTTTTTTTTTTTTTTTTTTTTTTTTTTTTTTTTTTTTGTGGTATGCGGGCCTTCCTCTGTTGTGGCCTCTCGGGATCCTCCCGGACCGGGGCGCGAACCCGGTTCCCCTGCATCGGCAGGCGGACGCGCAACCACTGCGCCAGCAGGGAAGCCCCTGCATACACCCTTAGTATCACATTTCTTTTCTTCCTCAACTTTATTGAGGCAAATTGACCTGTAACATTGTGGACGCTTCGTGATGGACGTGCTTAAATAGAATTGTGCAAGGCTCAGGGCATGCTCCGAAGGTGCTGGTTGTTTAATTCTCCCCTGCAGAATCTAGGCACTTTTTCATGCATCTTTACTGGGACCCATGGGTGTCCCCAGACTCTGATGTGTTGGGATAATTTCTGGGGAGCGCCTGTTTTCCTACCAGACCTGGACGGCCCCGGAGTCCTGGGTGGTGGCTTCTGAGGCCGCCCCATCACTAATTTGTTTGTTTTTTGTCCACACGTTGCAGCACGCGGGGTTCTAGTTCCCCGACCAGGGATGGAACCCGTGCCCCCTGCCTTGGAAGTGTGGAGTCTTATCCACGGGACCGCCGGGGAAGTCTGAACGCATCGCTAATTTTGACCCCCCGGCCCTTCTGTCGAGGCTGATGCCTGGGCCTGGCTTCTCGGAGTTACGTCCTGGGTCGGCTGTGGTTTTTCTCAGATGTTCTCATCTTCTGCACGTCCGTTCTTTGGCAACTGACAGCTGGTGCTGTCGATTTGGGGTCTCGCACCTCCGGCCCACACGAGCCCCCTTCTCAGGGAGGAATTCCCGGGACCTCCGCACACCCACGCCTCCCCCGTTGTCCGTGATTCAGCTCGGTCTTCACCCATGTTGAGCAGCGTTACTGAGCTTTAATCCACCATTAAATCATACAATTCAGTACAGTTTTCAGTGGACCTGCCTCCTGGTGCTTGGGCTTATGGCATATGCCACCCAGCCCCGAAAGCATGAACTCCTGCTCTCTTGAGGGATCTGGACAACATGACGTGTGCATGGCCTCCCTGGACCCAGCATCACTTATTGTGACACAGTATCATTCCTCACGTCATTGCTCGTAGCACTAAGTCACTTTTGTTTTTTACAAATTTATTTTATTTACTTATTTTTGGCTGTGTTGGGTGTTCGTTGCCGCGCGCGGGCTTTCCCTAGTTGCGGCGAGCGGGGGCTAGTCTTCGTTGCGGTGCGCGGGCTTCTCACTGTGGTGGCTTCTCTTGTTGCGGAGCACGGGCTCTAGGCGCGTGGGCTTCAGTAGTTGTGGCACGTGGGCTCAGTAGTTGTGGCTCGCAGGCTCTAGAGCGCAGGCTCAGTAGTTGTGGCGCACGGGCTTAGTGGCTCCGCGGCATGTGGGATCTTCCCAGACCAGGGCTCGAACCCGTGTCCCCTGCACTGGCAGGCAGACTCCTAACCACTGCACCACCAGGGAAGTCCCCTAAGTAACTTTTTAATGTAGGGTCTGGATGTCTTTCTAGATTGTTTCGTTTTCGGCCAATCTCACTTTAGGATTGATACATAGATGATATGATGTATTCATATACTAAGCTTTCCCATCTCTGCCCCCCCTCGCCTCTCCAGTCTTAATGCTTCTAGATCATTCTAGCCCTGGGATGAATGGCCATCCTGTTCCTCTTCCCCGGTCACCAAACGGGGCACAGGCTGGTATGGTGTCCAAAGGGCCTGATGGTGGCTTTGTCTGGAAACGTTGCTTCCCATCATCTGTCTGTCAGGCAGGTCTCACTAGTGAGACTTTTACGCTTCTTAATTATCCTGGTTTATCGACACAGCCATTCTTAAGGACCTACGTGATGCTGTGAGTCAGGAAAACGTATTTCTGGGGCCAGCTGACTTGGAGGTTCAGCTACACCTCATTTTAACATTATTCTGTCAGTTTTGAGGACTCTGAGACACATGCACACACACATGCCTAAGATGATAGGAGGTCCATGAAAGGGTGGCTTATATATGTCCTCCTTCATTTGTGAGAAGAGTACCAGAATTTCCAAGTCCCCGCCCATCCCCCATTATTCACGATTAAGCAAGGTGTTTCCCCCATTTTAAGCTGAGAAATAATTCACCATACAATACACCCAGTAAATGGCGCAATTCAGTGGTTTTTAGTATATTTGCAGAGTTGTACAAACACCATTGCTATGTCATTTTAGAACATTTTAAAAATCACCTCCCAAGGGAATCCCTGTACCTGTTACCTGTCACTTCCCACTCCTGTTTCCCCCCAGGTCCTCTGTCTCCATGCGTTTGCCTGTTTGAGTATTTCATATAAATTGAATCATGGCATATATGCTCTTTTTGGGTCTGGCTTCTCTCACTGAGCGTCCTGTGTTCAAGGTCCAGCCACGTGGTAGCCTGTGTCAGAGCTTCACTCCTTTTCATGGCTGTGTGATATTCCACTGTGTGCATGGACCCCATGCTGTTTATCCGTCCGTCCATCCATGCATCCATCCATCCATCCACCCATCCATCCATGGACACTTGGGTTGCTTCCATTTTTTGCCCATTGTCAATCACGCTGTTATAAACATCCATCTACAAGTATTTGCTTGAGCTCCTGTTTTCCATTCTTTTGTCCTTTTCATGGCTGTGTGATATTCCACTGTGTGCGTGGACCCCATGCTGTGTATCCATCCATCCATCCACCCATGGACACTTGGGCTGTTCTCACTTTTCTGGTAACTGTGAATCTTGGTGCTCTGAGCATTCATCACACGTATTTGAGTGGATACGTGTTTTCATTTCTCCTGGATAGATTGATACCTAGGAGTGGCATAGCTGGGCTATTGTATCTCCATGTTTAACCCTTTGAAGAATCGCCAGGCTCTTTTCCAAAGTGGTTCCTGCAATTTACATCCCCACCAGCGGTGGAGGAGGGTTCCGATTTCTCTATCCTTACCAACTTTGTTATTTTGTTTCTTTCTTTCTTTCTTCTTCTTTTAAGTGTTTTTTTTTTTATGTGGTAAAAGTCACATAATATAAAACATACTGTGTGGCTTTGATTTATCTTTCGCTAATGCTCTCTTCAAAGAGGTATGTTGTTATTTCCCGGTAGAGCACGGGAGCAAAGATTTAAGGAGTGAGGAAATGAATTGACCACCCACGTGCTCTTGGAAAGAATTCAAGGTGGCTTACACGTGTGTGTGGAAGATGGGGAACACGGAACAGAGACCAAAGTCCAGAAACCTGGTGGATGAGGGACGAGGTAGTGTTGCTGCTAGGCTGGGCTTAGCAAACCCCTGTACCTGGTGTCCACTTTGTCTCGTGACAGCGGGCAGTCCTGGCTGGGGGTCCAGTTCTCGGTATTTGATAAAAGGACCAGGCACAGGGTCATCTCCAATCCAAAAGGGAGCCAGAAAGCTCGGGTCATTTCAAAACAACTGGACAGGGGCCGAGAAGGCAGAGTTCTTTGTTTTGCTTTTTAGTTTAGTTCTTTTCTCTTTTAAGAAGGCTATATTACATGGCATTAGTTTAGACTTTTTAAAAAAAGTTCTGCGGAATTCCCTGGCGGTCCAGTGGTTAGGACTCGGTTGCTCTCACTGCTGATGGCCTGGGTTCAGTCGCTGGTCGGGGAACTAGGATCCCGCAAGACATGTGGCTTGGCCAAAAAAACCAGTTCCTACTTTGAGATACTTGTAGATCCACGTGCAGTTGTGAGGAATGAAAGAGAGCAACACTTTACCTGTTTTTCTCCCGGGGCTACCCACGTGCAACACGGCCGTGCCATATCCCAACCTAGATGTTGACTTGGGTGCGATGCAATGTTTTTATTCCGATTTCCCTGTGCTAACTTGTGTTCGCTCGTGTATGTGCGTATGTGAGATCCTGTTGCACGTGTGGCTTTGAGAATCCACCATGACGGTCAAGACACAGGGCAGTTCTGTGACCCCAAGGATCCCTGGCGTGGCCCGTCTCCTTCCCACACCAACCCCCCACCCCGTCCTTCACCCCTGGCAGCCACTAATCTGTTCTCTATAATTCTGTCATTTCGAGACTGTCATAGAAATGGAGGCATGCACAATGGAACCCTTTTGAAATGGCTCTTTTTCTCCCCACTCGGCATAATTCCCCAGAGATCCACCCACCTTGTTGCCAGAACAGTATGCCTTTCTTTTGAATAACACCTGTAAAATGACAGTCACACTAAAGATCTTTCTTTTACGCACAAGGCTGCAGTGAATATTTTTGTTCCTGTGTCTCTGCAGGCCTGTGGGAGTATGTCTGTGGCATTACATTCTTAGAAGTAGAATTGCTACGTAGGGGACGTGCACGTCCACTTTAGACCCCGTCCAACTCACGTCCTAAAAGATACAGTCTCGGTGGAAAATTGACTAAATGTGCAAACGGTTCATTTTTCTGGGGGCGTTGCCATCGTGGATGGGACCGAGCTGTTTTGACTGATGAAACCTACTAACTTCCTTTGCTTTTATTTTCTTTTAAGGAGGAGTGAGTTCCAACATCGTGTTATTACATATCTGTATTCTATTCAGTATCGGTTAATTCCTTGTTCATTTCCTTTTTCTCTTTTGTGGGAGGGTACAAGTTCGGGTGTCTGACTGCACCCCTGAGGCCAAACAAGCGAGGCGTCGGAGTTGGGAGCAGAGAAAGGTTTATGGCGGGGTCCTGCAAGGAGATTGTGGCTTGTGCCCGTAAACCCCCGAACTCCCCGAAGGGTTTCAGCAAAGCATTTTTAATGGGAAGGTGAAGGAAGGGTGTGGTTGGTTATTGCAGACTTCTTGGTGCAGGAATCCTTTGTCCACGTAAGTCAGGTCGCGGTGTTCCTGTTAACCTCCAACAAAACCAATGTTTTTCTCTGTTGTGCCACTTCTTCTCTCTCTATGACCGGAAAGGCGTTACACCCTTAAAGGTCAGAGCCTGGAGAAAGGGCTATCCTGTATATTTCAGGCTACGGTCAACATTCTGAACTCAAAGCAAAAGAAAACAAAGGTTAAAGTAAAAGAAACAGACCTAACGTGGAGTCAGATATGTTCTTCTCCGGTACCCGTGGAGCTGCCTCTAATGTGCCCTGAGCTCGGTATACAGAGAGCTGTGTCGTTTTGCCATTTTTCCCAAGCCCTGGCCATCACCGAGGCAGGAGGTCAGCACTCCAAGTTAGACGCTTCAAACAGAACCAGGAGCGGAGAGCGTTCTCAACACAGTCTGGAAGGGACCTCTCTCCCCGCACCCTGCAAACATCGTGCCGTCTGCCAGGATCTCAGTTGCCTTTCTTCTTGCGGTGCGCGGTGATCCAGAAACAAATCCAGGGGCGAGTAGCCTCATGCTGCAGCGTTGGACCCAGAGGCTGCAGAGCTGGGTGGCTTTGGGGGGAAAGGAGCAGGCAAGAGCCTTGTCGTGGGGCGGCTTGTAGATACCCATCTGGGACGGGGCAGCTGGCGACACGGGTCCCAGTCACCACACGGGTCCCAGGCCCGGCTGGGGTGCTTGGGATCCGCTTACATCCGGAATTGACGGAGCACTTTCTCTGACATCTGTCGGACAGGAGCTGACAGGTCGGAGTTGGTGTTGAACCCAGGATCAAAGATGTGCATGGTGTGGAGAAGAGAGGGTGGCAGTGGAGGTGATTTACAGGGATCCCGTGGATCTGTTTACAGCTGGATTTCGGGGGAAGCGTGGAAGGAATGTGCATTGAAGCTGACCCGTGTCGGGGAGATAAGGGGGGCAGAGAGGGCCCGGGTCACCTGCCCTCCTAGGGCGCTCCCTCCAGCCAGGCTGGCGTGTCCTCGCGTGGATGTACGTGTGTGTGCAGGTGTACGCCCCTGGTTAGGGTTTGAATCACGACTCCTCCCCCCAAAAACATGTTGGAGCCCTCCCCCCATACTGTAACCTAATCTGGTAATAGGGTCTCCGCAGATGAGCAACTTAAGGTGAGGTCACTTGGGTGAGTCCTCACCCAACAGGACTGGGGACCTAGTAAAAAGGGGACATGTGGACACAGAGATGCTGAGAAGGAGGACCCTGTGAGGACACAGAGAAGACGGCCATCTACACGCCCAGGACAGAGGCCTGGGGCAGACGTTCCCTGTAGGCTGACAAACTGAGGACGTGTCCTCTGCAGAGACCACCAGGATGTGCCTGGACAGTTGTTGGCTGAAACATCCCCCATCTCAGCAGAAACGCCGTCAGCTTGGATGGAAGATAAATAACGCACATGCTTATAGGATAAGCACATCCCGGATATTGCATGGGCTATACTTAAACCAAAAATTGCTCATTGCTTGTCGTAAATCGTATCTCTGTCTTTTTCACTGTATATGTATCTGTGTATCTATCATCTACCTACCTGAACTATGCATTTATCTATTCTCAGTTTGTTTATATCCATCTGTTATCTGTCATTTATCTATCATCTGTCAATCTATCATCTATGTATGTATCCAACCATCTTTATCTATCTATCGATCTGTGTATCCTTCAATCATCTTTCAAGCCATCATCTATATCATCTTTCAAGTTATCCTCTGTCTATTGATACCTATTTATCATTTATCTATGTATCTATTTATGGAGAGATTCATTTCAAGGAATTGGCTCATGTAATTATGGGGTCTGGCAGGTCCCAAATCTTCAGAGTGGGCCAGCAGGCCGGAAACCCATGGAAGACTTGCGGTTTGAGGCTAAAGGCTGTCAGGAAGCAGAATTCCCTCCTCCTTGGAGAATCTCAGTCTTTGTTCTATTGAGGCCGTCAACGGATTAGACGAGGCCCACCCACGCCGGAGAGGGCAACCTGCTTTCCTCAAAGCCCCTTGATTTAAATGTCCATCTCATCCAATAAAACACTGTCACGGAAACACCCAGAATAACGTCTGACCACATATCTGGACCCCGTGGCCCAGCCAGTTCGACACGTAAAATTATCCCAGGAGCTGTGATGGCCAGGCAACCAGGGAGCACCTGTGATAGGAGTCTTCTCTCAGCTGAAGCCAGAGGGAGACGCAGCTCCCACACCAGGCAGGGCATATGGGATAGGACAGCCTGACACTTGGACTGTTTCTGGGTGGGCTGTCAGCTTCTTTCTTTGGAAGCCAGCTCTCCGGGAAAGGCGGGGACTGGCCCACGTCTGGCCTGGGTGCCCAGCATCAGGGCGGTGGTCTCGTTCTCAGCACACGCTAGAGGAATGACTCCCTTGACCTCAGATCCAGTGCCTTTCGCCCGGCCATTCCTCCACCCCCCCTCCCTGGGGTACTCCTGCCCATTTCCTCCTTGGCTGCCTGTCCTCCCACGGCTGGGTGAATCACGTGGGCCCCTCTGCAATCCCAGGATGCAGGTGACGCAGCTGCAGTGACTAGCCTCTGGGATCTGGGAGGGGCAGCCTCTCTCCTGGGCATCTCTCGCTTCTTCCGGCCAATGCCCTACGCCCGATTCAGAGTCCTCTGAGTGCTGTCCGCCTGCAAGGAGGAAGCTGTAGACCTTACGCATGTTGGAGGGGGTACTAATGCCTTCGCTGGGTGTTCCCGTGGCCGCTTCTCAGCGATAGACATGGGGGTAGAGGCGAGATTTTCAGATGTTGCAGGTGCCGACGGAAGCGTGTCTACATCAGATCTTTTCACTTGACATGTCTTTTTTTTTTAAAAAAATAAATTTATCATTTATTTTTGGCTGCGTTGGGTCTTAGTTGCTGTGCGCGGGCTTTCTCTAGTTGTGGCGAGCGGGGGCTACTCTTCGTTGCGGTGCACGGGCTTCTCATTGCGGTGACTTCTCTTGTTGCGGAAAACGGGCTCTAGGCACGCGGGCTTCAGTAGTTGTGGCGCGTGGGCTTCGTTGCTTCACGGCATGTGGAATCTTCCCGGACAAGGGCTCGAACTCATGTCCCCTGCATTGGCAGGCGGATTCTTAACCACTGCGCCGCCAGGGAAGTCCCGACATTTCTTTTTAATGAAGTATTCCATTCCTTTCTGGGTGTGGACCGAGGGGTTTGTTTGGAAGCCTCCTTGACGGGGAAACAGAAACTCTCTCTCTGTTCTTTTCAATTCTGGTGGGAGGGACCAAGAGAATTAAGGACCTTTGTTCTTTATTTTAAAATTTAATTTAATTATTTTTTATTATTTTTTCAAAGTGTAGTTGATTTACTATGTTGTGTTAGTTTCAGGTGTACAGCAAAGTGATTTTATATATGTTATATAACATATATATATATTTTTTTATTGGAGTATAACTGTTTTACAATAGTGTGTTAGTTTCTCCTTTACAACAAAGTGAATCAGTTATACATATACATATGTTCCCATATCTCTTCCCTCTTGCGTCTCCCTCCCTCCCACCCTCCCTATCCCACCCCTCTCATGGTCACAAAGCACAGAGGTGATCTCCCTGTGCTATGCGGCAGCTTCCCACTAGCTATCTAATTTACATTTGGTAGTGCATATATGGGGTCAGGTTTTTAAATTTAGATATAAGAAAGTTCAATATTCTATAAATAAGAATATCTTAAGTACTCATGAACATAACAAGAAGTATAATGTAGTGTCCAATTAATTGATTAGTAGTAAGGTCCTCTGTTCCCTTAAGAAACTATAATATAGTTAATTAAAGGAGATAACCAGAAAATACAAGTTAATGGTTCCTGAAATACATTGTCAATGGTTTCTGCCTACTGGCTTTAAGAACAACTGTTTATATCTAATATTCAACAAAATATTTTGCATCAAAATAATTATCTTACTTGTAACAAAAGCAGCTGGAGAAGATGATCATAGCAATTATGCAGACAGCCATAGAAATGAGCAAAGCCAGCCATCGAATGCTGCCATCGAAAAATGGACCTGATAATGGAAGTAAACAATGAAAAAGACATATTACCTTTCGATCACATCTTAAAAGGAAAAAATAACTTGTAGTGTTGAACTCTAGAAAGCTTGCTTATTGTTAAAACCAGAGAAAATATTTCACTGAGAATCATGATTGCACTTTTCTCTGCTAACCTACCTATAACAACAGGGGGCAGTGTAGGTTGTAAATACTGGTTACATAAGTTGGTCCGACAACATTCTATTGTCCGGCGTAGCTGGGCTTTTGGTGAATCCTAAAGGAAGAAAATTAGAAATAATCTGATACACGAAACTGATAATTAATTTTTAAAATATTCATAAAATACAGTTTCTAATTCAGTGAGTGAAAAGGACCTGCTAAGTTTGTGTGAAAGTGATTATTGAAAAATTTAAATCTATCGTGAAATAGTGTTGTAAAGACTCTAAAATGTTTTTTCTTAAGAAGAATGTATGTATGTGCATGGTGTGTTAGAACACTAGACTATAACTTAATTACAGATAAACAAAAGTTTATATATATTTTTCACCCAAAATTTGGCATATCTTAAGATATGACTATTCATTTGTTTTTAGTAAAAAAGTATTTAAAATCATGAGATCTTTTCCTAAAAAACATGGGTAATACATTTTATTACAGTGATAGACTAGCAGGGTAAATATGATCTCATAGTAGTATTGAGACTTAGTTGGATGAGACTTAAGATCTGACTAAAAAGTGGAGCGTGTCCTAGGCCAAAGAAATGACAGGTTAGAAAAGGTAGTCAAGTAGGCAGAAGATACAGTTGATTCTGCCTATAACAACTATGTTGAAACTAATGAACCTGGTATGGAAGCAAGTTGAAGTGTATGTGGTGAGTCCCTCTTGCGTCTCCCTCCCTCCCACCCTCCCTATCCCACCCCTCTCGTGGTCACAAAGCACAGAGGTGATCTCCCTGTGCTATGCGGCAGCTTCCTACTAGCTATCTAATTTACATTTGGTAGTGCATAACATATATAATATTGATACTTGTTATTTATATATATATTCCTTTTCAGATTCTTTTCCCATGTAGGTTATTACAGAATATTGAGTAGAGTTCCCTGTGCTATCCAGTAGGTTCTTGTTGTTCATCTATTTTATATATAGTAGTGTGTATATGTCAATCCCAAACTCCTAATTTATCCCTCCCTTTTCCCTTTGGTAACCATAAGTTTGTTTTCTATGTCTGTGAGTCTGTTTCTGCTTTGTAGATAGGTTCATTTGTGCCATATTTTAGATTCCACATATAAGTGGTATCATATGGTACGGCATGTGGAATCTTCCCGGACAAGGGCTCGAACTCATGTCCCCTGCATTGGCAGGCGGATTCTTAACCACTGCGCCGCCAGGGAAGTCCCGACATTTCTTTTTAATGAAGTATTCCATTCCTTTCTGGGTGTGGACCGAGGGGTTTGTTTGGAAGCCTCCTTGACAGGGAAACAGAAACTCTCTCTCTGTTCTTTTCAATTCTGGTGGGAGGGACCAAGAGAATTAAGGACCTTTGTTCTTTATTTTAAAATTTAATTTAATTATTTTTTATTATTTTTTCAAAGTGTTGTTGATTTACTATGTTGTGTTAGTTTCAGGTGTACAGCAAAGTGATTTTATATATGTTATATAACATATATATATATTTTTTTATTGGAGTATAACTGTTTTACAATAGTGTGTTAGTTTCTCCTTTACAACAAAGTGAATCAGTTATACATATTCCAGTAGGTTCTTGTTGTTCATCTATTTTATATATAGTAGTGTGTATATGTCAATCCCAAACTCCTAATTTATCCCTCCCTTTTCCCTTTGGTAACCATAAGTTTGTTTTCTATGTCTGTGAGTCTGTTTCTGCTTTGTAGATAGGTTCATTTGTGCCATATTTTAGATTCCACATATAAGTGGTATCATATGGTATTTGTCTTTGCTTTTCTGGCTTACTTCACTTAGTGTGATGATCTCTAGTTGCATAGATATATGACTATCATTTTTATATAAATAAAGTAGAAAATAAAATATGTAAAATGTGTAAATATAAAATATATTTACAAATATAAATATATAATTTATAAATCTTATAAGTAATGTAAACATTATAAATATAAATACTAAATATTATAAGTATAAACCTGTATAATAAATATTTTCATAGTATAATATGTAAACATTATAAATATAAAATATTTAATATTCATAAATATTACTTATATTGACAAATATTTATGTTAAAATAAAGGTATCATTTATTTATTTTCATATTGTCTCATTATTAAATAATACATCCTATTTGCTATTATCTTATTTACTTTTCTTATTTACTTATTTTACATTATTAAATATTTTTTATGTATTAAATATATTAAACATATTTAAATATATTAAAATAAATATGTAAAATATGTAACATTTAAAATATATAAACATAATTTTACCTAGGATAAGACTATAGCATAGATACTATTTATAAATATCTACATAGGAACATTTCATTTATATTTATATAGGAATATATTTTACACATATATTTTTATTTCTTTTTCTTTGCCTTAGCAGTGGTGTGAAAAAACTTCTGGGCAGCAAGTGTGTTGCAGGTTGCGAAAGTTTGGGGACCTGTGTTGTAATCGACTTTGTCTTAACGGTGCAGTTTCCCCCTTAACCTCGCTTTGAGGTGAAAGTTCCGGCTGCTGATGAGGCTTCTGTGGTGGTCCTTTGGTTTTTCTCTTTTTTTTGGCCCTGGTGGCTTGCGGGATCTTAGTTCCCTGACCGGGGATTGAACCCAGGCCCCTGGCAGTGAGAGCCCCAAGTCCTAACCACTGGACCACCAGGCCTTCCCCGTGCTTTGCCTCTTCTGTGTGACTGTGGGAGCTGTAAGATGTCCCCTCCAGCCCAAGACCCCAGCGTGCACCTGTGCTCACGGTACACAGTCGGCGCAGCATAGTGTGCTCCGCACGCGTTCAGAACCTGTCGGTCTGCATTTCCAGGACGGACAGCCGATGCCAGGGGGACAAGCAAAGTTGAGTTGGGTCCTCCCTAAGGCTCCCCGCCCTGCAGCGCGGTGCTGGAACCCTTCTCTGTAAACGCCAGGAGCCTGGGAAAATCGCACTTTTATTCATCCGGCTCACCTGCCCAGGAACTAAACCCACACGTGGTTGGAATCCCTTTAGTAGAATCAAGCCTGGGTGTCTGGGAACTTTGTGGGGCGCCCGAAGGACTCATTTGGGGTTCCTGCGAAGGACGTGCTCTTTCTGATGGATGCGGTGACGGGAAATATTCTCAGGGCGGGGGCGGGAGGAGGGAGGTCCTCCCCGCCTCCCGGGAGATATCGGTGCCCCTGCATCCCTCTTGGGGCTTTTCTCTGTAGGGTTGTTCCTTCATGTTATGGGCAGCAACGCCTTACTGCAGTGGTGGACAACAGGTTGCCCCTACTTACGGGAAGGATTTTCTAACAAGTGGATCAAACCTGACTCCTGGCCAACAGGTGGAATTATCACCTGAGCTTGGACCGCTCGGGGCTGCTCAGGATTCCCTGTGTGATGGTGGAGACCCAGGATGGGCTAGGATACCCCATGGTGGGGGTGAAGGATGCCCCACTGTATGCACGTACGGCAGGAGGTTTATCCATCCTTTTCTACGGAGATACAGGTGCTGCCCTGAGGAACCTTGGCTTTACCTTGGCAACCGGCCTTGTCTCTCCACGGCAGATTCCTAGAAGTGATTTTTCGAGATCAAACGATAGGAGCACATGTAATTGCACTAGATATTACCCAGTTTCCCCCGATGGGGACTGTGCTGTTTTGCACTCCTACCCACACTGTAGGTGAGAGAAATGAGGATGTTGAAGTCTTTGAACTTCCGCCAGCCTGATGGGCGACATGGTATCTCGCAGTTTTTGTTAACTATTAACATTTCTCTTATTAGGTGTAAACTTGGGCATGTGTGTGTTTTTTTTTTTTTTTTTTGCGGTACGCGGGCCTCCCTCTGCTGTGGCCTCTCCCGTTGCGGAGCACAGGCTCCGGACGCGCAGGCCCAGCGGCCATGGCTCACGGGCCCAGCCGCTCCGCGGCATGTGGGATCCTCCCAGACGGCAGGCGGACTCTCAGCCACTGCGCCACCAGGGAAGCCCCTGGGCATGTGTTTTTAAGGGCCATTCATTTCAGTATGTTTTTATATCAACAAGTGCTTTTGCCCTTCTTCTCTGTAGAGTTTTTTTTTTTTTTCTTCTTTTTGATTTTTAAGAACTCTTTACATAGCCCTTTGAATGTGACTTTGTTTATGGTGTTGTTTTAATTTTAATTTTTTGGTAGGATTTTTTTTCTTCTTTTTTTTTGGCCACGCCTCGTGGCTTGTGGGATCTTAGTTCCCAAACAGGGATGGAACCCGTGCCCCCTGCATTGGGAGCATTGATTCTTAACCACTGGACCGCCAGGGAAGTCCTTATGGTGGTGTTGTTTTCTTTTTTAAACCGTGTACACTTTTTTTAGGAGTGAAATTGGTCTATTTATTCTTCTCAATATTGAGTTAGAATTAGGAAGGCATTTCCTACTCTGAGGTTGAGAATAAATTTGTCCCTGCCTTCTTCGAATATTTTCATTGTTTAGCTTTTTTCCTCTTGGAGTTCATTTTGATGTGTCCTGGGAGGTATGGATCTCATTTCATCTGTTTTCAAAGGTCTTTTTAGATGTCCCCACACCATTTATTAAAAAGTTTATCTTTTCTAGACAACAAACTAGTGGTTATCAGTGGGGAGAGGGAAGGGGGGAAGGGAGAGAAAGGGGTAGGGGATTAAGAGGTACAAACTGCTGTGTATGAAATAAATAAACTACTGGGACTTCCTGGTGGTCCAGTGGATAAGACTCCGCACTTCCACTGCAGGGGGCATGGGTTCCATCCCTGGTCGGGGAACTAAGACCCAGCATGCTGCGTGGCACGGTCAAAAGAAAAAAAAAAGAAGAGCTACAAGGATATATTGTACAGCACAGGGAATACAGCCAGTATTTAATAATAACTATAAATGGAGTATAACCTTAAGATATTGTGAATCACTATGTTGTACACCTGAAACTTATAAAATATTGTATAGCAACTCTACTTCAATTAAAAAAACGTGTAAAAAAAATGAAATAAAGGAGACAGGGAAAATACAAAATTCATCTTTGCCACCTTGATCCTATAGTTAAAGCTCCTAGGACTAGCCAGTTCCTACAGATAGCAAATAACTGACCTGTAAACATGCTTCTCAAATACAAAGCTACCCATCCAGATCCACACCCCACCCCCTTCTCTAAGGGGCTCCCATGCTCTGGGCCACCATCCACCTGCCCTCATCCCCTCCAGGGCAGGTACCAGACAACAAGGACAGTCCCTGCGGCCAGGACCTGATGAAATTATTCACACCAGCCCATGCTAACCCTGCCTCACCTGTTCCTTCCTGCAAAAATCACAGCAAAGGCTCTTGTCTGGTTTTCCCCCCTCCCTCTGCCTCCTGACCGACCCTGGTGCTTCCCCGCGTAACCCTGCACGGTGTGCTGCGCCCCCTCTTCTCGGCAACTGTGAGTGATCAACCATCTTTTCCATATTGGTCGTCTCCTGACCTGTTGGCCTCACCCCATACTTGAATAATAATAAAACCTACAATTTATCCTTTCTTCCTTCCGTCCCTCCCTCTCTCTTTCTTTCTTTCTTCTTTTCTATTTTTACATCACAATATACCCTTTTTATTTTGGTCACACAAGGCACAGTACAATTTTAAAATGGAGTCAAAAAGAGAAGTATAACGTTTAGTAAAGCATTATTTCATCTTGTATAATAACATGTTATTGACACTTTGGGTAGTTTAAGATTTTATTAGAAACAGTAAAGTTTATTTATTTTATTGACGTATAGTTGATTTACAACGTGTTTATTTCTGCTGTACGACAAAGTGATTCCGTTATACATACATATACATTCTTTTCCATATTCTTTTCCATGATGGTTTATCCCAGGATATTGAATATAGTTCCCTGGGCTCTACAGTAGGACTTGTTGTTTATGCATCCTATATATACCAGTTTGCATCTGCTAACCCCAAACTCCCAGTCCTTCCCTCCCCCAATCCCTGCCCCATTGGCAACCACAAGTCTGTTCCCTCTGTGTGTGAGCCAGAAACAGTCAATTTTATACCATCACGTAAACGTATATTCTCATATGTTTGCATATGTGTAGGTTCATGCAAAGGTACATGGTTACAGGAGTCATCATGTTCTCTGTTTTTATAAGACACTCTGTATTCTCATGTGGTCTTCAGACTTTGTAGAAAACAATGGGCCGTCCCTCCATAACAATCAATTTCCTAACTACATTTGAGAAAATGCAAACAAGTATAAAACCTACACTTTACAACACAACCAACATGGTCCTAGAGGCTTAACCCAGGACTCTCACCCACAGCTGTCAACGATAGACGTTATCTGGAGCTTTCTGCAGATCATTTTGGCAGCGTTAATTCCTGCAAAGGTCTCATCGGGGACTGAGCAAGGATTTATCAGGTGGCTTTACCAGGCTGTCCTTATTCAGGGCAACTGCACTGTATTACACTCATGCATCCCGAGCCTGTAGGAATTCAGAACAGCCAAACCACAAATGTCGAACCACAGCTCCCGTCGGCATCATGCCCTCTTTTGCGACTTCATTCTCATCAACGTGTGCTCTGCTTCTTAACCTTTACCTCAGTTTCTTTTTCTTTTCTTCTGCAGTTTTCCCCCAACAACGCGAGCGTGTTGCTATAGTGACCGGCGGGACCGATGGAATTGGCTATTCGACAGCGAAGCATCTGGCCAAACTGGGCATGCACGTTATCATAGGTGATGATTCACTTCTACAACTCCTTGTGTCTTAGAGCGAGCGGGAGACACGCAGCTGCTTGCTTCTGTGTGTCTGGAAATGTTGATGTGCTTCCAGATCCAACAAGTGCAGAAGGCGTAAGGGTGAATACTCAAAAAGGGAAAGAGACAGGAAATTGTGTTGCGCTTTTTTTTGGACAGGAGTCGAGGTCCTGCTGTGATATGGATCATTTACTTTTTTTTTCCTGTGTGATTCACTGCAGTAAACGACAATAAATGCGAATTAGTTTGCCAGACCTCTCCTAACGAATCATATGACAAACTGGGTGGATTAAACAACAAACATTTTTCCTGTCCCAGTCCTGGAGGCTGGAATCTGAGATCCAGGGGTGGGCAGGGCTGGTTCCTCCCGAGGCCTCTCTCCTGGGTGTGTAGACGGCCGTCTCCTCCCTGTGTCCTCACGTGGTCGTCCCTCTGTGTGTGTCTGTGTCCTGATCTCCTCTTATAAGGACACCAGTCCTATGGGATCAGGACCCACCCTAGTGCGTGGACCTCATTTTACCTTCATCCCCTCTTTAAAGACCCCATCTCCAAATACGGCCACACTCTGAGGTCCTAGGGCTCAGGGCTTCAACATATGACGTTGCGATGTCATGATTCAGCTCCCAACGGACTCTGAACAGCTTCTGCATTTCAGATTCTGAACCGAAACTCTCTGTGTTTCCCTTCTTCTTTCTGAAACTTTCTAATGGCTTATTTCGGTCCCTAAATCCTCTTTGAAAATGAAGGGACTTTCTTCTGCTAGGAAAGTGAAGACGGTTCAAGTGAGCTCATTTTACATTTGTGAACATTCCCATTCAGTCGGAGGTAGAAGTTTAAGTCAGCTGGAAAAAATGATATGGGGAGATGAGCTCTGAAAAAAGGCCGTAATATTTATCATGCTTCTCCCGACATCATCTGGATTCAGTTAATCCCTTTTATGGTGTCCGTTTTTATGAAAATCGTACTGCAGGTCTGGTTGTAGGTGTTAGGGATTGCTTTCACTTAAGTCTTTCTAAAATATTAACCATGGCCCTTCATTCATTCATTATTGATGCATTTCTTCCTTTCTCTCATTTTTCCTCCATCATGTGTTGAAGGATGATTACAGCTCAGACACAGCACTCGGGGCCGTGGATGTAAACACACGTGAACCTTGCTCCTTTGTGGGTCTGTCCATAAGCTCCATCCACAGCCAGATTCCCCGTTTTCTGGTCCCTGAATACCTTCACATCTACTGATGCCTCAGTGCACAAACTGAAATCCATCATAGTATCAAACAATTGTATTGAAAGGCAGGCATAAAAGTATATAAGGAAAAAAATTGCCACATAATTATACACATTACGTCTTTATACAACGAATAATGTGATCTTCTATGAGTTTAGTAACCCCTCCGATTTGGAGCTATGAGGATCTTTTTTTAAAATTTTCCTTTGGTTGCACCGGGTCTTAGTTGCGGCAGGCAGGCTCCTTCGTTGCAGCAGGTGGGCTCCTTAGTTGCGGCATGCATGTGGGATCTAGTTCCCTGACCGTGGATCGAACCCGGGCCCCCTGCATTGGGAGCGTGGAGTCTTAACCACTGCGCCACCAGGGAAGTCCTGCTATGAGGACCTTAAACCTTATTTCAAGACATCTTCAAGAACTGAACCCTGATAGGAGTATGTGGTTTCTGTTGGTGGCCAAGCCATAGATCCTGTCCATCCTGTCCTCTTTGTCTCGTCCACATTCCCTTGGAGGCCGGTCACGATGATGATGTCCGTCCTTCCCCATCGAAACTCACAGATGCCCTGAGTCCCACGTGGGACATCCCCAGGGGTCCAGTGTAACCCTCTGCTCTTGGAGGGGTGGGGCTTACCTGGGCACACACAACTCTTCCCTCACGCCCTTACAGTTGAACTTTCTTTTGCTTTTGCAAAACCTGACTGCACCATTAAAATTTCTTCCATTTCATGGCCTGTCCCATGTTCCGCTCTCTTTTCAAAGACTGCAGTTTCTTATGGTGATTCCCTTTTTCACATAACCATCTTTCTCTCATGTATGATGGGGTCTGTGGAGTGGCCCACATTTGTCTTGCTTTGGGAGCAGTAGATCTCTTCTTGGTCTACTTCACTGTTCTTTGTCCGCATTGAAGGGTTCTTTTCATCAGGAATATGGCTAAGTCCCATTCTCTGTTTTCTTTGGTGTGTGTGTGTTTTCTTTTTCTTTTTGTTTTTCCCCTCTTTCAGTAAGTCTTTTTTAAAAAATTATTGGAGTGTAGTTGCTTTACACTGTTGTGTTAGTTTCTGCTGTACAGCAAAGTGAATCAGCTATGCATATACATCTATCCCCTCTTTTTTGGATTCCCTTCCCATGTAGGTCACCACAGAGCACCGAGTAGAGTTCCCTGTGCTCTACAGTAGGTTCTCATTAGTGATCTATTTTATACATAGTAGTGTATAGATGTCCATCCCAATCTCCCAGTCCATCCGAGCTCCCTGCCTTTCCCCCCCGGGTAAGTCCTATTCTCTTGATAGATGTGGACATATTA
This sequence comes from Physeter macrocephalus, assembly GCF_002837175.3. Lineage (NCBI taxonomy): Eukaryota > Metazoa > Chordata > Mammalia > Artiodactyla > Physeteridae > Physeter > Physeter macrocephalus. The sequence goes on along the minus strand of NC_041220.1, from coordinate 147,334,180 downwards.
AAAGTTTCTGAGCTTGAAACTACCAACTTTATCACTATCCATAACTCCCCTTAGATGAAGATGGGTTGGTTGCAGACCAGCAGGTCTTGTGGGAGAGGGGATGCATCTGAGGATGTATTTCCGGAGCTCCTTATCAACTTGAGCACCTCTGTGATCTGTTTATGTCTCTCTGGGGCCTGAGAATATCAAGGAGGTAGGATGTGGGAGCAGATCTCAAGACTGCAGGGAGACTGTGAGATGGTGATGGACTCTAACCCCCTGATTTGTTGACTTTCCATGGTGGGTCAGCCTCTGTTGTCTCCTTAGAGACATGACAAGCCTTCCATGTCTTGGATTTCTGCCAATATTTGGAAGACTTGGTCAGAGTGATGTCAGCTCTTGAAAAGGAAGAGCCATACATCCCCTCTGAGGACCGGCTGGACCTGGGCTAGTGGTGGAAAGATGCTGGTGGAGCAGTCCAGGAGGAACTTTCTAGTCTGAGCAAAGATGGGAGGCTGCCGTCCAGTGCTGGGTATCTCTGCCCCTGTGATTCCTCCCCTGCAGACATCTTCATCTTCTTAATTCCTAGTGAAACTAGGTGATGTTGGAAGACAGAGAAATAAAAAGAGCCCCATTTCTGTGCTTTTTGCCTCCGTGTGGTGGTTTTAGCTCATGAGGAAGTCTAGAGGGTTAGGTCACGAGGAGACCTAGAGGGAAGGTCAGGAGGAGGTCTAGTGGGAAGGTCAGGATGAGGTCTGAATGGGAAGGTCAAGAGGAGGTCCGGTTGGGAAGGTCAGGAGGAGGTCTAGTGGGAAGGTCAGGAGGAGCTCTAGTGGGAAGGTCAGGATGAGGTCTGAATGGGAAGGTCAAGAGGAGGTCCGGTTGGGAAGGTCAGGAGGAGGTCTAGTGGGAAGGTCAGGATGAGGTCTGAATGGGAAGGTCAGGAGGAGGTCTAGTGGGAAGGTCAGGATGAGGTCTGAATGGGAAGGTCAGGAGAAGGTCCAGTGGGAAGGTCAGGAGGAGGTCTAGAGGGAAAGTCAGGATGAGTTCTGAATGGGAAGGTCAAGGGGAGGTCCAGTTGGGAAGGTCAGGAGGAGGTCCAGTTGGGAAGGTCAGGATGAGGTCTAGCTGGGTGATGAGTATGTACTGCGGACACGGGCACTGAGCATATGTGAGCAAGCCTGGGTACCCATGCGTTTGAGGGCTGGAGCCCTGACTGATATCACCTCCTTTAGGTGATGTTTCTTGAGCATCAGGTGTGGTATCCGTCAGCACCAAATTTCTACTTTTCTCGAGTTAAACAGAGAGTAGACAGCGCACCCTCACCCACTTGTGTCTCCTTTCCCACTAACGTTCTGATGTCCCTGTTTGAACTTTCCCCAAGGGAAACAGTTCTGACCCTCCCTGTCAGTCCAGTCACGTAGGGAGTCTTACTGCCTCTGTGTGTCTTTGAGGGGATAGTTGAATATATCCTGAGAGGGACAGTTTTTCTTCTTACATGACAGCTGGAGGCAAGGTCACTTAATGAAACATTATCATTGGTCAGAATGCATTTTTCTGTTAAACACAGATTAAGAGATGGGTTTAATCAATTCCTCACTCTCAGTCCCAAAGCCATGAATATTTAAAGAATAATCAATTACTTGCTGAAGAATTGAAGTGATAATCTGGGTCCGAGTCCAGCCCATTAGTGTTGCTAAGAATGCATGAATTATTCAGTTTCCCATCTGTTCACAGTATCTTAGTTCCTACTGTTTCAAAATACTATTTTGGTGGAGGATCCTTCTTAATAAACGGTCATCTAAGGTTTAGACCAGGGGTTGGTACGTTTTTTTCTGCTATAGGCTGGATGATAAATATTATCGTAGGTCTCTCATGATGATCAGCTCTGCCCTTACAGCAGGAAAGCAGAAATGGCCAATACCTAAAGTGCATGGCTGTTTAAGCGATGGGCCAGATTTGGCCCCAGGTCCGTAGTGTGCTGGCCCTAATTTGGGTTCAGTATCTTTTTTTTTTTCTTTAAACAAGTGGCAGTTCTGTTGCTTCTTGCAGATCTTTACGATCTGGTGGCTAGGGTGCTGTCTTCAGGGAGCGGACCTGGATCTGAGAGGTTGTCCTTCCCACTCGACTTGGTGCCCCTGAAACCTTGCACTGCAGCACGTATAAAACCTAACCCCTGCCGCACGAAGGTTGAGCGGAAGGCAGACCCACTGCGTTTGAGCCCTGCTTCTGTCGTGGCGGAGTGTTTCCTGATATGCAGCCATCGCTCCGGAGATGTATGGGCAACATTGGCAGCTGTGTAGGGTCAAGCATCCCATATCCAGCCCATAGGAGGCCGCTGCTGAAGGTGACCTTCGCCCCCAAAGTGCCTGTCCGTCCCTCCCATACAATCCAGCCCTGACTGCCTGAATATTTTTTCCTTTGATTTCTTTTTAATTTTTTAAATTTCTGTTTTCTGTTGGAGCATAGTTGATTTACAGTGTTGTGTTAGTTTCAGGAGTACGGCAAAGTGAATCAGTTATACGTGTACATATATCCACTGTTTTTTAGATTCTTTTCCCATATAGGTCATTGCAGAGTATTGAGTAGAGTTCCCTGTGCTATACAGTAGGTTCTTTTTTTTTTTTTGCGGTACGCGGGCCTCTCACTGTCGTGGCCTCTCCCGTTGCGGAGCACAGGCTACGGACGCGCGGGCTCAGCGGCCATGGCTCACGGGCCCAGCCGCTCCGCGGCACGTGGGATCCTCCCGGACCGGGGCGCGAACCCGCGTCCCCTGCATCGGCAGGCGGACTCTCAACCACTGCGCCACCAGGGAAGCCCCATATGTATCATTTTTGTTTAGATTCCGCATAGAGCCGATATCATATGATATTTGCCTGATTGCTTGAACATGAAGTGAGCTGCCTGTCGGGGGACGCTGCTGGCCGTGGCCAGTTTGTACTGCTGTTCCATCGCTTTTCCCCAACCCACCCTCAGCTTTCTTTCTTTCTCTGGGCACTTATGTCTTTCTGACTTCATTTGAGCTTCTGCTACGCCAGCCCTTGATGCCAAGATGGTCTCAGGCTGGAGGGTAGCCCGGCAGCAGATGGTGTTTTAATGTTTAAAAATTTCACAAGTTTCAGAAACAAGCTCATACGTGTCTGCAGCCCTCACTTACCCATGAATTCTTTTTTTTTTTTTTTTTTTTTTTTTTTGGTCTTTGATGCCCGGAACATTTAGGGATGGAAGACATGCCTTCTTTGCCATCCTGCCCCTGCACTCCCGCAGTGCAGGAAGGCTCTCCCAGCAAAAACACGTAATAACCGCATACTGTTTATTTCTTTAAGGAGCTGGAGGTGCAAATGACTTTTGCAGCTACATCTTCTTGATGTCTGCAGCTTTGAACTTCTCCGAGGCGGTGACAGTTTCTATATTCCTTTGCATTCACCCCCAGATATGTCCTTTGCCACGTTTATCTTCAGCAGGAGACATTTCTGATTCCCCCTGGGTTCACCACTTCTCCTCTCGTATGTTTGTTACAAATAAACCCGTTGCGGTAAACATTTTTGTTTTGTTTTGGAAAGGGCATTGCCTTGAGTCATTTGGGGACGCTTGTCAGTGACACAGAGCACATAATACAGAGGAGAATAGTAGGAAATGCTATTAGAGTGTGTAAATGAAACCACGGGTACGTAAACAACATGCAGAAATGCTTGATAAAAGGATTGCTTGGTAGTGTATTTTCACGGAGACCTCAATAGGCTTTGACCCGAGAGCAGCAGCGTCTTGCCAGCAGGGGCTGGCTGCAGGTGGAAGGGTGATGTGGGCTGGACCTGCCCCTCCCAGGGGCCCCTCAGCGGTGTCCTCATGTCCCCTCTTGGTTCTCTGGGCGTCAGGGCTCCATGCCCACCCCTGTGTTCACAGGTGCCAGCTCTGGCCTCCCTGTTGAAGGTCTCCTGTGACCCAGCCCCCAGGGAGTTTCAGGTGTGGCTTCTCCTGCACGGGGTCAGAGGCGCTGCTTGAGGCCGGCTCCTTAATAAGGGATGCTGCCTGGGAAGCAGGCTGTCCTGGCTTCTCCCCACCCTGAACAGCAGCTACATCAGGCCCCCCTTAAAATGAGGGCTGTCTGCGCACAGACGTAGGGAAAAACAGCCCCCCTGCCCTTCAGGCTGTCCCCCATGGTCAACAGATTCACCTACTCAGGCATTAAAGAAACCTCATTCACTTTCTTTCGCCCCAAATTTCAACTGGAACGCCCTCATCCTACACAAAAGACCCATCGCCACCCTTCTAAGCGAATGTTCCCAGAATCGCACCCGCTGATTTTACGGAGTCACGGGTAACGGGAGGAGACATCTCGAGCTCATGGTGGGAACGTCCCGCGATGGTTTTTTTGTTTTTTTTTAAATTTTTGGCCGTGCCACGCGCCTTGCGGGATCTTAGTTCCCCGACCAGGGATGGAACCCAGACCCTCGGTAGTGAAAGCGCCGAGTCCTAACCACTGGACCTCCCGGGAAGTCCCCCGTGATGGTTTTTATAGCTCAAGCCACTGTGAACAGAGCTCTGGTCGCCTGGACCACAAGTCTCTCGCAAGTTCTATGTCTAGTCTGACGTTTCTGCTGACAGTTTCACACTCATGCTCTTGGTGTCCCCGTGGTCTTGATGCCACTGGGTGCTTCGTGTCCCTGGAATTACTGAAAAGTAAGATGTCCCAGAAATGCATCCTTTTGACCAATCCACCTAAAGAAAATGCGTCTTCAACTGATACGCTGAATCCGCTACAGTTGCTCTGATGGCCAAATTCAACGCCCGGAAGGAAGGAGACAGTGTGTTGTAGGGCTGTGTTTACTGTCTCAAGAAAACATTGTTTCACATGGGGTTGTTTCCTTACCCTGAACTGTATCTTTTCTTTTCCTTGTAGGCGGAAATAATGAAGGCAAAGCAGAAGAAGCTGTGAGGAAGATAAAAGAGGAAACCCTCAATGACAAAGGTACCCTACTGCCCGGTGGACCGATGGCTCGTCTGCTTGGTCTGGCGGCTGCAGACCCTGGCGTGGGCTCAGGGACCCGGATGGTGGAAGTGGCTTTGGGCAGCGGTGTCTCTGCTTCTTGGGCTTTGCTCTGCGGGGCTTTTGTCCTCCTTGGGGAGTGGAAGGTGGCAGCAAGCGTGCTGCTACCGCGGCACCTGCCGGGGAGGGCGTTCCTTGTGAAACTGGGACCCGTTTTCATTCCCTGTGGGTCTCCAGGGCCCTCTGAGGCCCGTGTTCACTCAGGAACCGTTGGATGTACCCTCCGGCAGGTGCACCTACTTCTCTCGGGTTCTTGAAGGAAAGACGCACCAAACAGGACGCTGCTGGATCTCACGGGGATCAGTGCTGCCCCGTCGTGCACCCCGGGGCCTTCTCTACCTATTGAACCCGGGGAATACGCACACGGCCCTCACGTCTTTCCTGGTCCCAATGCTTGCGTGCTTTCTGAGCCCAAGCCTGGTGCCTTATGTTTAACGAAAGCACATGCAGGTCACTTTCTTGGCCGTCAGAGCCGGGGTGTTTTAAGCATCACCCAGAAGCTGAGGAATTCCCACCTGTGGGCAGATTGCGATTCTTGAGAGACACATGAAAACCCCGGACGGACGGGTAAGCCTCATCTGTCCCTTTGTGTCAAGAGTCCCACCCGTGGTTGCTCGAGGGGACCGTCCGGCCCTCTGCCCAAGGCTGGGGCGTGTTGACATTTCCAGTGTCTCCCCTGCCCTCGTGGCAGGATGCCTTTGATCTTTTTTCTTTTTTTTTTTAATGGGGGTAGAGTTGTTTTACGATGTTGTGTTAGTTTCTGCTGTGCCGCGAAGTGGAGTTCTCTGTGCTCTAAGGCAGGTTCTCGTTAGTTATCTACTAGGATGCCTTTGATCTTGAGACAGAACACAGACGGGCTTCCGCAGCTCTCCTGCAACACCAGGCAGCTCTTGCCGACAGAGGCGCTGCTTCTCTCCCTCACCTGCCCCGGGGCAGAAGTGGTCCACTGTTGTGACAGCCGATCGTGAACCCCCGTCCCTAGTTTGCCGTGGCTCAGGGGGCCGTTCTCTCCAACGCCTTGGTTTCCACCCAGCGTGTATTTCGCGGGCGTCTAGGAGTACCATCGCCAGGGGCAGGTGGTCAGAAGTGCTGATTTCCAGCCCTGAACATGGGAACTTATGCAGGCGGGGCCGGGAACCTGCATTTTCCCACGCCCTCCCCGGGAATCTCCCTGCCCCCTCAAGTTTAAGAATCGCTGCTGTCGTGACTGCGTGAAACCATAATTTCCAGACCAAAAGAGGAGTCTCGTGGGAAACCGCCAAAGCGTGGGCTTCTTTTCATGACTTGAAAAACCGTTGGAAAGAATGAAAGAATAATTCACCCAAACTCGCTCGTGTTACAGGCCTAGCCAGTCAAGGTGCCAAGGTTCATCCGGGGCTACGTGTGCTTCTTTAAAACGTTTAAGAGCTTCATGTGTTCTGACAGAGCTGTAATCCATAGCCCTGATTTATGGGAGGAAAGAACGTTCTAGAACATCTTTAGGCCATTTCCTGGTGGCATCAGCTTTGTACGCCGCGATTCACAGTTGTGCGGAAAGCTCGCGGATTAAAGGGAAACCGCCTCCGTAGCAGCTCTGTGCTGGAGGGGAGGCCCCCAGGGCCTGCGGTGGGCAGGGCGGTGATTCCTAATCACCCAGGACGGTGGTGTCAGCGTCCCTCTGGTCAAGGCTGGTGACAGAGCCTCGGCTGTGTCTGCTCCTGTGTCTTCATTTCTAGCAAGTGACACCAAGTAGATCCATGAAATTTGCATCTGGGAGAAGTAGCCACCGGGGCGGACAGTCAGTCAGGTGCACACCGACGGCAGAGAGAGCCCGGGGGTCTGCACAAGCCCCAAACCCCAGCCTGCCTGCACCCCACTTCCTGGCAGCCACCCCCCCGGCATCCGAGTTCATGGAAAGGGCGAGGCTGGGCGTCCTTGGTAGGCAGCGGCCCTGCGCTGGTCCTTGTGTGGCTTGGAGCGCGGCCCTCGCCCGGAAGCTGGCAGCGCCCAGGGAAGCTCAGGCTCCCCCTGGCCTGGGAGGGGACATGGGGGCCAGGGAGGTGTCTGGCCACAAGCTCAGTGACCCCTGAGGCCTGCAGCAGGGAGATGGTCTGAGCCAGGGTGAGCGTGGCCACTCCCACGGGGGCTGGTCCAGTGAGGGAGTGAACCCTTGGTTACACATGCACATGCACCTTTTAAAATTCCTCTTCTGTGCGTGGAACCAAACATGAAAGCAGCACTGTCTGTATTTTACACCCGAAGCCTGGCGCTTGGAAGTCGGTCCGTGGATACCACAGCCCGTGCACGCCTGAGGGGTCGCCATGGGACAGGTGGCAGATGCTGAGACCTGGCCAGAGGAGGATGGTTTGGTGGTGGTCCTCGAACTGACGTTGCTGAACTCTCATCCAGCCTCGGGATTCCCCCAAGCCAAGGTCCAGCCAGTCCCGGGGGAAGAGGGGCACCCCCTGTGCCGGGGACCCGCTGCGCAAGGGCAGGGCCGGTGGGGACACTGGGTCTCCCTGTGCGTCGGTGGCCGTCGGTCGGCCCTCACCCTTCCTCTTGGCTTAGCTCCCTGCAGACGCGGCCGGACCCGGTCTGGGTGCTCTGTGGGGTGGAACCCACAGCCCTGCAGCGGCGCTTTTGTCCAGACTAGCTGCCCTGCTGCAGCCTCTGAGGGTCTTGTCCACACAACCCCCGGCTTCCCACTTGGCCAGGGGGAGCCCCACCTGTTCCTCGCTTATGGCTCCTCCGTGATCCTCTGGATTCTTCTCTTTTTTTTTTTTTTGGAGCAAATCAGCAGATAGCCTGAGACTAGCAGATGACTGTCGAGAACACAATTATTTCTTTTCTTTCTGAAATTTTTATTGGGGTATAGTTGCTTTACAGTGTTGTGTTAGTTTCTTCTGTACAGCAGAGTGACTCAGTTATCCATAATACATATATCTATTCTTTTTCAGGTTCTTTTCCTATGTAGGTCATTACAGAGTAATGAGTAGAGTTCCCTAACACAATTATTTCTAAATGCCGAATTTCTCGGTAGCCTACCTCCCCCCTCATCTCTGTACTGACCCTTTTTTCTTAGTTCTTCGTTGAATGCTTTATGGGCTGTACTTTCTGCCTTTGACGTCACGGTCAGTTGAGGTCATATTTTGGGCTGGGCTGGGAGGATACCTGCATATCAGTGTATAACTAGTTTGGCTTTCAGAATGAAAGTATGTGAGTATGTGAGTATGGTCAGGAATCAAGGTGACATTGCTCATTTCCCAACCTAGAGATTTCCAGGGAAGAGACTTTTCATACCTGATCACCATGTATCCGTGTTACCGAAACCTTTATTGCTCTTGAGTAATTATGTGCTGACGCAAGCTCTCTTATTTGGAGCAGTCTTGCTAATTTAACAACGACAAAAAAACCCCACCCCAAAATACCAATAAAACCCCGAACACCACAAAAACAAACAGCAAAATGGCCTAACAGTGTTGAAATGAACCCAAATGGAAATAGATAATTTAAATACTTTTTTTTTTTTTTTTTTTTTTTTTTTGCGGTACGCGGGCCTCTCACTGTTGTGGCCTCTCCCGTTGCGGAACACAGGCTCCGGACGCGCAGGCTCAGCGGCCAAGGCTCACGGGCCTAGCCGCTCCGCGGCACGTGGGATCCTCCCGGACCGGGGCACGAACCCGCGTCCCCTGCATCGGCAGGCGGACCCTCAACCACTGCACCACCAGGGAAGCCCTAAATACTTTTAAAAGGACTCCAGGCAGGTAAACTTTGCTTTGCCCATTTCACAGTGACACACGCAACCCGCGAGGGAATTCCCTAGTCCCAAATCCTAGGAAACGTGGTGTCTGTTCTTTGTTTTTACAAGGAGAAAGGCATCCCTTGCTTTGTGTCACTGTTCCACGCTTTTCCACTGTCAGCAGTGTCTTCCTGGACAATTTTACACCTTTCCTAATGTCATTCTTTTTTAAAACTTTTTAAATTAAAGTATATCGTGTTAGTTTCAGGTGTACGGCACAGTGATTCAGTTATACATGTACATAGATTCCTTTTCAGATTGTTTTCCTTTCTCGGTTATTACAGAATATCAAGCAGAGTTCTCTGTGCTCTACAGTAGGTCCTTATTAGTTATGTATTTTGTATATAGTAGTGTGTCTGTGTTAATCCCAGACTCCTAATTTATCCCTCCCTCCCACCTTTCCCCTCTGGTAACCGTAAGTTTGTTTTCCATGTCTGTGACTCTGTTTTGTAAATAAGTTCATTTGTATCATTTTAAAAAAAGATTTATTTATTACTTATTTATTTATTTTTGGCTGCATCGGGTCTGAGTTGCAGCACGCAGGCTCTTCGTTGTGGTGCATGGGCTTCTCTCTAGTTGTGGCGTGTGGGCTCCAGAGAGCCTGGGCTCTGTAGTTTGTGGCACGCAGGCTCTCTAGTTGAGGCGTGCGAGCTCAGTAGTTGCGGCGTGCGGGCTTAGTTGCCCCGCGGCATGTGGGGTCTTAGTTCCCCTGACCAGGGATCGAACCCACGTCCCCTGCATTGTAAGGCGGATTCTTTACCACTGGACCGCCAGGGAAGTCCCTGTATCATTTTTTATTGAAGTATAGTTGATTTACAATATCATGTTAGTTTCACATATACAGCACAGTGATTCAGACTTTTCATACCTGATCACCATGTATCCATGGTACCGAAACCTTTATTGCTCTTGAGTAATTATGTGCTGACGCAAGCTCTCTTATTTGGAGCAGTCTTGCTAATTTAACAACGACAAAAAAACCCCACCCCAAAATACCAATAAAACCCCGAACACCACAAAAACAAACAGCAAAATGGCCTAACAGTGTTGAAATGAACCCAAATGGAAATAGATAATTTAAATACTTTTTTTTTTTTTTTTTTTTTTTTTTTTGCGGTACGCGGGCCTCTCACTGTTGTGGCCTCTCCCGTTGCGGAACACAGGCTCCGGACGCGCAGGCTCAGCGGCCAAGGCTCACGGGCCTAGCCGCTCCGCGGCACGTGGGATCCTCCCGGACCGGGGCACGAACCCGCGTCCCCTGCATCGGCAGGCGGACCCTCAACCACTGCACCACCAGGGAAGCCCTAAATACTTTTAAAAGGACTCCAGGCAGGTAAACTTTGCTTTGCCCATTTCACAGTGACACACGCAACCCGCGAGGGAATTCCCTAGTCCCAAATCCTAGGAAACGTGGTGTCTGTTCTTTGTTTTTACAAGGAGAAAGGCATCCCTTGCTTTGTGTCACTGTTCCACGCTTTTCCACTGTCAGCAGTGTCTTCCTGGACAATTTTACACCTTTCCTAATGTCATTCTTTTTTAAAACTTTTTAAATTAAAGTATATCGTGTTAGTTTCAGGTGTACGGCACAGTGATTCAGTTATACATGTACATAGATTCCTTTTCAGATTGTTTTCCTTTCTCGGTTATTACAGAATATCAAGCAGAGTTCTCTGTGCTCTACAGTAGGTCCTTATTAGTTATGTATTTTGTATATAGTAGTGTGTCTGTGTTAATCCCAGACTCCTAATTTATCCCTCCCTCCCACCTTTCCCCTCTGGTAACCGTAAGTTTGTTTTCCATGTCTGTGACTCTGTTTTGTAAATAAGTTCATTTGTATCATTTTAAAAAAAGATTTATTTATTACTTATTTATTTATTTTTGGCTGCATCGGGTCTGAGTTGCAGCACGCAGGCTCTTCGTTGTGGTGCATGGGCTTCTCTCTAGTTGTGGCGTGTGGGCTCCAGAGAGCCTGGGCTCTGTAGTTTGTGGCACGCAGGCTCTCTAGTTGAGGCGTGCGAGCTCAGTAGTTGCGGCGTGCGGGCTTAGTTGCCCCGCGGCATGTGGGGTCTTAGTTCCCCTGACCAGGGATCGAACCCACGTCCCCTGCATTGTAAGGCGGATTCTTTACCACTGGACCGCCAGGGAAGTCCCTGTATCATTTTTTATTGAAGTATAGTTGATTTACAATATCATGTTAGTTTCACATATACAGCACAGTGATTCAGTTTTATACATATATTCCTTTTCAGATTCTTTTCCCATATAGGGTAGGTATTACGAGATACTGAGTAGAGTTCCCTGGGCTGTTCAGTAGGTCCTCGTTGGTTGTCTATTTTATATAGAGTAGTGTGTATATGGCAATCCCAATCTCCTAATTTATCCCTTCCCCCCTCTCTCCCATGGTAACCATAAGTTTGTTTCCTATGTCTCTGACTCTATTTCTGTTTTGTAAATAAGTTCATTTGTACCATTTTTCAGATTCCACATACAAGCGATATCATATAATATTTGTCTTTCTCCGTCTGACTTACTTCACTTAGTATGATAATCTCCAGGCCCATCCATGCTGCTGCAGATAACATTATTTCGTTCTTTTTTACGGCTGAGTAGTATTCCATTGTATATATGTACCACCTCTTCTTTATCCATTCATCTATTGATGGACGCTTAGGTTGCTTCCATGTCCTGGCTATTTGTAAATAGTGCTGCTATGAACATTGGGGTGCATGTATCTTTTCAAATTATGGTTTTCTTCTGTCTTTTTGATTTAACTTGAAATGGCCCTTATTGACAGTTTCCTGTTTCCTACAGGCATCCTTTTCTTTCCCCCTTTCATTTTTTTTAAATTGAAGTACAGTTGATGTACAATATTATATATTTCATGTGTACAGTATAGTGATTCACAACTGTAAAGGTTATACTCCATTTATTGTTATGGAAAAATATTGGCTATATACCCTGTGTTCTACAACATAACCTTGTAGCTTATTTATTTTATACATAGTAGTTTGTACCTCTTAATTCCCTCTCCCTTTCTTGTCCCTCCCCCCTCCCCTCTCCCCACTGGTAACCACTAGTTTGTTCTCTGTGTCTGTGAGTCTGCTACTTTTTTGTTATATTCACTAGCTTGCTGTGTTTTTTAGATTCCACATATAAGTGAGATCATAGACTATTTGTCTCTGTCTGACTTACTTCATTTAGCATAATGCCCTCCAAGTCCATCCATGGTGCTGCTAATGGCATTATTTCATTCTTTTTTTTTTTTATGGCTGAGTAGTATCCCATTGTATATACGTACCACATCTTCTTTATCCATTCATCTGTTGATGGACACTTAGGTGGCTTCCATGTCTTGGCTGGTGTAAACGGTGCTGTTATGAACTTTGGGGGTACGTGTATCTTTTCGAATTATGGTTTTCTCTGGGTATATGCTCAGGAGTGGGATTGCTGGATCATATGGTAGTTCTCTTTTTACTTTTAAGGAACCTCCAACCTGATCTCCAGAGTGCCTACACCAACTTAACATTCCCACCAGCAGTGTAGGAGGGTTCCCTTTTCTCCATGCCTTCTCCAGCATTTGTTATTTGTGGTCTTTTTGATGACAGCCACTCTGACAGTTGTGACGTGATGGTGAATGATTTAATAAGTGAATTTTGAAAAAAATGGACTTTTAATTTTGGAACAATTCTAGATTACAGAAGAGTTGTGAAGCTTCCCGAGTTCCCACATACCCTATGCCTAGTTCTCTCCATCATTAATATCTTATGTTAAGTTCGTGTCTCACAGTGAAAGCACCTTATTGGTCTATGATCCCTGACTAAAGACCTTATGTTTTTTCCGAATTTCCTTAGTTTTTACCTAATGTCTTTCTTCCGTCCCAGGATCCCATACAGGATGCTACGGTAATATCTAGTTGTCCCGTCTCTTTAGGCTCCTCTTGGCTGTGATCATTTCTTAGACTCCCCGTGTTTTTTGATGACCTTGACAGTTTTGCAGAGTGCTGGCCAGGAATTTTGTGGAATGTCCCCCTTTCGTCTTTAACTTGGTGTCCTGAGGTAGCCGGTGAGCAGGCATGCCTGGATAGACAGACACTAGACAGGTGTTCATACAGACAGATGATTTCCTGTGGGCAATTAGAAGGTTTAACAATGCCTGGAGAAAACCATAATTTGAAAAGATACATGTGCCCCAATGTTCTTTGTGGCACTATTTATATACAGTAGCCAAGACATGGAAACAACCGAAGTGTCCATCAACAGATGAATGGATAAAGAAGATGTGGTACATATATACAATGGGATACTACTCAGCCATAAAAAAAGAATGAAATCATGCCATTGGCAGCAACTTGGATGGACCTAGAGATTATCATACAAAGTGAAGTAAGCCAGACAGAGACAGACATATATCATACGATAGCACTTATACGTGGAATCTGAAATATGATGTAAATGAACTTATCTACAAAACAGAAACAGACTCACAGACATAGAAAACAAACTTATGGTTACCAAAGGGGAAAGGGGGGAGAGGTAAATTAGGAGTTTGGGATTAACCTATACACATTCCTATATATAAAATAGATAACCAACAAGGACCCACTGTAGAGCACAGGGAACTCTACTGAATATCTCATACTAACCTATCATGGGAAAAGAATTTGAAAAGGAATAGATACATGTGTATGTATAACTGAATCGCTTTGCTGTACCCCTGAAACCAACACAACATTGTAAATCAACTCTACTGCAATTTAAGAAAAAAATGGCATTCGGCGAGTCAATTCTATTAACAAAGGGGAAAAAAAAAGAAAGTTTAGAAGGTCATCGTGTCTTTTCTGAAGGGACGAAGGCGCAGCACAGCCCTTTGTGAACATTTAATGTTATCACTGCTCACTCCGTGTTCTTCCTGTGAAGGGCTCTTCATTTCTCAGGCTCGGGAATGATTAATGTTAACCTTTGGAAGCACCATCTAGGTGACTTCCATGAGAGAGGGGATTGTCTGCCTAGTTTTCTTAGCTCGTTTATAAATACTTACAGGAATATTAATAGAAGAAAAAACCTACGGGGAAGAATTTTCATTCTCATCGTGCATCCAAAGTTCTATTTCCCCCACCAATAATCTATGCAATATTTTCACTCCCTCCTGCATTGTCCTGTTATCCTGTTCCGTGTTTCTCCTCTTTTCATTTGTGGGGAGGAATCATCGCCGAGGAAATTCATTTTGACCGTTCCCTTCTAACACACCTCAAGGCACTCTGTGCTTTTAAACTTGGTAATTAGAGAACCTGCTCGCGTGACCGTCTCTAAAAGTTATTCTGGAAATGTTACTTCCATGATATTTTTCCTCCTGGGGGAAATGAAGTAGTCTTTAGTTGTTGTAGAAGATAAACATATAGTAAGAAAGGTTTTTTAAAAAAATAAAACTTGAAGGATTATGTAATGATATTTCAAACACTTAAATGAGACCCGGAGGTTAACGTTTCCTGGAAGGGGCTTCTCCTTCAGTGAAAAGGACGTTGCCTCTGAAATTGTTGTCAAGATTCTGATGAGAACAGTGGCTGGCTTGGCCAACCCACGCCCAGCTCTGCACACATCTTTGGTCCTCTCTGTGTTATTATCTCTGTGATGGGTGGCTTGGGGTGTGCAGAGCCCATGACGTTAGCATGTTAGAAATTGCTTAGATCCACTTTCTAACAGATACTTGGAGGCTCCATAAGGTACTGTAATGCCTTGAAGATAAATATTTATTTTCACTTATTGCAGGTTTTGTTTTAAAACCTTTTCCTGAAGAGGAAAGTTTCACTGTCTCCTCAGAGCAGGGTGGGAGATTCACACGGTCCTAAGTGTCTGCAGGTAGCATTATTCTGCCTTCATTTGTGAGAGCTGTTTTCCACGCACGTAGAGTTCTGGGTTGAAAACACTGCCCTACCCCCAGGATATTAAAGTTGTTGTGACCTGGACTTCTGGCCTTCATTGTTTCAGATAGGAAATCAGCTATAATTATTATCATCATTTCCCGAATATAATGTGCCTTCTTTCCTCTTTTTTTTTTTTTTTAACTTGTTTTCAGAATTTTGATAATATGCCTATGTGTGGTTCCCTGTGTTTATCCTACTTGGGTTTAAAAGGCTCCCTGTAGCTGTGCGGTAGGAAGTTTTGATAACATTTGAACAATTTTTAGCCAATATTTTTCAAATACTTTTCCTGCTTTGTTCTTTCCACCTTCTTGTCAGTCCACAATTACACATATGGTAGATTACGTGACACTGTCTGACATTTCATTGAGCTCTGTTCATTTTATCCAACTTTCTTTTCTTCCTTTGTGCTTTAGCTTGAATGATTTCTATTGAACTATCTCCAGTTCACCAAATTTTTTTCATTTGTGTGCAGTACACTTGTAATCCCATCCTTGGATTATTGTTGTCCTCAAAACTAACTGTATTTTTCAGTTTTAGGACTTCCATTTGGTTATTTTTAGTTTACATGTCTTTCCTGACATTCTTCTTTTCGTCACCCTTGACCTCCATCTTTTCTTGTAAACGCTTTAATTCATAATTGTTATCTGAAAGTTCTTGTCTCTTCATTCCAACAGCTACATCATCTCTGGGTCTGTTTCTATTGATTTTTTTCCTTCTTGACAGCAGGTGACATTTTCCCATTTCTCTGCATGTCTAGCCATTTTTTTGTGTATTGGACATTGTGATTGATCCACTGTAGAGATTTTGGGTTCTGTTATCTTCCTCTGAAGAATGTTGAGCTTTGTAGCAGACAGTGATATCACTGGTGGGTTACCTTGGCTTCACGTCTTGTTATGATGAGTCTATTTCAGTTCTTCCCTTGGGCCTTGGATGGAGCTCTCAATCTTAAGATATGGAGCTCTCAATCTCAATCCTTTGTTCTAAGACATAGCCCATCTCAGGATTCAGGTGAGACTCTGAGCTGTTCACTGAGCCCCTGCAACTTGGCAAGGTGCAAATGTCATCCTGTCTCCCCAGCACCAGGCAGTGGCTGAAATTTCTCTGCTCACATCTTTCAACCTTCCAGCTGCAGTTTGCCCCTGAACTCCTTGGTGTCTGGCCGTGTTTCTGCAGTTCACTGGTCTGCTGAGGTTTCGATGGGATTTTCTACTAGGAATTTTCAGCTCCCGCCCCTGTGGCCTTTCATTTTGGATGGGGCTCCTCCATTCCAGCTGCCCTAGGGGCCCCAGACTCTGACCTTTGACTCCTCAGCCCAACCAATTGTCACATCGTGTTGGATACTTGCTCTGTAGCGGGTATTGTTTTAAACGCGTTACGTGTGTGGATTCACGTGGTCCTCTCCTAGGAAGGAGTTATTATCACTGTTCCCTTTTTACAACTGAGGAAACCAGGGCACAAAGAGTTTCGGGAAGCCTCTTAACATCATGCAGTTAATAAGTGGAGAATTTGAATCTGAACTCAGAGTCCTGGAAGGAACCCAGAAATAAAGCGACCCTTGGAGATGGGGAGAGATGGAGAAGGCAGGGAAACAGAAAGAGAAAGGCGGGTGGAAAAAGACAGAAAGCAGCTCAAGCATCTCAACAGATGGGAGTTGGGTGGGTGTCGATGGCCCAGGGTCTCGTAGGGACCCTGGCTTGTACATTGTAGTGTGTTCTGTCCCCAGGACAATCTGTAACACACGCACACACCTGTGTGCACGTGTGTGTGTGAGGACAAAGATGGCATTACATGCCTCTGTCGGTGGGACACAGTGAAGGCAGGAGAAAGATGGCGGGGTTATAACCCTTCCTGTTATTTTCATAGCGACAAGAACACAGCAGAGGGAACCATAGGTGCCCCAAGACCCCTGAGAGTACCGAGAGCTGGGGAGGGCTCTAGGGCCTCCACAGCCCATGGGAAGGGTATGGCTCCTTCACATCCAGAACATGACCCGATGAGGAAGCAAGACCCCAGCTGCCACCCGGGTTGTATGTATATATCCATTAACAAACCCTTCCTTTTCCAAGTTCCGTCTAGTTGGACGTCTTTCTTTGTAATAAAGAGAAGTCCTTATTTTTATGGCTACGTACGCTCCTGTTGTCAGGATATCCCAGGGTGTTTGCCTGATTTCTCATCAATGGCTTGTGTTTCGTTATCCTGTGTGTTCGGTGCCCTTGTATTTGTATCTTAAGCACTTACTTACTTTTCCCCCCCGATGCCTGCTGATATGTAGGAAGAGGAGTCAGAGGCATCGAATGCAGGCTGCCAAACAGCTCTCCAGGAATGTGGCACTGATCACGGCCACCACGAGCGGACAACTTGCCCTTGTCCTCCGCTGTGTGTTTCCATGTAGAGCTATTCATCTGGGTGATGGTTTGGCCACGGGGTGAAGCCGTTTGGCCTGAAGGGGACTGGCAAGGATGCCGTGTGCCGAGTGATGCAGGATGCAGGTATTGCAAGGTCTTGGAGCTCCAGGTAGAGACATCTCTCTGTCTGGGTAATCAGGCCACCCATCTCCGTGTGTCCTGAGCTGACCTCCTTACCTGGAATTCACCTTCCAGGACTTGGCAGGTTACACTTTGGAGTTGATTCAGCCCTTTTCTTTTTCCAGCCTCATGTTTGCATCAATTCCTCTGCCCGATGCCTGCAGATAAGCCTGGGCGTGGACGCGGAGGGTGCAGCTCGGGGTTTTCAGGGCTTGGTACACTCCTTCCTCGGTCATTTGCCTAATCACCACCCCAGGCGTGGGCTTCTGCCCGTCAGACGCCCCGCCCTGACTTGTCCTCAGGGTGTTCCTGTTTCGGGTACCTGATTGATGGCGCCTTTTCACGCATCCACATTGGAGACATGCTGAAGGGGAGAACAGGCCAACCCGTGATGGCATGCGTTTCCTAAATGTCCCGCCGTAGAGCTGGCTTCCCAGCGTAGGTTTTCCAGCGGTGGACCTGTCGCTGGGAACCTCGCCCTCTACAACGACCCTTCCCATTTGGAGCGAATGCCATGGATCACCTGCTTGTAAAATTAAACGTGAGAAGACGTTAAGATTCCTTTAGGGAAACAAGTCGTAAAAAACCCTCTCTCCTGGAATGCACTTTCTTTCTTTGTACCCAGTGGTGGTTTGAGGGGTCACCATGCAGGATCTGCTCACCTGGCAGGTATGTCCAAACCCCTTTGTCTCTCTATATGTTATTATTTTTTAAATTGCTACACTTCAGTGTTTAGTACAGTTTAAAGTTTACAGAAAATTGAGGACAAAATACAGGGAATTTCCAATACCTGCCCCACAGTTTCGTCTGTTATTAACATCTTGCACGAATACACCACATCTGTTACAACCGATGAACCAGCATGCACACGTTACTAACTAAAGTCCATAGTTTACATTAGGGGTCATGCTTGGTGTTATATGTTCTATGGGTCTGCACAAATGTATAATGACGTGTATCCACCATTATAGTATCATACAGAGTAGTTTCACTGCCCTAAAAACCCTTTATGTTCTGCCTACGTATCCCTCCAACCCCTGGCAACCACTGATCCTTTTCTTTTTTAATGTATTTTAATTTGTTTTTTTTTTAGCACCGATCCTTTGACTGTCTCCACAGTTTTGCCTTTTCCAGAAAGTCAGAGTTGGAATCACACAGTCTGTAGCCCTTTCAGATGGGCTTCTTTTACTCCGTCATATGCATTTAAGGTTCCTCCCTGTCTTTTCATGGCTTCAGAGCACCTTTCTTTTTAGCCCCGAATACCTATTTTTATAAAGGACAAAATTCCCCCTATACAGGATTTTCAATGCTTATGTGCAAGCCCGACCGCATACGGCGCGGGGCGGGAGGTGGGTGTACCCAAAGGAGAGGGCGTTGCAGGGTACAGCGTCTTCAGTTTTTGAAAACCGCAGCTGTTAGGTTGCCCCCAAAAGAAGGTCAGGGTGAGGGTAAGGGTTAGACGGAAGAGGTTGGCGGTGGTCCGACTGGACGGCCAAGTCGTGGTACATCCCCGCCTGGGTCGGAGGGCAGACTCGCCCTGAGCGCATAGCCAGTCCCTGAGTATTCAGCCGCTCCGCCCACCTGTGTTCCCACCTGGATGCGTTTTCTGCTCTCTGAGGCTGTTTCCTCTCTCTCATCTTCCGTCCGGGGGCCTCCCGGAGGCCCGCCCTGCCCGCTGAGCGGCAGGAGCACCCAGGGCTGGGGTTTGGAACAGCCGGGAGAGGCCGGATGACTGACAGCACATCGTCAGCTCTGCAGATACGGCACTTGGGGGACCCTTTCCCAATTCCCCCCCGCCCCCCGTAACGGGGACGTGCCTTGTTTTACAGGTTAATTACCCAGAAGGTGATCGTGTGGTTTTAGCCGTGCATCCCTCGGGCAGGCTGTGTAACAAGAGAAGAGATAATAAGTGTGGTTCAAAGACAAAAGAGAGCTCCACCTCCTGGCTGCTTTCTGGAAACGTTCCGCCTGTGAAACCGCGCTCGGGCAGCCGGTGACGGGCCCCCAGAGGCCACGCCAAGCCTGTCCTGCGGGGACCTGCTCCTGCCCCAAAGACAGAGGCACCAGGTGCATCCGAGCCCAGGGCAGAAAAATGTGTCCCGACAGCTCCTGGCCGCGGTCCAGCTCCAGGCGTGTTCGGCCGCTCCTGCGTCTGTTCCGTGGTGGATCAACTGCCGTGAACGTGGCCGTAGCTTCAGCGGTGATGGCCAGGCGGAAACAGGGCGGTGGGGGTCTGTTGGCTCTGTTTCTCACACTCTGGACCCTCTCGTGCCTCCAGAGAGGGGACGTGGCCTGGGAGCTGCCCTTGAGATGCCCTTGAGAGCCTGTTGACCATTTTTATGTTTTGGGCAAAGCTGGAATCACGTCTGCTGGGTGGGGAGACAGGGTTTCCACCTGACCTGGCCGGGAGGTGGGAGGGAAAGTCCCAGGAAGATGCTGCTGCTTGTTCAGGGCAAGCTGAGGCCCGCGACCGCGACACTGGCCTCGTTCCCCACGACTAGAGATTTGCAGAAGCATCATCATCCATTTCTCAGGGAACGAGGACGGTGACTCTAGAGTGCAGGCTCCATAGTTGTGGCGCGTAGGCTCAGTCGTTGTGGCTCGCGGGCTCTAGAGCGCGGGCTCAGTAGTTGTGGCGCGTAGGCTCAGTAGTCGCGGCTCGCGGGCTCTAGAGTGCGGGCTCAGTAGTTGTGGCGCGTAGGCTCAGTAGTCGCGGCTCGCGGGCTCTAGAGCGCGGGCTCAGTAGTTGTGGCGCGTAGGCTCAGTAGCTGCGGCTCGCGGGCTCTAGAGCGCGGGCTCAGTAGTTGTGGCGCGTAGGCTCAGTAGTCGTGGCTCGCCGGCTGTAGAGCGCGGGCTCAGTAGTTGTGGCGCACGGGCTTAGCTGCTCCGCGGCACGTGGGATCTTCCCGGACCAGGGCTCGAACCCGCGTCCCCTGCGTTGGCAGGCGGATTCTTAACCACGGCGCCCCCAGGGAAGCCCCAAGGAAGGGAATTCTGATACCTGCTACCACGTGGTGGATCTTGAGGTCGTGATGCTCAGTGAAATAAGCCAGACGCAAAGCACAGACTCTGTAGGGATCCACTTCTGTGAGGTCCCTAGAAGAGTGAGACTCATAAAGACAGAAAGTAGGACAGTGGGTGTCAGGGGCTGGGGGGTGGGCAGGGGACGGGGAGTGAGTTTTAATGGGGACGGAGTCTCAGTTGGGGATGATGGAAAGTTTCTGGACCTGGATGTGTTTCTGTAACCGCCAGCCTCTTGCCTCTGGGGTCCCTGGGCTCATCCTGGTGACCTCTTTGAGTAGAACCAAGAATGACCCCCTAGGACTCGAACTCCGGTGTTCTCCACAAGGCTTGTCACCCCCAGCAGCCCTGGGAGGATGACCAGTCCTCATGGAGCCGCCTCTGTCCTGTTGTCGTGGCCACGGACTTCTTCGGGACGGAGCCAGCACCTACGCTGGATGGCTGCCCCTGCAGGTAACAAGATTCAGGTTTCAGATTCAGGTTTCTCCAGACAGGTTTCCTCTGTGACTCACCCCAACCCCTAGGCCGGCCCCTTTGCACGTCCTGGGTCTGGCTGAGGTCCCAGAGTTGGGGGCCCCGTCCTCTCACCCCCAGCATTTCCTCTGCGAGCTTCTACACTTGGGGTACTGCCCATTTCCCATCCGTTTGTCTATAACCTTTTGGTGCCTCAGCTGACAGGTGGCAGCAGCCCCCGTTTAACCTTTAATGCTTCTGACTCAAAATGGGATTTCCAAAGGCCCAAAGTCACATGAATTTTCGAAAGCTCCCCTTGTAAAGCATGTCGACAGGGGATTCATGGCCAGTAGCAAAATATTTTATATTTGAAATGGAAATGCAAGGCATCACAATCTCTGGGACACAGCCAAAATATGAAGAGAGTTTATGTTGCTCTAGGCTCTTGTACGCGTATGAAGTGAAAAAACAAAATTATGACCGGGCACCCAGGGAGTGAAGTAAAAATTAGGAAGCACGAATATGAACGTAACCATAGCGCGCAGAAATAAAGCACCGAGTGGAAAGAGCAGAGAAGCCACAAACAAAATCAATAATAGTTTTCCTTCAAAAAATAATGAATGGATCATCACCCACCAAACAATTATTCATCTCTCATCTCCCAAGATGCAGGAACAAATTAGTCTTGCCTTGGAATGAGAAAGAGAAAATGTCACCCAATAAAAATATGATCTACGTTTGGACAAAAAGGAGTTTATTCTTGACTCTGGGCAATACTATTTGGTCATCTGTTACAAAAGGATGTCTCACTCCTCAAAGCTGGATTTTCCCAGATTGACGCAGATGGAATTGGAGATCATGCACAGATCAGCAACATGTCGAAAGACCAAAAGTCACAGCTCTCCCCCAAAAGGCTGCTGTCTGTAGTGCAGTTCCTAAGTACTTTTTCCAAACCTCCAAGGATGATGTAGATCAAGGATCTGCACGCTTCAGACCCTGAGCTAAACGTGGCCCTCAGCCTTTTTTTGGCAAATAAAGTTTTATTGAAACAGCCACACCCATTCCTTTACTTACTGTCTGTAGCTGTGTTTGCCTGAGGTCAACAGGGTGAAGAATTGCCAACAGAGACTTTATGGCCCACAAAGCCAAAAGTATTTACTCCTTGGCCCTTTGTGCGAAACGTTTCCCAGCTCTTGATCTGTAGCATTCAAAGGGGCCGTGGCCACCAACCTTACTTTATGTGTTACATATACTTTTCTTCCTAATGGTGCAATTTCCAAAGCAAAGTTATAGCTCAGCTTGCTTACTAACCTAGATACAGAACGTTTAGCTTAGCTCTAGCTATTGAACAGACTCCCAGTTTAAAAAATACCCTCTTACATAATTACATCTTCACTTCCTTACAGAAAAAAATCATATTTCTCTCAGAAGATAACAGTAAAGCATTCAGGATCATTCACTATCCATTCATTAATAAACTTCTAAAGAAATTAATTTTGTAGCAGCAGCTGGAAGGGTGGGAGGTGGGCTGTCTACACCTGAAGCATGAATTGAATGGATAACAAGTGAGTTTCCAGTCCTGAGGCTGGTTGATTGGTTCTGGCTGCCTGCCACCCTGAGATGAGAATGATGCTTCAGCAAGGGAGACTGTGATTGATTGGTGATGTCTGCTGTGGTCATGGGGAAAGGACTGTGGCCCATATGCTACAGTCTTTTTTCTTCTTCTCTTATAAATTTATTTATTATTTTTCAAAATTGAAGTATCGTTGATTTACAATGTTGTGTTAGTTGCAGGGGTACAGCAAAGTGATTCCGTTTTCTCTCTCTCTATACACACACATATATATATTCTTTTTCAGATTCTTTTCCATTATGGGTTATTATAAGATACTGAGTATAGTTCCCTGTGCTCTACAGTAGGTCCTTGCGGTTTATCTATTATATGTATAGTATGTGTTACTCCCAAATGTCTAATTTATCCCTCCCTCCACCTCATAATTGTTATGAGACAGTTATGACCTCATAACTGTCTCATAACCACAATGAACCGTAAATCCCTGAAAGCATTGGAAGCAGCCACCAGCCAGCACCAGAGCCATTTGGCTGGTTCGTGGGGGACATTCCCAAGCCTTAGCCACTGCTGGTGCTGAGCGGGCACTTGACAAATAAATTATTTTCGAAGATAATCAGATAAGTTTGGTTCTTGCTCGCATGGAGTGTATATTATAGCTGGAGAGGAAGATTAATCAAATAACAGCGCACTTGTCTGAGTTGGCAAAACTATGATAAACGCTGTAAAGCACTGTCCTTAAAGCAGCTATGTTAAAAGATTCATTTTCGTCCCCTCGCACGATGCTCTGTCTGGTTTCCTACCCTCCTGTGCAGTTTCCTCTTTCTTTACTGCCCCTTTCATGCTGGACCCCTTTGTGTGTCATCCTAGCGTCTCACGCAACACCCCTCTCCCGGGCATTGCATGCACACCCGTGGTGCTGCTTCTCCCTGATAACAGTTTTCTCTGAAACTCCTGCCAGCGAGACCTCTCTGCCCGCGCAGCACGTTCGGGACTGGACGTGACGTCTTCCTTGTCCCTGATTTGGTCAGTGGTGCCACCACCTCCCAGCTGGAGGCTAGACGCCGGGGTTTCCCTGATGGGTTTTGCCCCTTATCGGTCCTCTTTCTCCAGTCAGCAACTGAGCACTGTGTCTACCTCCTAAACGTCTCTCCAAAGCGTTCACTTCTTCTCCTGTGCTGCTGCCTCTTTTTCTCTTCGCTACCTGGTCCATCACCCATCCTCCTGGCTGGCCTCCCATCTCTGGACTGCCCGTGCTGTGGCCTTACCTGCTTCAGCCCCTACGGGTGGAGCGCCCCCCCCATGCTTCCTCCCACTGGCTCTAGACTTGAACATGAGCTCTCTCCTCCTGCTCCTGACCTACTCCCCCTACACTTCTCAGCCTCCACAGCAGACCCTGAAGGAGCTGTCCTAAACTCAAGTGCCTCCACTCCTTCCTCCCTTACCCTCTTCCATCTCGCCGACCTCACACATTGTACTGTGGTTTGTGTAACTGTGTCACCAATTTCCTAGTCCTCTGCATGGTCCCTGGCACATCGTGGGCACGTAAAAAATGTGCTGGCCAGAAGAATGCAGTGTGGAGAACGTCTTGTACTTTGTGGGATCTCAGTGAATGGCAGACGTTATGACAATGCTGGTGACGGTGATGGTGGTGATGAGTGTCGATAATGATCGTGGTGACGGTGATGACATGAATGGTGATGACTGCGGCTCTCTTGTCCACTGTAGCTACTCACACATAAAGCCACAGAATTTGGGAGGGGACGCCCAGGGGCATTAATGGGCTTCCTGGGGATGCCCAGCTAGCTGCGGGTACCGACCATCTCATTTGTGTCTGTCCTCCACGATGTGCTTTTTTTCCGCTGTGGTACAGGAGACACTCATTAATTCTGTGGATTCACTGTGTCCTGTGGTGGTATCATATTTAATTTAAGATAATTGTCAGAAGGAACGTCAGGGGAAGCTCCTTTGAGCTGTCTCTTTGACCTAGGACATGGTATTTCCTTAATTTTTGCATCTTCTCTCCTGAGCTGAAATTTTGCAGCTTTTACTCAACTGAGAGAACAGTCTTTTCCTCTGATACCCCCAGAAGTGAATTAATTCATGTTTGTCTTCATTTCATTGATACCTTTGTCCCTCGATAAGGACGCCGCTGGTAAGAAATTTTATCTCCTATCACCTTTGTCACTTTTCAGCCTTGCTTTTGCATAGAGCATTTATCAGACATATTCCTAGTCACCATGGTAGCTGGCTGTGCTTTGCGTTGATTAAAATACATCTTTCAGGACAACGTAAAAAAAGAAAACTCCTCCACTACTTCTTAATTTTCTTATATTAGAACTGCAGGTGTAACCTTACCTCTCCATTCTTCTCACGGCTGGAATTTTCATGACATAAAAGACTCACTTTGAAAGCCCTTTCTCAATGAAATCAATTGCATCCCAGATAATTTTTGCGCTGGGTACATGGGCACTGAGACGGGACACTTCCCCCCAGGAAATGTAAGTCAGAGAACATCAATTGTCTCCTTATTCTGTTCAGAAAAGAACAATCTGAAGGTTGCAGAGGGATTCAGGGGGGAATGGTTGCTCTTGTCTTTTGTTTTTTTTTTTTTTCTGAGTCCTATTTTGTCCAGATCTGAATTACGTGAATTCTGATAAGCAAATACCTCCTCTGTCAGACTTCCCTTCCCACCCCTCATGGAAAGTGTTTGACAGGGAAAAAAACTTTGCCCACGTCTGTTAGCCACATTACTAGTACACGCATCTCCTCACTGATGTTTTAATTCGGGATGTGACTGCCGTGATACCATGCAAAGGTAATGACTGACACATTCTCGGGATAATTCACGAGGTCCACTCTTCACGGAAACATCCTTGCTCTACTTAATGGTCCACAGACTATTCTGTGGCCCCTTCATCTGAGTCTCTTCCCCTGCTGACACCTCCTCCCGGGAGTCTAGGGAAGCCGGCCACACCCGACGTACTCCTCCCCACCCGCCTTCCCTCACGCCTGCAGACTCTCGGCTCCTGCCTGCGTTCAGCTTCCTTGCTCAGCCAAACAGAGACTGTGGTTGATGGAACTCCAAGAATGCTTCTCTAGGAAGCAGGGGTTGTTTCTGAATATTTTAATTAAGCCCGTCGAGTCTGGGAGGGCCCATAGCACCTCTTCATGCATCCCGTGGTCCACGTTCTGCCCTCAAAGGCGATGCTGTTGGCCATCCCAGAAGCATCGTGACACTTCTCCATCAAGCTGACTTGTCCATGGAGCTGGGCAGGTGTCAGCCACCTGTCACCCCTCCATATTTGCACAGCCAGGCTCTTAACCTAATCATGGACCCGTCAGGTTGGCACTTTACAGAAGTCCCATCGTGCTTGGCATCTTGGTTCCTTCCCTTCGCCTGTGGGAAGCTGCAAAGCTGGGGCTTGTCCTGGGCATAACAAAGATGTTTCATGACTCAGCCCTCTACTTCTAGGGAACATATAGTGTCATGGGGGAAAGACACTGATGCCGATTTTGCTTTCACCTGTTATGCCCCTCCATCATTCAGACCCATTCTTTGTCTGCTACTCTTGTGGCTTTTAGATGCTCTGAATTGGGCACCCCCTGATTCTCCTGTTACTGAACCAAACTTTGGTCCACTCGCCCATGCGCAATAAAGCTAATCTACTGACACCGTGTTGTGGTGAAGGAAAGTGCAGCATTTACTGCAGGCACCAAACAAGGAGAACAGGCAGCTCTTCTCAAACGTTCTTGATATACTGGCATTTCCCTGGTGGTGCAGTGGTCAAGAATCCGCCTGCCAATGCAGGGGACATGGGTTCAATCCCTGGTCCGGGAAGATCCCGCATGCCACGGAGCAGCTAAGCCCGTGTGCACAACTACCGAGCCTGCACTCTAGAGCCCACGAGTCACAACTACTGAGCCTGTGCGCCACAAGTACTGAAGCCCGTGTGTCTAGAGCCTGTGTTCTGCAACAAGAGAAGCCACCACATTGAGAAGCCCATGCACCGCAACAAAGAGTAGCCCTGCTTGCTGCAACTAGAGAAAGCCCGTGCACAGCAAAAAAGACCCAACGCAGCAGGAAAAAAAAAAAGTCTGTGATACAACCCCTTGTCTAGAAGCTCACGCCTGCAGCATGTTAATCACTCATCCCTATGCATCCTAATTAGTTTCTGCCGGGCTGCTTGATGGATTTTCCAATGACGAAGGCAAAGTTGCATGTTCTTTAGAAATGTCTTAGTGGATGAGGGCACAGGAAATTTTTGTTGAATGAAACTTGATGACCCGAGGATATCTGAAAATCCATCCCATCATCTGAACACATAACAATGAGACTGGAAAGGTCAGATGCAAAATGCAACAGGAAAACGACTGCCCCTCGGTTTGTAATGCCGGAATCGGCGTGCCAGGCACAGTCTTGGCCCCAAGCAAATGATCTGAAGGTGATGGCTCTTGACTCTGTAGGGTATGGGTTCAGTTTGGTCAGAGTCTTTTCTGCCAAGTACAGAACACCGCGGCGTGCACAGCAACAAAGACCCAACGCAGCAGGAAAAAAAAAAAATTCTGTGATACAATCCCTTGTCTAGAAGCTCACGCCTGCAGCATGTTAATCACTCATCCCTATGCATCCTAATTAGTTTCTGCCGGGCTGCTTGATGGATTTTCCAATGACGAAGGCAAAGTTGCATGTTCTTTAGAAATGTCTTAGTGGATGAGGGCACAGGAAATTTTTGTTGAATGAAACTTGATGACCCGAGGATATCTGAAAATCCATCCCATCATCTGGACACATAACAATGAGACTGGAAAGGTCAGATGCAAAA
This sequence comes from Physeter macrocephalus, assembly GCF_002837175.3. NCBI lineage: Eukaryota > Metazoa > Chordata > Mammalia > Artiodactyla > Physeteridae > Physeter > Physeter macrocephalus. The sequence goes on along the minus strand of NC_041220.1, from coordinate 147,307,061 downwards.
TGCAACAGGAAAACGACTGCCCCTCGGTTTGTAATGCCGGAATCGGCGTGCCAGGCACAGTCTTGGCCCCAAGCAAATGATCTGAAGGTGATGGCTCTTGACTCTGTAGGGTATGGGTTCAGTTTGGTCAGAGTCTTTTCTGCCAAGTACAGAACACCGCGGTCCTTGTAGCAGACTGAGTGTTTTCATACGTTGTGATTGCAAAAATATGGATCCAGGGCAGGATTCTTCCCGTTATTTTATTTATTGCCAAACAAGTACTGAAGCCCGTGTGTCTAGAGCCTGTGTTCTGCAACAAGAGAAGCCACCACATTGAGAAGCCCATGCACCGCAACAAAGAGTAGCCCTGCTTGCTGCAACTAGAGAAAGCCCGTGCACAGCAAAAAAGACCCAACGCAGCAGGAAAAAAAAAAAGTCTGTGATACAACCCCTTGTCTAGAAGCTCACGCCTGCAGCATGTTAATCACTCATCCCTATGCATCCTAATTAGTTTCTGCCGGGCTGCTTGATGGATTTTCCAATGACGAAGGCAAAGTTGCATGTTCTTTAGAAATGTCTTAGTGGATGAGGGCACAGGAAATTTTTGTTGAATGAAACTTGATGACCCGAGGATATCTGAAAATCCATCCCATCATCTGGACACATAACAATGAGACTGGAAAGGTCAGATGCAAAATGCAACAGGAAAACGACTGCCCCTCGGTTTGTAATGCCGGAATCGGCGTGCCAGGCACAGTCTTGGCCCCAAGCAAATGATCTGAAGGTGATGGCTCTTGACTCTGTAGGGTATGGGTTCAGTCTTTTCTGCCAAGTACAGAACACCGCGGTCCTTGTAGCAGACTGAGTGTTTTCATACGTTGTGATTGCAAAAATATGGATCCAGGGCAGGATTCTTCCCGTTATTTTATTTATTGCCAAGGAATGCAATTAATAAACTTTTTATACACACACAGACACACACCACCTCTTCTTTATCCATTCCTCTGTGGATGGACATTTAGGTTCTGAGAGTGGGTCTTTAATCCAGTATAACCGGTGTCATTATAAGAACAGAAGACACACAGAGAGAGACACTGAGAGGAGAAGCCATGTGACGATGGAGCAGAGATTGGAGAGATGTGTCTACAAGCCAAGGACCAGTAAGAATGGCCGGCAGACCCCAGAATCTGGAAAGAAACCTACAACAGATTCTCCCCTGGAGCCTCCGGAAGGAACCAGCCTGCCCGCACCTTGATCTGAGACG
>NC_041220.1:147293005-147305318 GCF_002837175.3 Physeter macrocephalus | reverse complement strand
TGGCCGCGTCGGTGTTCAGGGCAACGTAATATTAAATGAACGACCTCTGGTGAGTGCTTGCCATTTCTCTGTGTTCTCCGGGGGAATCCACTGCATTGCTCTCCCAGACACACCATGTATGATATTTGACGTTGGCTATTTAGACTCACTGGTCCAAAATGCTTACCCTCCATCGTCCTCCGATGACCTTCCATCTACAGAGCAGGCTCTGGTTTGTTAGCAGGATGCAGTGTATCAGGGGCTTTCAGATCTGTCTTCTCACTTAATTCTCTGCAGACGTTGAGAGAAAGGCCCTATTAATATCCCACTTTATCAAACGTGGGAACTCTGGGGCTCCTAAGATGATGAATAAGGGAGTGGGCTTTTATACCCAGATCTTCTGCCCTCCCTAATCAACAAGTGCTTCCTCAACCTGGCTGTGTGTCCAGTTCAGTCCAGACACCCCATAAAAACACACATTCCTGGGCCCCGTCCTCTGAGAGTGACCTGGGTAGACATGAGGTCAACAGTATTTTTTAAGAAGTTCCTCCAATGATTCTGTCACTGGCCCCACAGAGAGGCGCTCAGGGAAAACACTGAGATTGTTTGCAATTTCGTCATCATCTCTCTGGGTTAACAAGAGCCTTGGTCTCATTTCTGGAAGAAGGAAAGAATTCAAGAACCGTTTTCTTGGGCTTCCCTGGTGGCGCAGTGGTTGAGAGTCCGCCTGCCGATGCAGCTCTACCGCGTTTCGTGTTTTATGTGCACGTGCCTTCTCCTGCGTAAGTCCCCTGAGGGCAGGGTCTGTGCCCCACTGGCGTACACGGGGAAATTCAGAGGGTGCCCGTCTACCCAAGCCTGTTCGCTAGCCGCGTCGAGGGCAGCGCTTGCAGATAATTGTTACCGGAGCAGACTTGAGTCCTGTGCTCAGCAGAGCCCAACTCCTGACCCCGGGTTGTGGTGAAGGAAAGAGCAGCGTTTGTCTGCGAGACGCCCCTCGTGCGGCCAAGTATAGAGAAGGGCGGGTCGCGCTCAAGAGACCCGAACTCCCCGAAGGCCTTCAGGGAAAGGTTTTTAAACCAGGGTGGGGGAGAGGGTTTCGGGTGCGAGATGAGCTCGTGGACATGCTTCGGCTTGGCTGGTGGGGACCCGGAGTCCACATCGTCAGCCTTCTGATTCCAAACACCTGGGGTCTCCGTGCTGGTGGGCGGCTTGCAGGTAACTTCTCCCACCTGGTGGGGCTTTCAGTCTCTGCAAAGCGACGCAGAGGACGTGGCTCAGAATATGATCCGTAGCCCTTAGGGAGGAACTGAAAGTCCTTGACTCTGTTTAATGGCTAAACTATTATTATTTTTGTCTTGCTGGACTGTGTTCCTTTGTTTCTGTATTTTCTCACTTCTCTGATTAAATTTATTTTTCGGAGCTCGGGGAAGTCCGACGAGGCTACAGTTTTTCTACCAATGAGAGGCAGGTGGAGGACATGGGGAGGGGTGTCTACCCCGTGAGGCCCCATAGTGTCCTGCTCGGTTACGCCGTGAGTTGGCGGGGCTCTTAAGACGGCCCAGAAGTGACAGACGAAGCCGGACCGGGCTGCCTTCCTGGGATCACTCCTCATCCTTCGGCGAGAGCCCCCCGGCTTGGGTGTTTGTGCTGTGGCTTCGTGGTTGACTGCCCTCCCGCTGGCGGTATCCACCAGCACCTGCTTCCCCTCCCTCTGTGGCTGCCTCCAAGGCTGGGGGCTTTATTTACTGTTCTCTCCGTCACGGTAGTAACCTCCGTCTGGGGTGGGCGCCGATCCCGGGCCACGGGAGGACACAGCTCCTCAGATCCGAAGGCGCTGAAGAAGACACGTACGTCAGATTGTCCCTCGAACGCTCACTAGTTGACCTAGTTGACCTAATGGCGCTCATCGTGGTCTCACGAATATGAGAGTTCATGCCCGAGCTGGCTGTAGCATCTCGTGGCTGCTACCCCGAGCCCTAATCACGCTTCCCTTGACTCTAGTTTAATCCTTCTTGTGCATAACACCTCAGTGTGGGGGGCTGGAACAAATAATACATGTAAAAGCCGAACGCATGTGTTTCTGGTAGTGTGTCTGTTCCCATTTTGTGGAAATCGGCAGATGTTCTTAGAAACACAGGGAGGAAGGCCTGATGTGGTCATACTTCATTCCTTACAGGGTGTATGAGTTTCCAGAGGCTGAAACAATTGACTACAAACAAGGGGCGTACAACATGAGCTTATCCTCTTCCAGTCCTGGAGACCAGATGTCTGAGGTCAAGGTGTCCCAGGACCGAGGAAGGTCCTTCCCTCCTCTTCCAGCTTCTGGGGGCTCCAGGAGTCCCTGGACTCGTGGCCGCCTCCCTTCCGTCTCCGTCTCTGTCTTCCCGGGGCTTCTCCTCTGTGTCTGGGTCTCTCCTCTTCTGTGTCTTAGAAGGACCCTGTCATTGAATGTAGGGCCACCCTCCTCCAGGAGGACCTCATCTCAGACCCTTCACTTCCTCATATCTGCGGAGACCTTTTGTCCAAATAAGGTCCCGTTCTGAGGTGCTGGGCGGACGGGTCTCTTGGAGGTCTACCCTTGCAACCAATACACAAGAGAAGATGGAAAAGCGACCCGATGAAGGGATGGGGATTCCCGCCCCAATTACATACACTGTTGATGCTGTTTATTGATGGAAAGTTGAGGGAAATACAGTCCGTATCTCTCACCGGATACGTAAGGGAACTTTGCTCCCCTGCTTCAACCAATGAAGGAAAACCATTTTTTTAGGTTTTCCTAAGAAGCCTAAAAGAGGTCCAGGAGGTCGGGCCCCCATGATGGCATTAGTGTACTTATAAGAAGAGGTAGAGGCAAATAATTCACTCCCTCACTTCCTTCCCCCTACCTCAGGCAGTGATCTGAGATATTCAGATCCTTCAGATGGTATATATTTTTAAATTACACACTAATTTGAATTACTGGTGAATTCATTTTCCTTTTAGATGTTCTAAGGGATAAATTTGGAAATTCACTTTAAGATTTTTTTTGATGTGGACCATTTTTTTTTTTGAGTCTCTATTGAATTTGTTACAATATTGCTTCTGTTTTATGTTTTTTGGCCATGAGGCGTGTGGGATCTTAGCTCCCTGACCAGGGATTGGACCCGCACTCCCTGCATTGGAAGGCAAAGTCATAAACATTGGACCACCAGAGAAGTCCCTGGAAGTTCACTTTAATAAAAGTGTGTGTGTGTGAGTCTGTGTGTGTATGTATCTGTGTATTTATCCTTTTATCTATTTATAGATAATAGATATCTATTAAAAATAAATAGGTATCTATTAAACATAAATAGGTATATAAAATATACCTATACATAGTATAAGTAGGTATCTATTTATAGATACAAATATGGAGACAGAGAGATTATTCTGCATATTTTTTATTGTAACATGTTTTTAAAAATTTCATATTGGAGTAGACTTGGTTTACAATGTTAGTTTCAGGTGTACAGCAAAGTGATTCAGTTATACATATACATGTCTCTGTTTTTCAAATTGTTTTCCCATTTAGGTTATTACAGAACATTTAGCAGAGTTCTCTGTGCTATACAGTATGTCCTTGTTGTTTATCTATTTTAAATGGAGTAGTGTGTATGTGTCAATCCCAAACTCCCAATTTGTCCCTCCCCAAAGACCTTTCCGCTTTGGTAACCGTAAGTTTGTTTCCTGTATCTGTGAGTCTGTTTCTGTTTTGTAAATAAGTTCATTTGTATCATTTTCTTTAGATTCCGCACGTAAGTGATATATGATATTTGCCTTTCTCTGACTTAGTTCACTTAGTATGATCATCTCTAGGTCCGTCCATGTTGCTGCAAATGGCACAATTTCGTTCTTTTTTATGGCCGAGTAATATTCCATTGTATATATATGTACCACACCTTCTTTATCCATTCATCTGTCGATGGATACTTAGGTTGCTTTGTTCGAGAACTTCAGTTACTTAGCTTTGCCAGGTTTGTACAGAGGAGTTGAAGGAAGAGGATGGTGGTTCAGGTGAGGCTTCCTGAGCAGACATGTGAGGCCGAGAATGGTTAAAACACAGGGTGATTTGGTGATGACAGGGTGCATTACTGAACCACTTTATGTTCTAAATGTCTGAAAGTGAGGATGTGGGCTGACATCCTGTGAGTGGGAACAGCCATGAGCTAGTGTACTAGTTTCAGGTCCTTTTCATGGTGTTGGGTGCCGCTCACCCGACTGGATAGCATGATCACGCAAGATTACCTTTGGAACCGCCCATGAGTGGACACCTTGAATCAGGTTGGGCGCAGGTAGAACATCCAGGTGCGTCCCCTCTGTCCCCCACAACTGTGAACGGTCAAGATCATCACGTCCAGTTATGTCATTAAATAAAAGCACCCGAGCAAGAGTAAGTTGATGACATTTATCACAATTCACTGATTTACCAATAAGGCTTCCAGGTAACTGGGAAGCCTCTCAGGGTCAGACTGTGCTCTCCAAATCCTTTGTGTTTTCCTATGACTTTTCATTGATTGTTTCCCCCTACATTTGGTGGGTAACCACCTGACTTTTATTATTTAAAATATTGAGAAAATCCCGTACAAGGGCATACTCCTAGCTACCTACTTGGCATCTTACGCCAGTGGGTTTCAAAGTAAATACTACTATTGAGGATGTTGGCATGAAGTGGGTCTGTTCCTTAGATAAACAGTGGGCACTGTTAAGATCTGAAGTGCTGACAGAGCCTCGGAAGGAGAGCCCGAGATTTCAACACTTTTTTTTTTTTCTTTTTTTAAAGATTTTTTTGATGTGGACCAATTTTAAAGTCTTTATTGAATTTGTTACAACATTGCTTCTGCTCCACGTTTTGGTGTTTTGGCTGCGAGGCGTGTGGGATCTTAGCTCCCCGACCAGGGATCGAACCTGCACGCCCTGCGTTAGAAGGCGAAGTCTCAACCACTGGACTGCCAGGGAAGTCCCTAGATGTCAACATTCTTGATGTCCCATCCTTGGCAGCCAGGGGTGACTACTTTTACCTGCAGCCCATCTTGGTTCCTCAGTGGCAGGTGGTTTTGAAAGCTAGGTTTTCACTCATTTTTCCCCATGACACAAATCTGCCTCCATCCGTCCAGCCGTCCTGCCAGTTGGGTGGCCTCTGTATCTTGATGAATTTCCAAAACAAGAATGCTTAACCTGTGCTGAATTCTCTTCTAGCATCTCACTTACCCCAGTAGGTTACAGCCGCCTGGGCACAAAACCACGCAAGGTGATGTCAGGATGAACGTGATGGGAGGTTTGGTCATTCATGCCTGCGAGGCTTCTCTGTGTTCTCGCTATGAGATCCTTATTTTATTTTATCTTATTTCTTTTTTAAATTGAAGAATAGCTGATTTACACTGTTGTGTTAGTTTCAGGTGTACAGCAAAGTGATACAGTTATACATATGTATATATTCTTTTTCAGAATCTTTTCCCCTGTAGGTCATTACAGAGTATTGAGTAGAGTTCCCTGTGCTACCTAGTAGGTCCTTGTTTATCTATTTTATATATAGTAGTGTGTATCTGCTAATCCCAAACTCCCAATTTTTTCCCCACCCCCCCTTTTCCCCTTTGGTAACCACGAGTTTGTTTTCTATGTCTGTGAGTCTGTTTCTGTTTTGTAAACAAGTTCACTTGTACCATTTTTTTTTTTTAGATTCCACATACAAGTGATATCTTATGGTATTTATTTTTCTCTGTCTGACTTATTTCACTTCTTATGATCATCTCTAGGTCCATCCATGTGGCTGCAAATGGTATTATTTCATTCTTTTTTAGGGCTGAGTAATATTCCGTTGTATACATGTACCACATCTTCTTTATCCATTCGTCTGTTGGTGGACACTTGGGTTGCTTCCATGTCTTGGCTGTTGTAAACAGTGCTGCAGTGAACATTGGGGTGCATGTGTATTGTTGAGTTAGAGTTTTCTCCAGGTATATGGCCAGGAGTGGGATTGCTGGATCCCAGGGTAGCTTTATTTTTAGTTTTTTAAAGAACCTCCATACTGTTGATATCGTTATTTTAACTCAGAGAGTTGGCTTTGTGGATTGGGCTGTTTGAATTTTCCTGCCTGCTCTCTTCATTAAGAGCCTACCTTTGGTAGACTCTTATTGGATTAGGAGTTGGGTCAAGATAAGGACATACCTGTTATGGACTGAACGTGTTTCCTGCTATCTTCCCGCCCCCCCCCCCCCCAATTTATATGCTGAAGCCCTGACCCCCAGTGGGATGTGTTAGGAGATGGGCCCTTGGGCAGGTTTGGATGAGGTCAAGAGGGTGAGACCCCCTTGATGGCATTAGCGTCCTTTGAAGAAAAGGAAGAGGCACTAGCCTCCAGAAGAATAAGAAATAAATGTCTGTTGTTTATAAGCCTCCCAGTTTGTACGAATTTGTTTTAGAGCTGAGCAGACTAAGACATTTATTTAATTCATAAAGTGTTTTATTGTTTGATTAAAAAAATAAATGGAGCACCTCTCAAGAAATTTCCAAGTGACAAAGCATCATAGAAACACAGCAGTATATGTGTTAAATAGTGGTTAGAAATTACTCACAACAATTATGTTTAAAATAATCATTTCACATGTTGAGGAGGTTTGGTGCCTAAAGAAATCCCACCATATTTTATGGACGTATTAAAACGAAAAAGGGGGAATTCCCTGGTGGTTCAGCGGCCAGGACTCAGCGCTTTGACTGCCGTGGGCCCGGATTCAAACCCTGGTTGGGGAACTAAAAATCCCACAATCTGCAGGGCGTGGCCAAAAAATATATATAAATAAAAAAAGAAAAAGAAAAAGGGATGACAAGAAACTCATTGAGTAGCTGACATTGTAAAATACTTTTAAACGTTGACTTTTTGAAGTGGATGTTTTAAGATAGAGGGAAACATTGTGATACCTTGTAACCATCCAGGTGGTGCCGGGTGGCTGGATTTGCAGATAAGGAGGGGCCCGCCCGCCAGGGAATGTGGGCATATCTGGATGCTAGAGGAGAGGAGGAATGGATTGTCCCCTGGATTCCCCAGAAGGAACCAGCCCTGCCCACACCTTGATCTTAGCCCCGTGAGACTCCTGTCAGGCTCCTGGCTGGTGGTCATTTGTCCCAGTGGTCGTAGGAAACCTGTACGTACCATCTAGTTATCTTTCCAGAACCATCAGTTTTAGATTCAGCACAGGAGGCGCAGACTCCACCCTCTGTGTGTGCGTGTGTCCGCCGAATTTATGGCTAATTCTCCCACGTCCTGGGGCTCCATTCGACGCTCTGGCCACTGTTCTGAGAGCCCCCAGTCCGGCAGTGCCGTCCTTTAGAGGGAACTCCACCCGTGATCTCAAAACCAAGAGAAAAGACAGCCCTTTGTCTTGGATTCTGGCTCGTCTGCTGGATGGGATCACATTGTGCTTTGTTAGTGAATTACCCTCATAATCGGTCTAATTGCTTTTATTCTGCAAATATTCCTCGGGATTCATTAGCATTGTAATCAAGGCTTCGCTGAAGTTGATTTAAGGAAGTGCGCGGAGGCGGCCAGACACCCTTTTTATTCAGCCCAAGAGGGCTTTCTCTCTTGCTCTTGCGAGTCTGTGTTGGAGTTTTCTGCTCCCTGATGGGGGTGATTTCAGGGGCTGTGCCCTTGACAGCGTAACGGGAAAGGTCAGAGCTCGTTCTCATAAACAGCACATGCTAGCGCCTCACCAGCACCAGCCCATGCATCGCTCACTGTTATGCGTGGAAATAAATTCCCACTGAAGGAAAATGTTTTCCGCGGTGCGGTTTCACATTATCCTGGGCCAGTCGTTGGCCCGTTGATGGTTTTCCAAGCAGCTTGGGACTGTTGCCGGGTCATTTGGGCAGGCTCAGATGTTTGTTCTTTTCTTCGTGACTTTTTACTATGTGGTTTGTTTGATTCAGTTAAGACTGGTTAAAGACATTAAATTAGATGCAACACTAGAAATGTATGGATCATATGTTGATGGAATTAAGTTAGATTGATTACCTGACAACCTCAGATAATCAGAATGGTTATATACGATGACTAGGCACTCAGTAAATGCTTTGCTGAGTAAATGAATAATGAATGGGAAAATCCCAAACAGATGTTTGAATAGTTGCTTGTAAAAGTTCCTGTACACTCTGCCTACTTCTGAAATTTATCCTGTTTCCAATTCTCCCAAAGAGAAAATTAATATCAGCAACTTATATTTATTCTTTACCAGGTGTCAGGTACTGTTCTAAGTGTTTCCCCTGTATTAATTATTCTTATTTTTTAGTTTTTATTTTATATTGAAGTATAAGTTGATTTACAATGTTGTGTTAGTTTCAGGTGTACAGCAAAGTGATTCAGTTATACATATACACGTATCTATTCTTTTTCACATTCTTTTCCCATTTAGGTTTTTACAGAATATTGAGCGGGGTTCCCTGCGCTCTACAGTAGGGCCCAGTTGGTTATGTATGTTAAATATAGTGGTGTGTATATGCAGAATCTAAAAAAAAAAAAAAAAAGATACAAATGAACTTATTTACGAAACAGAAACAGACTCACCGTCATAGAAAACAAACTTACGGTTACCAAAAAGGGAAAGCTGGGAGGGGGGGATAAATTGGGAGTTTGGGATTGACATATGACAGATTTTTTCCGACATACAGTTGATTTACAATGTTGTGTTAGTTTCAGGTGTATGGCAAAGTGATTCAGTTATACATATACACGTATCTATTCTTTTTCACATTCTTTTCCCATTTAGGTTTTTACAGAATATTGAGCGGGGTTCCCTGCGCTCTACAGTAGGGCCCAGTTGGTTATGTATGTTAAATATAGTGGTGTGTATATGCAGAATCTAAAAAAAAAAAAAAAAAGATACAAATGAACTTATTTACGAAACAGAAACAGACTCACCGTCATAGAAAACAAACTTACGGTTACCAAAAAGGGAAAGCTGGGAGGGGGGGATAAATTGGGAGTTTGGGATTGACATATGACAGATTTTTTCCGACATACAGTTGATTTACAATGTTGTGTTAGTTTCAGGTGTATGGCAAAGTGATTCAGATATGCACACACACACATAAGTCTTTTTCAGATTCTTTTCCCTTATAGGTTATTTTGAGTAGAGTTCCCTGGGCTATACAGTAGGTCTTTGTCGATCGTCTATTTGACTTTGTAAAACTTTTAATCTTTATTTATTTGGCCATGTCGGGTCTTGGTTGCAGCATGGGGGATCTTTCGTTGCGGCGCACGGGCTTCTCTCCCATTGTGGGCTTAGCTGCCCCGGGGCATGTGGGATCTTAGTTCCCAGACCAGGGATCCAACACGCATCTCCTGCATTGGAAGGCGGAGTCTTAACCACTGGACCCCCAGGGAAGTCCCTCTGTTTTATATATAGCAGTGTGTATCTGTTAACCCCAAATTCCTAATTTATCCCCCCTCCCCTTCCCCTTTGGTAACCATCAGTTTGTTTTCTATGTCTGTGCGTCAGCAGGCTCGGATTAATCCCCTCTTCGTTTCTCTGCCGCGTTGGACTAATTAGCTGTCAGGAATCTCCAAAGAGCCACGTGTCCCGGGAGTGATTATGAAGGTCAAGGGCGTCCGTAGACTTGTGACGTGGGAAGGAAGGGCTGATGGCCTCTGGGATACTTGCTCAGGGGTGAGAGAAGCCTTCCCCTCTTCCGTTCTTTCTTCCCTGGCGAGCTGGTCGTGAAGCTCGGGGGCGAGGCAAGCGGTGCCACAGGACGGAGTTGCCGTGACACGTCCACACGTCAGAAGAGCCACACAGTGGTGAATCCATGACTCTCCTGGTGCAGTGAGGACAGAGCAGGGGGCTCCCAAAAACCAGGTCCCCTTTCTCCTTGGGTGACAGTCCTGGGGCGGCCGTCACCAAGTGCCACCAGCTTGGGGGGCTTAGACAACAGAAGTGTGTCATCTGTCCATTCTGGAGACCAGACGTCCAAGACCAAGGTGTGGGCAGGGCTGCTTCCTTCTGGAGGCTCCGGGGGACGAGCTTGTCCCATCCCGTCTCCCGGCTCCTGGGGGCTGCAGACAGTCCTCGGTCCATCTTGGCTTGTAGGAGCATTACCTGCATCTCTGCCTCTATCTTCACATGACCTTTTCTCTGTGTGTCTCTGTGTCTCTTTTTCCTTCTCTTCTTATGAAGACCACCCTGCCCCTCACCATCACGTCATATTTAAGACCTGCCCTACTCCAGGAGACCCTAACCTTTTTTTTTTTTTTTTGCTCTTCCAGTTTTACTGAGATGTAATCGGCATCCGACACTAGATACGTGTAAGGTGTTCAGCATAATGATTTCACCTACATACATCATGAAATGATGACCACAATAAATTTAGTCAACATTCATCTCTCGTACAGACGCAAAATAAAAGAAATAGAAACAAATTTTTTTCCCCTTGTGATGAGAACGCTTCGGATTTACCGTCTTAGCAACTCTCGTGTTTAACGTACAGCAGTGTGAATTATATGTATCTTATTGTACATTACATTCCTAGTACTTATTTATCTTATACCTGGGAGTTTGTACCTTTTGACCACGTTCGTCCAGTTCCCCTCCCCCCACCCCTCCCCTCTGGTAACCACAAATCTGACCTCTTTTTCTGAGTTTTTGTTTTCAAGTATCACTGCCCTACGACACCATTAAGTTCCTGTTGACACAACCTAGTGATTCGACATTTCTCCGTTTCAAAAGGATCACCACGACGATTTAGTTAGTCTCTCACCGTACAAAGATGTTACAGCGTGGGGAATATAGTCAATAATTACGTATGCTTCAGCGCCGGGACTCATTCATTTTGAACCTGGAGGTTCGTACCTCCTAATCTCCGTCCCCTGTTCTCTCCGTAGGACCACACTTAATGACTCACATCTGCGATGACCCTATTTCCGAATAAGGCTTATGTTCACTGATCTTACTTAGGGCCGTTCTGTGTTCCTTCCTGGCGTGTGAGCAGGTGGGGACAGGGCAGCTGCTTTGTTCTCCGCTGTATTTGCAGCGCAGTAGACAGTGCCGTGCCTTCCAGGTCCTCAGGCAATCGGGGGAGTGATCTGATGGGTTTTTGCAGCGCGTAATTCATCAGACACCGTTGTCTGCATCTGAGAGGCCTCAGACAGCTCCCCCAAAGGCTCAGGACAACGATAAATTGCAGAACCTCCCTCGCAGACAGGGCTGGGGTTTTACATCCTCCGTGAAGAGGTTTAAACAGGGTGGAGGCATACGGGCCTGGTGGAGAGGTTGTCAGGGCCTGTGGACGGGGTCCACTCCCGGCTTGAGAGCAATAGGCCCCCAAAGCAAAGGGACCAGGGGCGGATGTGTTTGGGAGTCTGAGGGCTGGGAAAAAGGGAACCTCCATTCTTGACTTTTTTTTTTTTTTTTTTTTTAATTGAAGTAGAGTTGATTTCTAAAGTGTTCATTTCTGCTGTACAGCAAAGTGATTCAGTTATACATATGTGTACAAACTTTTTCATATTTTCCACTATGGTTTATCACAGCGTATTGAATATAATTCCCTGTGTTCTACAGTACCTTGTTGTGGATCCATCCTGTACATACCAGTTTGCATCTGCTAACCCCAAACTCCACTCCGTCCCTCCCCCACCCCACCCGCCATTTGTGATCTTGAATTGCTTTGTAAGAACATCAGCAATGCATGGGAAACGCATCCTCCCTGGGATGGCTCGTTGTTTAACTGTATTTGTCGTAGGGGAATTTAAGCCGCCTGTCCTTGGTGACGTGTCAGTGGGTATCCTTTCTTAAGTTCGTCCACATTCTTGCAGCGTAAAAAAGACTCTTCTTCCTTCCCTCTAGGGATGTCTTCCTGCAAACAGGACCGGGAATATTCATATGCCCCGAGCCCGCGTGGGTCTGGAGGACTGTGGGTACCACCCCCTCCAACATCCGAAAATAGTCAGGATGATGCGGTTGTCGGATGCAGCTGCCAGATACCTTTCTTTGATCCAGATTTTGTGAGTCAGGAGCCTTGCTTGGGAGGGAGCTCGTGGGAAACCCATAGGGAACGCAAAGGGGACTTCACAGCCGGCACTAGGAGTTGTGGGCCACAGAAGGCTTCAACAGGAAGGTCGTTCCTTCAAAGGACACACAGCTCGCCCGGCAAGGATCTGAGAATTCCTGAGTCCCCCAGACTTGAAGGCACACAGTCAACTGAAAAACAAAGTTGCTTTTTCTCTATGCTTCTTGCTTGAAAACTCTCTCTCCCCCCTCCCTCTCCCCCCTCTCCCCCCTCCCTCTCCCCCTCCCTCTCCCCCCTCCCTCTCCCCCCTCCCTCTCCC
>NC_041220.1:147157982-147292960 GCF_002837175.3 Physeter macrocephalus | reverse complement strand
CTCTTCCCCCCCCCCACACACTCTGGAAAGTAGCGAAGACCAGCGACACATGCCCCAAAGGTCTTGGGTGTCACTTTCTATAACCACAAACAAGTCAAAACTGGTGGAGGTCTGGAATCCGTAAAGGACTCACCATTTCCTTATGAGATGAGGTTCTGAAGGGTCATCCATGAGTCACCCAGAAGAGCGTCCATTCCTGGGGGAGGAATTAAAGCTTTTTCAAATGCTGGAGACCCCCGTGTATCTAGAATCCAACATCACGCCGAGTTAATGAAGAGCCAATAGGGAAGTCCCTTGCTCGGAATGTGACACGTCAGCCATGTTTCTGGGGACAGTCAGGGATACTCTTTGCAGCCAGAACAAGCTCTAGGACTCAGGTGGGGTGGGGAGGAATCGGGGGTTCACATGGACACAGGGAGTCTTGCCAGGCATTGGCCACAGACAACGGGGGCTTTGACCCCAGAGAACTCCATCCAACTGTGGTCAAGTAGCCACCTTTCTGGACTTGCTCAGACTCTTAAGAAAACATTGTTGGGTTCCATTTGTAGAAGTCACTGTTCAGTCTTTTTTTTTTTTTAATTGAGGTATAGTTGATGTACAATATTACATAAGTTTCAGGTGTGCAATATAGTGATTCATAATTTTTAAAGGTTATACTCCGTTCATAGTTATTATAAAATATAGGCTATATTCCCCGTGTGGTACAATAGATCCTTGTATCTTATTTATTTTATACATAGTAGTTTGTACCCCTTAATCCCCTCCCCCTATCTCTCCCCTGCCCCTTCCTTCCCTCAACTGGTAACCACTAGTTTGTTCTCTGTGAGTCTGCTGCTTTTTTGTTATATTCACTAGTTAGCTGTATTTTTTAGATTCCACATTTTTTTTTTAGATCATACAGTATTTGTTTCTCTGACTTATATCACTTAGCATAATATTCTCCAAGTTCATCCATGTTGCTGCAAATGGCAGTATTTCATTCCTTTTCATGGCTGAGTAATATTCCATTGTATACATGTACTACATCTTCTTTATCCATTCCTCCGTCGATGGGCACTTAGGTTGCTTCCACGTCTCGGCTATTGTAAATAGTGCTGCTGTGAACATCGGGGTGCAGTAATTCGTAAATTAGATACATGCGTCACTGTTCACTCAGGTTCCATTAAGGTTGTATGCTTTAGTATTCTAAATTGAAGTTTCTGCAAAAGGTTCCATGACCCTGTGGTACATGATGTTGACGTGAGCCCAAGGACGACAGGCTGTGATGGGCATGTGGGCCTGCCACGTTCAACTCCTGGTCCTGCCTTTTAGTGACAGGAAGGCATTGGGTGGGCAGGTGCCTCAGCGTCTGTGAGCGACACCATCATTGTCTTTACAGCAGGGCTGATTCCACTTCTGTGAGGTCTGAGATGTGATGCCATCTGGCTCCTGCATGTCATAGGTGGGCCCCATGAACTGGTTTTCTGGGGCAGCTGCAACAAAATTCCTCCAACTAGGTGGCTTAAGACAACACAAATTATTCTTTCTCAGTTCTAGAGCCCCAAAGTCTGAAATCAAGGTGCCTGGCGTCAGAGGATGCTCTAGAGGAGGGCCCTTCCTGCCTCTTCAGCCTCTGGGCGCTCCAGCAATGCTTGGGGTTTCTTGTCTTGCTGACACATCCCTCCAATCTCTGCCTCCTTTTTACCATGCCTTCTCCCCATGTCTCTGTGTCCAGATTTACTTCTTCTCACAAGGACACCTGTCATTGGATTTCAGGTCCACCCTAATCCCATAGGACCTCATCTTACCTCATTACCTCTGCAAAGACCCTATTTCCATATAAGGTCTCATGCGCTTGTCCTGAGTGGACTTATCCTTTCGAAGGGGCCAAAGTTCAACCCACTACCCCCAATGCCTGGGCAAGAACCTGGGTGAATGTTAGGCTCGCACCCCACATTTCCAGATAAGAGTCTGGAGACCTTTGTCCGTGGCCGCCATATTTGTAATAAACACATCATCCTGTTTAGATGACAGACACCAGCCTTGCAGGTCATGCTGGCTGGCATTCTTCCTGCGGACAATTCCCTTTTTTACTTTGGCTCTCTCTCTTGGCTCTCTCTCTTGGCTCTCTCTCTCTCTCTCTCTCTCTCTCTCTCTCTCTCGGCTCTGTCTCTCTCTCTCTCTCTCGGCTCTCTCTCTCTCTCTCTCTCTCTCTCTCTCTCTCTCTCTCTCTCTCTGTATCAGTCTTTCCCGACATCCCCCAGTTGATAGTGCAAACAAAAGGCAGACCTCAAAGCCATATGAAACTTTATTTAGCATGCCTAGCTGTGTCCACCCCATTATTAGGCACACAATAGGGGCGCTTCAGTAAATACTCCTCCAACTGAACTGAAAGCTGAACCCAGGGGGAAAGCATAAAAGAAAGGGATGGTTAATTAAATTACCCTCTCTCTAGAAACCTGCTGTAGCTCCCCCACTGCCCAAGGAAGCACTCCCTCTCTCCCCTCTCTCCCCTCTCTCCCCTCTCTTCTAATGCCTCCAATATCTGCTGCCTTCAGCCCCTGCACCTAGATAGAATCTAGACTTAAGTAAGAAAAGAGTCACATAGTTGCCTGATTCCATCTTTCCATCTGAATGAGAGGCACCTGCATGGAAGGAGGGGGGACTCTTTCTTCTACAAGAAAAACAAGACCCCAGGAAAATTGCCCTTTTTATTTCTGTTTGGGTGAAAGCATTGTGACAACGATGGTGGCCACGGGCAACTTAGTTTAAAAAAAAAAAAAAATCACAGTGAGGCAACTTCTTTGCCCGGGGTATCCCGTGGATTCTTTGAAAACCCACTGAGCTGTGTGCTTCCCAGACAGACGAAATAACAAACCGAAAATCAAACAAACAGACAAACCAGGATCGTACAGTGGCTAAGGACTGTCCCTGTGGGGAAAAGAAAGTAGGGACACACGTGGGGTTTTCCAGACAAATACAAATGGGGAGAGAGAAGCAGGAGATGATTATGGAAAATGCCAGCCTCTCTGCGGTCGAAATCGC
The DNA here is from genome assembly GCF_002837175.3 of Physeter macrocephalus. Taxonomy (NCBI): domain Eukaryota; kingdom Metazoa; phylum Chordata; class Mammalia; order Artiodactyla; family Physeteridae; genus Physeter; species Physeter macrocephalus. The sequence continues at coordinate 147,289,936 of NC_041220.1, read as the reverse complement.
TTTTCATTATTTTCCCCACACAGTCCCCCAAACTGGAAGTAAAGAAATGCATTTTAGAACCGTCATATGCCCAGGGCACCTTAACTTCCTGCTTTTAGGCGTATTCCCTGTGTTGTGTGGATTCCTCCCTGCTGGAGGTTTGAGGGCTCACCAAGGGTGGGGAGGTCGCTCCCCACCCGGACGTGGTGCTTCGTGCCCTCGCCAGGTCCCCTTTGAAACTGGCTCAAACGCGCCACGACCGCACAGTCAGCCAGCCTCCTTGGGGTCGGCATCTTCGGAGAATGCAGGTGGCGTGGTCCGTTTCTGGAGCGCTCTGTTTATTTGCAAAGGCGACCAGGCGTTGGTATGTGAGAGCCGATTGTGGTCCGGAGAACACACATCAGCGGGGTCGTCACCTGGGCTGGACAGGTGTGTGGGCCGGGCAGGCGTGCAGACGCAGGAAGGTCTTTCTCTTCCTCGCTCACTGCCCGCCTCTCTCTCTGCCTTGTTCTGCCTAATAATATACCCGATGGAAACCTCCTGAGGTCCGGGTGCCGTTGGCCGTTTCTGTCCATGACTGGTCGTGCCTTCCTGTTCCTGCTTCCTCTATAGCACGTTCCCGCCGGAGTGCTGCTGTGCCTTCTCTGCGGTCCTGCAGCCTGTGTCCTCCCGTGGCCCGAGGGCTCTGCACAGGGGCACCATCCCCACCGTGCCAGGCGCCCAGGAGCCCCTCAAGGCATCACGTCGCGATGGCCAGCTGGCACTCAAGCCCTCATTTTGAGATCCGGCCTTATCCCCTTCTTGCTGCCCCGATAGTTTATCACTCCGTGGAGACTCAGTCCGGCCACAGCCTAATTGGACAGCTGTTCTGTAAAGCAGTCGTGCTTTGGATATGAGCATTTCCTGCTTGTAAGGTGAGGATGTTAGAGCTTGAAGGGCATTGGAAACCACCTATTGCAATAGGAGGGGGGAGGGCTGTTGTCTTAGGGAGTGCGGCCGAGCCATGAGATGTCCATGCATGTAAAGGTCAGCAGGAAGGACTTCCCTTTATATATGAACCTAGACAGAGTCAGGCGTGGGAAGATTCAGGTGCCGTCATTGAAATGTTTGAGCCGCGGACGCGTTTCCTTACAGACAGCTGATTTCTGGAGGGGTTGCTCTGCCTTCCGACGCCGGGTCAGAAGTCCGGAGGCCTTGGGGGGAAGGACAGAAGCTGAATGAACGCGGCGGCTAGTCTGGACGGCAGGCGTTTTGTCCAGATGGGTCAGCACGTGCACACGCTTCAGCTCATCACTGGGGAGCCTGAGGCCGGGACCTGTGGGGTCTGGGTGTGGCCTTGTTCTGGGTAAACAGGGGGCGCCTGTGAGTCTTGGCTAAGTGATACGGGGACAGAGGTTCTTCGAAGTACAGCGTTTCCTGGAACACAGAAGGAATGGGGGGTTTTCCTTTAGTTTTCCAGAAGCACGAGGTGCTATGGACTGAATGTGCGTCCCCCCAGCATTTATAGGTAGAAGCTGTGACCCCCAATGGGATACTACTAGGAGATGGGGCCTTTGGGAGGGGATTAGGGTTAGGTGAGGTCACGGGGTTAGGGCCCCTCTGATGGGATTAGTGTCCTTTTAAGAAGAGGAAGAGACCAGAGCTCTCTCCCCACCTCGTGAGGACACAGTGAGAAGGTGACCATCTGTAAGCCAGGAAGAGAGCCTCGCCAGGAACTCATCTGCCCACGCCACGATCTCAGACTCCCAGCCTCCAGAACCTTGAAAAGACAAATGTCTGTTTTTCAAGTGTACAGTCTGGGGTGATCTATTATAGCCGCCCACGCTGACTAGAACAAGACTCAAGGAAAGTTTAAAGATGTCCGTGGATTATGGTCCCACGTGTAAGGTCTTAGAAGTTGTAGTTTGCGGACTTGGAGAAGCCCAAGGCAGAGGGGCCATCTGTCATCTTCTCCCAACTCATTGGGACCGTGGAGAGCAACATTCCCTGGCTGCCTGCCCTTTCGTCTTCTTCAGACGTCCTTCAGGATGTAATCGTGTTGTAAGCAGGTTGAGAATCATTGAACCAGAGGAATCAACTGCCTAAGATCAGAAATTCAAATCACTGCTGCAAAATGAAAATGATAATCTGTGTTGCTCAAATGCTCACGTGAAATTACAGGCAGACCTTGATTTATTGCAGTTCTCAGATATGGGTGTTTTTAAATAAATGGAAGGTTTATAAAAAATGAAATTTTAATAAAAATTTTTAATGAAAATTGAAATTTTTATAAAAATGAAATGAAACCAGATTAAATTCTTCAAAAGGGCAGTTCATTTGCTCATTTCTGGTTTTTTTTTTCTTTGCCAGTTTTGTATAAGTTTTTGACACGCGCCCACCACCCTCTGCCTGCAGTTCTGACAGAGACATCTCTCACCCTCAGGCAAAATTCATTTTATTCGTTCGACACCAGTTTAACCTCGGTATCTTCAGAGAGAATGTTGGCGAGTTTTTGACCAGCTGGCACAGATTCTGATAAATTCCTTGGAAAAGGAACCATTTCCCACTCAGGAGATTCATGAAGTCTCTCCAAGAGGGTAGTGGGTTTGTCTCAACGGAAGGAGATTAGACCCAGTGAAAAGGGGAGAGCTTTCATGGGATTTTAGTTTACACAGAAGGCAACGTGCATTTCAAATTATTCTTTTTAAAAAGTTTATTTTATTGAAGTAGAGTTGATTTGCAGTGTTAATTTCTGCTGTACAGCAACGTGATTCAGTTATACATACATTCTTCTTTATATCCTTTTCCATGATGGTTTATCCCAGGATACTGAATAGAGTTCCCTGTTCTGTACAGTAGGACCTTGGTGTTGATCCATTCTGTATATAAAAGTACGCATCTGCTAACCCCAGACTTCCAGTCCACCCCTCCTCTGCTCCCCTCCGCATTGGCAACCACAAGTCTGTTCTCTATGTCTGTAAGGCTGTTTCTGTTTCTAGATAAGTTCATTTGTGTCATATTTTAGATTCCACATGTAAGTGAGATCATATTGTATTTGTCTTTTCTCTGTGTGACCTCTCAAATTATTCTTAAAGAGTGAAGGCAGACCTTGGTAATGATGCGGGTTTGGTTCCAGACCCCCATGACAAAGCGGATATCGCAATAAATCGAGTCACACACACATTTTTTGGTTTCCCAGTGCACGTAAGAGTTATGTTTACACTAGACTGTAGTCTGTTAAGTGTGTAATGGCATATGTCACAAGAATGTTCATTAATTAATTAAAAATACTTTATTGCTAAAAAAAAAACGGTCACCACCCTCTGAGCCTTTCGCAAGTCATAGTAGTAACATCAAAGATCACAGATCGCAGACACCATCACAGATCAAATCATAATGAAAAAGTTTGAAATATTGTAAGAATGACTAAAATGTGACACAGAGACAGGAAGTGAGCAAATGCTTTAGGAAAAATAGTGCTGATAGACGTCCTGCTCGGTGCAGGGTTGCCCCAAACCTTCAATTTGTAAGAAATACAGCATCTTCGAAGCACAATAAAACAAGGTCTGCCTGTCAATTCATGCCAGCGTTTGATCAACCAAATTAGCGTCATCTTTTTGTAGCAACGATTTGAATTTCAATGAGCCTTTAAAATTTTCTCTTATAAAATTTTTCATGCATAAGATAGAATATAAAGAATAGCTGTGTACCTGACATGTAGTTTTATCAAATGTCCACATTTTGCTAAATTAGTTTTAGATCGTGTGTGTGTGTGTGTGAGAAATAAAACGTTTCAGATACCATTGTGCCCCTGCATATCCCTCTCCATTTATTTTGTTATTACATGGAAAAAAATCACTAGATACTGTAGGTCAATAGGATAAATTTCAAACATTGTTTTGCATGGCTTAACGGGTCTTTGTCTTCTGTTTATTCACATCCTAGAAGAGAAAGATGTCTCTTTACTGTTCTTATTTTCAATTCCCAGATGATCCTTCAATTTAACACTAATTATCTAAGGAAATAGCATCTCTTTCTCTGCTGAAGAAAGTTGCGCTGTGAAAACTGGGATCTTGGTGTTAGCAGTTTCTGGTTATCGCTGAGGTGAGCCCCGCCATTCCCTTCTGGGTTGTCTTTATCCAAAGCCCGGGCAGAGTCTGGGTGTTTGTGAAATGGCCCCATTTGGACCAGAAGTGGGTCATGGGCCTCTTCACCAAACCTCCAGAGTCAGCTCTTTGGGGGCTGAGTTTTACTTTGCGTCCCTCTGCACTTTGCCAGGTGGTATAAAGGATGGAGAACGTCAGCTGTAAAAACGACCCAGGAGGCAGGCAGAGACCCCTGGGATCTCTTGATTAAACCCCACATCCCCGTCCGATGTTGACAGTAATGGTAATCTCCTCATGGGATGTAGAAATGCAATTGTAGAGCATTATCTTAACCATGTTTCGGAGCCGATACTTTCTGCTCTGTGGTCAGCAATAGCAATAGATGCCCCTGCAGGTTCTGAGGGGGTAGAATGCGGTCTGTGATAACAAGGCTGGCGGTGGGGGAAGACATCCCGGTGCAGGGTGTATGCTGGGGGAGGGGAGGGCTGTCACGGGACCCCAGCCTTCGTCTCAGGTGTGGGCGGTAGGGTAACAACTGTTTGCAGAGCACCAGGTCCACCTGCCTCCCACCTCAGGCCTGACCCCTTGGAATGGTCTGCAGTCCTGGGAGCTCATGATTCCTTGAGCCCCATTGGGTTAAGGATCATGCATGTTGGGTTTTGTCCATTTTCACCCAGTTTGGGGAACTCCTGGGTCCATCCTCAGAGCTTCGTAGGCCTCAGAGTTCCCTAAAGTGTGGAGGATGGAAGGTTGCCTATCCCGGATGTGTAATGGGGACCAGCTCTTAGGATGAAGGAAGTAGATGTCCAAGGAATGTGGCATCCCAAACAAAATAAGACAGAACCTGGCGTATTGGCCATGTGTGGTCTCCTGTAAGGTCTACTGCTTTTCCCCCTGGGATGCCGTTTCTGTTTCTTTTTTCATACATGGGCAAGTGATCCATTCTGCACACTAACTGTACCAGTCAATCCAGATTTGAGAGAATAAGAGTCATCATTCTATTGATGATTCCAGGTGCCGTATTGCAAATAGCCATTATGAAAAGACCCCTTGTTGGTTTGGGGGGATACTATCAAAGATAATCCACAATTGTCTGGAAAAGCTATCAAAACACTGTTTTCCAGTGACATGTCTGCGTGAGGTTGGATTTTCTTCAACAGAAAAAAACATGGCAACAGATGGAACGTAGAAGTCGATAGGAGAATCGGGCTGTCTTCCTCTTAAACCATACCTTGGCAAAACTGTAAGACGTTGGCAAAACTGTAAGACGTTGGCAAAACTGTAAGACGTTTGCAAAACTGTAAGACGTTTGCAAAACTGTAAGACGTTTGCAAAACTGTAAGACGTTTGCAAAACTAAGACGTTTGCAAAACTGTAAGACGTTGGCAAAACTAAGACGTTGGCAAAACTAAGACGTTGGCAAAACTAAGACGTTGGCAAATCTAAGACGTTGGCAAAACTAAGACGTTGGCAAAACTCTTAAGACGTTGGCAAAACTGTAAGACGACGTTGGCAAAAACGTTAGACCTTTAGAACCTTCTGTCTAGACATAGAAGCCAGAGGCCGTGTCTCCAGTATGTGGCTTCCCAGCTGGGCTTTTCCCCATCTGCTGCTGCGTTCCTCCTCTTACAGTATTTCTTTCTGTTTAAGAAAGTCCAGCCTCACCCAAGCATGTAGTTGGAAAAAGGGAGGAGTATTTTCATAGCTCTTTCACATAGTTGTGGAAAATCTTTGACGCTCTTCCAAACCCAACAAGTAGTGGCTTTGTAAAGGGGAGTTACCCCATGGAATCTGGAATCTTTAACGGTGCCAGGTAGATGGACGGGTCCGGCGTGTTCAGCCACGAGGCCTGCCATTGGCTGTGATCACTGGGGCAGCTCCAAGCACCTTTCATTTGTGAGAAATGCACTGGGAGTGAAGGAGAAGGTCATAGTGCCCATTTGGTGGATCTGTGTCGTACATGGAGAGCAAAGGCTTTCTCAGCCCTCAAACCACACCTGCCCTGTGCAGCGCAGCCACGTGGTCCCTGCTTTCGTGGAGCTCCTGGCCGAGGTGATGGACCGGGGGGCCCCTCCCCATGACCCATGGGGTGGGGGAGGGCAGGAGCGGGCTGGGCTTCGCGAGGAAGCATGGACTTAGTGTGTCTCTTCCAGACAGACACGTTCCCATCATCTGCACCCCTGAGCCTCTCACGTTCACAAAAGAGCTCCCCGCCCAGCATGGTCCCTCCCTTATCTGCACCCTGGAGCTCTCTACTCTGCAGAAGAACCCCTGGCCCGACTTGCAGCACCTCTCTGTGTGTTCAAGGGGGAGTCCACAGAGAGCCTGCAGCCCAGGGCAGGAGGTGCCCAGAAGGTGCTCTAGATTTGTGTGCCAGGAAAGTGCTGTGCTTCCCGGGGCTGCCATCTCCATGAACCAGCCTATGCACACGGTTTTATTTGTAGCGCATTGGGTTATTTTGTGTGGGCTTCACCACAGACAGAAGGGCTCTGTGGTTTTTGGGGATGGTGTTCTATAAACGTAGGGCTCCTTGGAGGGCCTCAGAATATTCTGGAAGTACTAGAATACCTCTGGAGGAGGGAGATGGCCAGGTAGGGGGAAACACCAGATTCTGTGCTACTGGTCTGGAATCCTTGACTTGGTGTCAAGAAATAACGGTGGAGATCCATGCGACAGTCACACGTGTGTGTGGCACGTGCGTCATTGGAGGTGGCTGTGATGTGTAGTGGAGAAAGGGGGTCATACCACTTGTCACATTCACAGGCAGAAGGCAGCTGGGGAAGATAATTCCGTGTACATGAGGGGCGTGAAGTCGATGATTTATTCTCTTTTCTTTCACAAACCCCTTCTGCTGTGACTCATCACCCTCCCTTTGGCTGCAGCAGGGTCCTTGCTCCTGGGTTCAAAAGGAGTTTGTCCAGAGGGTTAGCTTGCAGGTTAATCCTGCAACAGAGCTCAGGTCTTTCTGTCCTTATTTTGAAGGGATGTAAGTGACAGTGTGGAAGGAAAATGTGTGTCTGGGTGGGTCTCCTAGGAGGGTACAGTCTTTGGAGGCTGGTGCACGTGGTCTGATATCACAGGGCACGCACACACAGACACAGACACACAGACACACACACGCACACACCATGTTAGCATAAATGACATGTTTTCTGTGAAAGCAAAACAAGCAAACTCAGGAAGGAAAGTGGCATTGTCTTACATTTTTGCAAGTGTCTTATGTTTTTGCAAATGTATGTGCTTCAGAGGAAGACAGTTGAGTTCTCTTATCGACCCTGCATTCAGTCTGTTGCAATACGTTGTTTTCCTCGAGGAAAATCCAGCCTCACGCAGACGTGTCTCTGGAAAATGGAGAACTGTTTTAATAGCTTTTCCAGACAACTGTGGGTTTTCTTTGATATTATTCCCCCAAACCAGCAAGGGGTCATTTCATAATGGCGAATCACAATATGGCATCTGGGGTCATTATCAACAAAATTTTCTTACTCTGTTAAATTAAAATCAGTTGTTCTAGGTTAGTACTTGAAGTGGACCATTTGCTCATTGGTCCTTTGGAAAAATGTGCGTTCACGGAATTATGGAGGTCTTCTCAATGTGGACACATTAAATTATACAGTATCCCCCCAAATCACATTTGTTAGTATAACCGCTAATCTCATCGGAGAAGGCTTTATGTATTGGGAAACTTTCAAGCTCACGATAGCCGATAAAAGTTTTCCACAATTCCAATTTTCTTGTTAAAGCTCAAATTTTGTCCTTGGCCATAAATACTGTCATTTGTTTTCCTTAAAGTGAAGTGCTCGCTTCATTTTCAAGAAACTGTCTGTCACATCCCCCCACGTGGAACAGCCATAGTTACTCTATCACTTGTTCTTTCAAGCAAAACTGGTGTTCAGAGAGGAAGCTCATCTCACTTATCATGCCAGTCAGCCGTCACGCTTCAGCGCAGGGTAGACGTGCTTTGTGTACACTTCCCTTCTTGTCGCATAGGATGTTAAAAATATATGTACTCTATACAATGGAATACGACTTAGCCATAAACAAGAATGAAATCACGCCATTTGCAGCAACATGGATGGACCTTGAGATGATCAGACTAAGTGAAGTAAGCTAGATAGGGAAAGATTAATATATGACATTAGTTGTATGTGGAAAATTTAAAAAAATGATACACATGAACTTAAATACAAGACAGAAGTAGACCCACAGACATAGAAAACAAACTTACGGTTACCAACGGGGAAAGGCGGTGGGGAGGGATAAATTAGGAGTTTTGAGATTAGCAGATACATACTACTATATATAAAATAGATAAACAACAAGGACCTACTGTAGAGCACAGGGAACTCTACTCAATATTTTGTAATAACCTATAAGGGAAAAGAATCTGAAACAGTATATCTGTCTATCTAACTGAATCGCTTTGCTGTACACCTGAAACTAACAACATTGTAAATCAATTCTAGTTCAGTGAAAAAAAGTTCTTTCCACCTTGTTGGGGGGAAAAAAAATATCTATATATCCAAAAGTCAAAAACAACAAAATTAATCATCTTTACTGCTCCATCAAGGACATTTTTAAGTGAAAGTGGCACTGTTTTTGCTGTAGTAGTGCCGGGGGTGAAGGATACGATGGCGGCCAATACAGTTGGGGCCATGACCTTGATTTAGGCTGAGAAGCAGTTTCCCCCAGGGTAACTTCTGCACCATCAGTGTAAACATCAACACAGTGAACAAGGCAGAATCATTTCTGTACGATTATGAAAATAGTTTGGACCTCATGGATCCTACCCCAACCCCACCCCAGGCTGTGTGGTCCCACCTTGAGAGCGCTGATCTGATGAACAGTGATTTCCAGTACTCATCCTGGTGGGCAAGCATAAAACCCACGGTCCCCTCCACAGGTACCAGAAAGAGACCCTCCCAGGAAGGCCATCCTCTTGGAGACTGGTTATGTCAGCTTCTGACCATCGTTCTGTCCTTGGGTTCCATGTGTCTTGGTCTTTTCATTGGGTTTTTGCTTTTTCACACCACAGAAAAATATCCAACAGTCCTTTCAGCAAAGCAGTGTTTACTTGCTTCAGGCTGATCTTGTCACCTTTTTAATTTGCCTGCAGCACAAGGCACTGGGTGCATCCATGAATTTGGTGATGTGTTTTATTTTGGGGTTTTCTCCAGGGACCTCTATGGCAGGCTTCAGTTACAGTGCTGATGGAGTTAAAAAAAAAAAAAAAAAAAGTATAGTCGATTTACAATGTTATATTTGTTTCAGGTGTACAACATAGTGATTCAATACTTTTATAGATTACACTCCATTCAAAGTTATTATGAGGGTTTCCCTGGTGGCACAGTGGTTAAGAATCTGCCTGCCAATGCAGGGGACACGGGTTCATACCTGGTCCGGGAAGATCCCACATGCCACAGAGCAACTAAACCCATGTGCCTCAACTACTGAGCGTGCGCTCTAGAGCTCGCGAGCCACAACTACTGAGCCCGTGCGCCACAACTACTGAAACCCGTGCGCCTAGAGCCCGTGCTCCGCAACAAGAGAAGCCACCGCAATGAGAAGCCCGTGCACCTCAACAAAGAGTAGCCCCCACTTGCCACAACTAGAGAAAGCCTGTGCGCAGCAACGAAGACCCAACACAGCCAAAAAAAAAAAAGTTATTATGAAATGTTGGCTCTATTCCCTGTGCTGTTCAATATATCCTTGTAGCTTATTTATTTTGTACGTAGCAGTTTGTACCTCTTAATCCCCTCTCCCCTTCCCTCTCCCCACTGGGAACCACTAGTTTGTTCTCTATATCTGTGAATCTGCTTCTTTTTCGTTATATTCACTAGTTTGTTGTATTTTTTAGTTTCCACATATAAGTGGTATCATACAGTATGTGTTTTTCTCTGTCTAATTTATTTCATTTAGCTTAATACCCTTCAAGTCCATTCATGTCGCTACAAATGGCAAATATTCCTTTTTTATGGCTGAGTAATATTCCACTATATATATATATATATATATATATATATATATATATGTCACATCTTCTTTATCCATTCATCTGTTGATGGACACTTAGGTTGCTTCCACGTTTTGACTACTGTAAATAGTGCTGCTATGAACATGGGAATGCATATGTCTTTTCAAATTAGTGTTTTTGTTTTCTTTGGGTATATACCCAAGAGTGGAATTGCTGGATCCTATGGTAGTTTTATGCTTAATTTTTTGCGGGGCCTCCATACTGTTCTCCATAGTGGCTGCACCAATTTACATTCCCACCAACAGTGCACAAAGGTTCCCTTTTTTTTACATCCTCGGCAGTACTTGTTATTACTTGCCTTTTTGATGATGGCCATTCTGACTGGTGCGAGGTGATATCTCATTGCAGTTTTGATTTGCATTTCCCTGATGATTAGCGAAGCTGAGCATCTTTCATGTGCCTACTGGCTGCCTGTATGTCTTCTTTGGAAAAATGTCTATTCAGGTCTTCTTTTATCTTACTTTCCTGAGGTGTGTGGTGTGTGTCCACGTATTTGCCTGTGGGTTTACTCTGCACCATCATTGTAGGTCTGGGCTTTACATCATGTGGGGAAAAGACCTCGTTTGCCCTTCTTCTTCCCCGACCTCTCTTATCAGAGACAGTCTGTCCAGTTTGGGGATTTGCTTCCATGGAGCGGGTCCTGTGATGCTTCCCCTCTCACTGTCCTGTGACAGGATGTGCTGAGATTCCTTGTCTGTCCTCTCCTGCACCCTCCATAGAGCGTGTTATCAGCTGGGTGATGCTGATTCAGGGTCTCATCCAGAGTAGATGCATTGCTGTTTGACCACATGCCTGACGCTTTCACCCATGTCCTTGCTCCCATATTGCCGTCGGGAAGTACGCTCTTCTTTCTTCTTTTCTCCTTTCCCGCGTGCGTTTTGTCTGGCTAGCCCCCTTTAGGTGGTTAGGTAGAATCATCATCAATGTGCCAAATTTGAGTTGAATATCTAATTCTTAAAAAAAAAAAAAGCATAAATCCCTAAAGACCACATGGTAATCTTGAGTGAGTTTAATCATAGGAGGAGTTTGGCTAGGAGAGCTTGGGCATCTCCTACCTTGTTTGAAGAGCCCCTGGGCGCTCAGGGGCTCCAGAATGGCTGTCTTGTGGCAGCTTCACTGCCACCTCTGTGCCTGTGCTCAGCCAGCCAACCCCATGTTCGCTGGAGCTTTTGCAAATCATGGTCTGGACTTTGGATGGAGTAGGAGAAAATGTCAACTGGAGTACTCAGAGACAAGTCTGAGAGTCACCCCTGTCTTGAAAGTCGCTGATGAGGACCTGGGTCCAGAAAAGCCGTCAAGCGTCCTGCAGGACTTGGAGAGGGTAGGCTGTCCTCTCAAACTTGAAATGCATACGGGGAACCAGTCCAGAGGTTCAACGAATCATACGGGGTCCTCGAATTCTGATGGAGGATGGTCGTGCGTCTCAGTGAGAAGGCACGGGTCCAAGCCAGCTGTGATTTTGCAGTATCAGTGCCCGAAATTCAGTGCAGAGCTCCCGGGATGCCCTGGGCGTATTTTAGGACGATGCAGACTGTTGCGGAAACTGTGGAATTGCAATCTGTCGTGGCGTTCAGGATGCGTGAGAAGGTCACCTTGGTGGCCGACAGACATAGGCTATGCCTCTCCATCAGACGAGAACAAACCAAGAAAGGTAGTCAGTTGAAGCTGCCTACAGCTTGGAAGGTTGCTGTGATTTTTTTTTAAAAAACAACAGGGAGGACTTCCCTGGTGGCGCAGTGGTTGAGAGTCTGCCTGCCGATGCAGGGGACGCGGGTTCGCGCCCCGGTCCGGGAGGATCCCACGTGCCGCGGAGCTGCTGGGCCCGTGAGCCGTGGCCGCTGCGCCTGCGCGTCCGGAGCCTGTGCTCCGCAACGGGGGGGGCCACAACAGTGAGAGGCCCGTGTACAGCTAAAAAAAAAAAAAAAAAAAACAACAGGGAGACTTATTGTTGAGATTAAAGGTGAGTGGTCCTTGGTGGTGGGTCAGAGCTGGGACTTGGCAGCGTGGGTGCCCCCTGAAAGCCCCTTTGCCCCTCATGATACGCGGAGCATGGGTTACGATGGTAGACGTTTTCACAGAGGCAAGCATAATTTTACTGGCTTCCATGGATGGCCCAACTGAGATTCTGATTTCTCAAGAACAGGGTTCCTCAACCTTGGTGCTAGTGACAAGTCCGGGGGAGGGGGGAGGGGTCAAAATGTAAATTGGGGAGGGGTCTCCAGCAGGTAGAAGGCATGGAGGAAGAAGGGAACAGAAGACAGGCGGTGGTCCTGGACCATTAATAGGAATTAAGATTGAGTGTTCACAACACAGTGCACAGGCATAAGGACCCGGAAAGAAAAGTTTGGGTGTCAAAGTTAAGAACGATGGATGTGGTCAGGGCACAGCGTGGCGTGGGGGTTAGGGGTGGAATGGGAAATAGGGAGGGAGGAAGGGAAGGAAGGAAAGAGTGAAGAGCAGAGAGGGGTTTTGCAGAGACCAGTGTTGGTGAAGTTCTGTGAACCTAGGGCTGGATGAATTCAATCCTTTACACTTGAATTCTAAACTAAAAAAAAGAAATACACTCACACACATCTTGGCAGGGTGTCACATGACCTTGAACCTGAAAACCTCACGGACGTCCTACATGTCCTTTCTCCTTCTTGGAAATAGAGGGGCTGCTTTCACGAGGGCTGCTGCTGTGGCTGATGTAGAAGGTGATTAAGACGTTGTCCGTACACAGCATTTCCCCGTAGAATTCATGCCTGCGCCCTGGTTCCAACTCCTGTAGCCGGATTATGCTTTGAGAAGAAGGTTGGGCTGAGTTTAGGCACTGTCTGTGGCCACAGAAGAGAGAGGAAGTTCAAACCGCCCGTGTGGGCTGGGTGCTGATAATTTTGCTTGGTTTCCTGTGCCCCACTAGACAGATGTCCCATCCAGACAGGACCACGTGTGTGTAGTCTATGGCATCGCGATGTTTAGGATGTTATTTGCTCCGATTCTCAGCGTTCTCACCAAGAATAACTGAAATCAGGAGGAAGATAGAAAATGGGTTACGTTTCCTCCTCATGTTTATGCAGATGACATTGGTGGCAGTGAACCTCTCCCCCCTACCTCTGATTTCCTGCAGCGTTGGTACTGTGATTGGGTTGCTTTAGGGAGCATCTCCTCTCTTTCTAGAGTGTCTTTATCCCTGAAATATACTGAACCTTGACAGAGGGATGCAGTCGGGATTGTCAGCTTCCCAGAGAGAAGCTGTGAGCCTTTTGGAGAAATTTAAAAAAAAGACATTTTCCTCCAGACCAAGGTTTTCCTGGGTGTCTTCATAACTTCTGGGGTTTAATATAAGGGCACAGATTGGGGGAAACAGGATGAGGAAGGGTCGCCCCATGGCGTTCTGGACAGGTTGGTGTTTGAGCGTCCAGGGTGAGGTGTTTAATCCAGAGATATCCCAGCAAAGGGACTAGACATTCTGTGTGCACGTGGATTGGGGTGTAAATGGGGAGACGAGGGACTCCAGGAGTCCCCAGGCTGAAGGAGTCAGAACTAAATGAGACTGTTAAAGCTATTGTAGAAGTCGGTTCCTCTACAAGTTAAAGTGAGCTCACACATCAACATATGAGTTGAACATATGTTACCATTTGAACATCTCTCGGTATTTATACAAGAGAACTGAAAACAGGTGTCCACATGAAAACTTGTGCCTGAATGTTCATAGCAGCACTACTCACAATCGCTAAAAGATGGAAACAGCCCAAGCATCCGTCAGGGGATGGATGGATGGATACACAGCACGGGGTCCATCCACACCTTGGAATATGACTCAGCCGTGAAAAGGAGTGAAGTTCTGACACAGGCTACAGCGTGGATGGACCTTGAACACAGGATGCTCAGTGAGAGAAGCCAGACCCAGAAGGACACACAGCGTGTGATTCCGTTGACAGGCAACGTCCAGAACAGGCAAATCCATGGAGACAGATCGTAGATTAGCAGGAGCTGGGGAGAGGAAGGAATATGGGGTAATAGCTATACGGTAGAAGGTTTCTTTTTGAGGTGAGGAAAATGTTCTGGAATTACATCGAAGTGATGGTTGCACAGCATCCATCCACACCTTGGAATATGACTCAGCCGTGAAAAGGAGTGAAGTTCTGACATAGGCTACAGCGTGGATGGACCTTGAACACAGGTTGCTCAGTGAGAGAAGCAGACACAGAAGGACACAGTGTGTGATTCCATTGATAGGAAACGTCCAGAACAGGCAAATCCATGGAGACAGATCGTAGATTAGCAGGAGCTGGGGAGAGGAAGGAATATGGGGTAATAGCTATACGGTAGAAGGTTTCTTTTTGAGGTGAGGAAAATGTTCTGGAATTACATCGAAGTGATGGTTGCACAGCATTGCGATTGTACTAAATGTCAATGAATTATTAAAAATTTAACAATTTAAAACATGACATTTAACTTTCTTTTTGATACAGCTTTATTGAGATATAATCCTGTACCATAAAAGTCACCCTTAAAGCATACAATTCAGTTATTTTTAGTATGTTCGAGTTGTAACCATCACCGTTATTTAATTTCAGAATAATTTTCATGCACCAAAAAGAAAATTCTGTGCCTAGCAACACTCTCCATTTACCTAGCCCCTGCTCAACTCTGGCAGCCTTGAATCTGCCTTCTGTGTCTGTGGGTTTGCGTGTTCTGGACGTTTCCTATCCATGGAATCGCATACTGTGTGTCCTTCTGGGTCTGGCTTCTCTCGCTGAGCATGATGTGTTCAAGGTCCATCCACGCTGTAGCCTGTGTCAGAACTTCACTCCTTTCACGGCTGAGTCATATTCCACTGTGTGGACGGACCACATTTGTTTATCCATCATCAGTTGATAGACATCTGAGTGGTTTCCACCTTAAAGAATTTTAAATTTTAATTTAAAATTTAAATTTAAAATTTAAATTTTATATTATGTGCATTTTACCACACACACACACAAAAAGCTCATAAGTCCTGACAGCTTTCTATATCCCAGGCACTACCAGAGCCTGGTAGTGTTTTATGTTGTGACCGGTTTCACCCCACAAGTATCCTTTGAGGCAGGCGCTTTTATGATCACTATTTCATAGATGAGGAAATGAAGGTATTGAGATACTCAGGAGCTCAGGAACCCCGAGGTAGTAAATGGTGGGGCTCGGAGGAGAACCAGGCACCTTCGGTCTCCCCAGTGGACGCCCCAGTTCCCCCATAAACAGGAGGCACCAGAGCTGAGAACTGTTTCATAAAACACAGATATTGTATTACTATTGTCATGACCTCAAGAACAGAGCTGGGTTCCTACAAAGAGGGAAACATGGGTCCCAACTGGCCAGACCATGAGCCGGACGGGCTGTTCAGATGGTGGAATGTTCCAGAATGAAGGATGAGTCAGAACCTTGTTGAAGGATGGGGGATTAGGGCGCATTAGGGGGATATTGTGAGAGGTGGCACAGGAAGAGCTGGGCGTTCCCCATGGCGGGTCTCGGTCACTTGTGGTGGAGAAGCTTCCAGAAGGTCATGAGCAACACCTGTTTTCAGTGGGATGTGTTGAGGGTGAGGCATCCCAGGTGGAGGAGGTTTTCTGGGAGCATCTTCTCTGTCACTTGTTTTCTGTTGCCTTACTCATTCCTCTGTGGCTTCTTGGAGAGGACAGATGTCCCAGAATCCTGGACACCTCCACACTTTCATTTCAGGAGCAGATGTCCCCGTGGCTTCTTAGACCTAAAGTCTGCAGGTTTGGGGAGACGTATATGAACCTTGTTTCCACTGACTCACTTTGGGACCAGGGCCAAGTCACTCTCCCCCGCATGTCTCGGTTTCCCAGTCTGTCAGCCCTCAGGGTTGGAGGGGAGCATTGACCCGGAAGATTCTTTTTGTTGCTTCCGATTCCCTTTTCCAGAGCTGCTATCCTCATGATCAGAGTATATTACATCTGTTTGTGGGGAATTTTCGGGGATTGGTAATATACATTTGTGCTTCTGACTGAGAATTGGATCCAAAGACAGGGCAAATAATGCTTTGCTTTTCAAAACATGTTTCTGGATTCTGTGATATCCACAGACTATATGTTTGGAAAATATGAATATTTTATATGTAAACCAGGGTGTCTCAGCCTCAGCACTACTATTTGGGGTTGGATGACTCTGATGTGGGGCATCCTGTGCTCTGTGGGCTGCGGAGCAGCTTCCCTGGTCTCCACCCACCACGTGCCAGGAGCTCCCCCTCCCCCAGTTGTGACAATCAAAACGTCTCCACATATTGACAGGTGGAAGGCAAAATTGCTCACACTCGAGAACCATCGTGAGATGGATGGATAGATAGATAAGTGATACATGGATAGACAAATGATAGATTGATAGATGGATAGATGAGACAGATAATTGATAGATGGATAGAGAGATCGATAATTGTTAGAAGGATAGATGCTTGATAGATGGATGGATGATAGATAGATGATAGATTGAGAGGTAGATGATTCAAAGATGGATAGAGAGATTGATAATTGACAGATGAATGGATGCTTGATAGATAGGTGATAGATTAAATAGGTAGGTATCGTATAGCATAGAGACAGCGTCTCTTACGCTAAGGCAGACGTTCTCGGTCTTGGCTCTGGTGAGATTTGGGGTGGATAAATCTCAGTCATGGGGGCATCCTGTGCCTTGTAGGATGCTGAGCAGCATCCCTCCCTCTACACCCCCAGAAGCACATCCCCACTTCCCAGTTGTGACAACTAAAAATGTCTCCAGACTTGCAGACTGTCCGCCTGTGGGGGGGCGGGGGTGGGGGAGAGGAAGCAAAATGGCCCCAGCGGAGAACCACTGATACAGAGCCTGTTGCCTTGGAGCGTGACTGCCCCCAGAACTACAAAATGACTTGGACTCAAGACCTGACTTCACTCCGAGCCCCTGGGAAAGGACCCCCAGGCCAGCATCCTGGGGAGCATTTAGACCTCGGGGTATCATGTTGCGTTACAACAGTTTACTTACCGTCACAGGTGGGTGTGTCTTGAGGACACTCATCCTGGATGTCTCCGTCCCACCCAGCACTCACCCTTCCCTTCAGCCCCACTGTGTGGACGCCCCCCCTGCATCCGTCCTATACCCTGGGCCAGTTATGTGCGGAGGACTCTCCCCGCACAGCCCCATCCCTGCTGGGAATGTCCCCACATCAGGGGCTCTGATTGGATGAGTGAGGATGCGGGTGGCTGAGGACCGGCTTCCACTTTGCCCTCCTGTCCTTCTGTGCCGATTTGCTCTGATTCATAGAACAGTGATTAAAAATGGTAGATGATACCCGCATTTGATTAGAGATCCTGAAATTGTACCACCCATGGCTGGACGGTGTCATTGGTCCTACTTCCTGTCCTGTATCCTGGAAGAAGAGCACAGCATCCAGAGCATAAACTGATGGATTCTTCCCTGGGAGCCTTCCGTGGAGGGATATTGCTGTAAAGAGAGGGAGATGCGTAGCACCAACTAAACTCCTGAAATACAGACCTCGAAAGTGAGTGTTTTTGAGGAAAATCAAAACAACAGTGATGTCAACATGCTTAACCTCTAACAGCAGTTAAATGTCTTGGGTCTTTTTGAAGTTCTTACTTCTGCACACTCTTTCCCCGTCCACCCCCAGCCTTCCCTTCTTTGAATTTGGGGATGGATTTTGAAATTTCTTCTGGTGGGATCGAAACACCACACTGTTTGTTTTAAGCCATGTGCCAACAGTGTCAAGGATATGCTGGAACAGTCTGGCGTCTGTACTCCTGTAATCCCATCCTCTTGGATATGGGGTTCCAGGAAGCATCGTGAACTGGAACACGTGCTATGGAGCCGAGATGTCTCCCACGGAAGGAAATTAGGCGCTAACTGAAGAAAGAATTAGAAGCCCTGAATTCATGGAAATGCCGTCACACCCTGTAATTCATCTTTGAAGGGAAGAAAATTAAGTGCTTTGCCACTGGTGAACACGTCCAGCATTTGCCTTAGATTTTGCATGTTCAGGCGACATGACTAAAAATGCTTCTCGTCATCCTGCCAATCAAAAGCAGGAATCTAACTCCTCTTTGTAGTTCTGGGAATCATGCTCCAATCTGCTCAGGAGTGAGCTGGGACCATACTAAGAAGACAGGGTAGAGTTCTGTGTGTACCCGCGAGGGTACCTCCTTCTGCAGGGTAAATTGACCGGACTTAAGCTCTCTTGTCTCCTAATCCGTCTTGATACTTGGGCAGCTTTTCTCCCTCATTAAACATTCGATCTAATTCAATGAAAATTGAAAGGTTTTTAAAGACCTCAAGAAATCACAGATTAGGGTCTTTGTTAGGCTTTTGTCAACGGTAGTCGATTCTGTAATGCATACATATCTTCAGCTGTTATAATCATCATTGTTGGTATCACTAGTGGTCTTTTGAAAAGCTCTCTTAAAACGTGTATGAAAAGGGACTCCTCTAAGCGGTGCATTTTCTCCAACTGAAGACAAATTTCCATCTAGCATGTGGAACTGGGTGGGAGGGGGCTGGTGTTGCCTTTCTAGTCACTGAGTCTGTCCCCAAATTCCAGCTCCATCTTTGCCTTGAACATGCCAAGGGACCTGGTGTTCCTGGCTATAGATACTTATTTGATATTTAGCCATTCAACCATGAAATATCTACCTTTGGTGGTGAGGGGGCAGAATATTACGTTTTTGGCATCCAAAGAACAGTAGGGATTTGCCCACATTTTCTAGTGGATTTTAGGTACCGAATCCTTTGATAGATCGCAGTAACCAAGGAGAAGGACCTTCCGACATATCTTGGGGAGAGCCTGGCTGTATCGGTTCCCTGGATGATACACTCTTAAGTGGCCAGCGAGGTAAATGGTGATGTCATGGCTGTTAGAGCTTCATGGCAACAGTCTTCCCTGCATCACAGTTAAATGTTGAATATTTTTGCCTTGAATCTATTTTTTTTCTGATAATAATATTTTGACCCTGGGTTGCTTTTGGTTTATATTTACCTGTAACTCTCTTTTCTGTTCAACCCAGATCACTCTTTTGTGCATTCTTTTCAGAGGCAGTATATTTAGTGTTTGCCTTCAGCCTTTTGGTGATAGGGTTCATCTTTCCTTGAATAGGTATGTTTATTCCATCAACTTAAAAAATATATATATGTTTGTAACTCCCTCTGTCTTCTTATTTGAAACTGTGTATCTTTTTGTGCTTGTTATTTTCCTGTTTTCAGAGTTTGTGCTCTGGTGCCTGTTTTGTCTCCGTGGAACCGACATGTCTCATCTCCCCAGCACTCTGGTAATTTTGGTTTTATAAGTCGAAACTCACATACCATGAAACAAAGTGCATTTCTCAGTTGATTGTCAGAAATGAAACCCTGGCCATGGGCTTCGCCCTTTGAAGATAAAGGATGTTCCATAACCATACAACTCCACCAAACTCCATCTCTTGCAGACGAAGGGTGTTTCTTATTTTTATTTTTAAAAAAATTTTTATTGGAGTCTAGTTGATTTACAATGTTGTGTTAGTTTCAGGTGTACAGCAAAGTGAATCAGTTATACATAGACATGTATCCACTCTTTTTTGATTCTTTTCCCATATAGGTCATTATAGAGTACTGAGTAGAGTTCCCTGTACTGTATGGTAGGTCCTTATTACTTATCTATTTTATATATAGTAGTGTGATGATGGGTGTTTTGAGAGAAAAATCTTTTCGTATTACCCTCTAATACTTTTAAAAAATAAATTTTAGAAATGATGTTCTTAAGAGTTTTTTTTTTTTACGATGTTAACTTCACCCCAGTTATGTAGACGTGGTTCCAATAACCCCAGTTCTGAATTTCTCATTTGAGGTTCACTGCCCTTCTTTGCCCAAGGCTGAGTTCCTTTCCTTTTCTTTTTTATTGAGGTAGAGCTGATTTACGGTATTACATAACGTTCAGGTGTACGACATAGTGATTCACAATTTTTCAAGGTTATACTCCATTTATAGTTACTATAAAATATTGGCTCTATTCCCCATGCTGTACAATATATCCTTGTAGCTTTTTTCTTTTTGTTTTTTTTTTTGTTTGTTTGTTTGGTTTCGGTTTTTTTTTTTTGTGGTACGCGGGCCCCTCACTGTTGCGGCCTCTCCTTCCCGGACCGGGGCACGAACCCATGTCTCCTGCATCAGCAGGCGGACTCTCAACCACTGCGCCACCAGGGAAGCCCCCTTGTAGCTTATTTACTTTATACACAGTAGTTTGTGCCTCTTAATCCCCTAACGAGGGTGAGTTCTTGGTTGGCCTGGGAGTCCCAATGAGCGGGAGTGAGTGTCTCCGTATGTTTTGTGGGAGACAAACAATGACCTGTTTTTATTTCTTGATTCCTAAAGTATTTGACAGTATCTTGCTTTCCTGCCTGAATGATTAGCCTCTTGGGTCTACAAGTATTTGTTGAAACCCTTGTAATTCAAGATCCTGTCGATGTTTCTTCACTGTTTACTGAAATCTAACAGTGGGGGAAGAGGCGTCTTGACATTATTTGATTTTCCCTTTGTCAGACGTCATGCTTTTCCTCCCTGGAAGCTTTTAGGATTTTCTCTCCATCTTTAAAGCACAGCAGTTTTACCAGGATGTGGTTAGTGGCCTTACGGGCATTTACAAATAATGTATATGTTCTATAATAACTCTTTTTATTGCAGGTTTGATTCTGTATCACAGGGCTTTTTTCTTGGTACTGAACCTCTGCATGTTTTTCCATTTTTCTTTTCCACAGTTCATTTCTTCGGAGATACCCGTTATCTTTTTTTCAGACCATTTTTAAATTGAAGCATAGTTAATTTATGGTGCTGTGTTAATTTCACGTGTACAGCACAGTGACTCAGTTACACATATACATATATTCTTTTTCAGATTCTTCTCCATTATAGGTTATTACAAGATACTGAATATCGTTCCCTGGGCTATACTGTCGGTCCTGGTTGGTTATCTATTTTATATACAGTAGTGTGTATATGTTAATCCCAAACTCCTAATTAATTACCCCCCCCCCGTGTTAACCCTGAGTTTGTTTTCTGTGTCTGTGGGTCTGTTTCTGTTTAGTACATAAGGAGAGACCCCTTATCTTCATGCCAAGTCTCAACTGTCTGCTATCTGTTTCATTTCCCCCCCCCTGTCCATTTTCTCTCATCGTCTTTTTCTCCTGCTTTCTGTATTTTTCCACATCACTGAGGTGATTCTCTGCAGTGTCAGTTGCGATCTTTCCTCTGTCTACTCTGGTGCCAGGTTCTCCAGGACTTGATTTTATAGCCTCTTCCCCTGGGGCTGCCAGCCCCACGCCATCTCAGGATGTCACCCCTCTAATGTCTCACTGTCTTTAGGATGGCAGACGGATGCTGCCTGATGTTCATCCTCCTTTGCTTTGGGTAAATCTTCCTTTGAACTTAGGCTCCTCACCTGTCTTACGTGCTATTATTGTTCACATCCTACAGATCATGACACATTTACGTATCGCATATTATTTCCTTCTTTGGTGTTTGCGTGTCTTTCCTCAGGAGTCCCACGACTGGGTAGTTCTTTGAATGGCTGCTCTTGGACCCTGAAGGAGCTGGGCTGATTCTCTTTCCTTCTTGCTCTGTAGATCTCAGATGTGGCCACATTTTTCTGTGATTTTTAAGACTTTCCTATTAACTCTTCAGTCCTTCAGCTGCCCGAGGTGGGAGGACAGGGAGCAGGCCCTGTGAGAGGTCCCAGCCGCCCATGAACTCGGTCTGTGGGCACTTGCTCTCCAAGGTTGGGGAATCCCCAGATGGGGGCCAGCTGCGGTACGGTCCCTGCTGCCGTGAGCCAGGTACAAGTTGCCAGGCCAGAGCGGACAGCCATCCAGTGATGGTTCAAGGCCAGAGTGGACAGCTGTCCAGTGCTGGTTCACAGATAGAGTGGACAGCCATCCAGTGATGGTAGCAGGCCAGGGTGGACAGTCATCCTGTGATGGTAGCAGGACAGGGTGGACAGCCATCCAGTGATGGTAGCAGGCCAGAGTGGACAGCCATCCAGTGATGGTTCACAGCTAGTGGACAGCCATCCAATGATGGTTCACAGCTAGTGGACAGCCATCCAGTGATGGTAGCAGGCCAGAGTGGACAGCCATCCAGTGATGCTTCACAGCTAGTGGACAGCCATCCAGTGATGCTTCACAGCTAGTGGACAGCCATCCAGTGATGGTAGCAGGTCAGAGTGGACATCCATCCAGTAATGGCTCAAGGCCAGAGTGCACAGCCATCCAATGATGGTTCCGGGCTGGAGTAGCCAGCCAGCCAGTGATGATTCACGGCTAGAGTGGACACCTGGGGCACCACTTGGCTCCCTCTCTGAGCCCTGCCCTTATCCAAAGCAGGACAGGCTACTGGCCTGGCAGCCTCACCCACATGGACAGGACCTCCAGCCTCGGAAGCCAGGGAACCTTGTCCTGCAGCCTTAGCTGCCTCCTTAGTGCGGCAGGGAGTCAGGACTGGTCCCTCAGCTTCATCCAAAGACCAGACACACACGCCATGGCCCTCGTCATGTCCAGGACACTGCTGTCTGTTGGATGGTGTTTCTCCGGCTTCTGTCACCAGGTATGGTGGCCTGCGCTGCTGCTTCAATCGGAAATTCTCTGGGTCGGCAACAGAACACCGCATCGTTGGCTGAGCTGTGACCTCTCTGAGGTTACTTGGTAAATGCCAGGGGCACAGTAATTAACGCATTTCTTGTGATTTTTTTTTTTTTTTTTTTTTTTTTTTTGCGGTACCCGGGCCTCTCACTGCTGTGGCCCCTCCCGTTGCGGAGCACAGGCTCCGGACGCGCAGGCCCAGCGGCCACGGCTCACGGGCCCAGCCGCTCCGCGGCACGCGGGATCCTCCCGGACCGGGGCGCGAACCCGGCTCCCCCGCATCGGCAGGCGGACGCGCAACCACTGCGCCACCAGGGAAGCCCCTTGTTATATTTTTTATAAGCAGTAATTTATATTCAAGTTCTTAATACACAAAGTACAGGTATTTCTATCTACTCATCAAAGCAGATGTGGACAGTTAGGGTTAAGGTTAGCCTTGGGGTTAAAGTTAGGGTTAGGATCGCTCTCACTTTTAAAAAATTTATTTATTTGTTTATTTTCGGCTGCGTGGGGTCTTCGTTGCTGCACACAGGCTTTCTCTAGTGGCAGCGAGCGGGGGCTGCTCTTCATTGCGGTGCGCGGGCTTCTCGTTGCGGTGGCTTTTAACCTTAAAACTTGTTTGATTTTCTTTTTAGAAAATTTTAGTTTATTGTGGTGAGAACACCTAACAGGAGATCTGCCCTCTTGAGAAAGTGTTCAGTGTATGATACCATGTTGTGAGTTACAGGCGCAGTACATACCGTAGATGTCTGGAGTTTATTCATCCAGCAAAACAGAAACTCTACACACACTGACCTTCATCTTCCTTGTTCCCCCACCCTTGCCTCTGGCGACCCCAGTCTGCTCTCTGATTCTATGAATTTGACTATTTTAGATGCAGCATGTAAGTGGAATCCTGCAATATTTGTCCTTTCGTAACTGGCTTATTTCACTGAACATAATACCCTCCGGGTTCATCCAGATTGCTGCATATGGCGGAATCTCCTTCTTTTATAAAGTCTGTGTGATATTCCATTATTATATATACACCACATTTCCTTTATCCGTGCATCTGTCGATGGACATTTGGGCTGTTTCCGCATCTTGGCTATTGTGAACATTGGGGGTGCAGTTATCTATTTTAAATGCTTTTTTCAATTCTTTGGGTAAATTCCCAGACGTGGGGTTGCTGGATCATAGGTTCTCCTTCTTGTTTTTAATGTAAGTATGTATTTATATATGTATTTTTAAAATTTTATTGAGGCACAGTTGATTTACAATGTTGTGTTAATTTCTGCTGTACAGCAGAGTGACTCAGTTATACGTATACATACATTCTTTTTCATATTCTTTCCCGTTATGGTTTATCACAGGAGATTGACTGTAGTTCCCTGGGCTCTACAGTAGGTCCTTATTGTTTATCCATTCTCTATCTACTAGTTTGCATCTGCTGACCCCAAACTCCCAGTCCTTCCCTCCCCCACCCCCTCCCCCTAGGCAACCACAAGTCTGTTCTCTGTGTCTGTGAGTCTGTTTCTGTTTTGTAGGTAAGTTCCTTTGTGTCATATTTTAGATTCCACATATAAGCGCTATCATATGGTATTTGTCTTTCTCTGTCTGACTTACTTCACTTAGTATGATCATCTCCAGGTCCATCCATGTGGCTGCAAATGGCTTTATTTTATTCTTTTTTATGACTGAGTAATATTACATTGTATACGTGTACCACATCTTCTTTATCCATTCGTCTGTCGATGGACACTTGGGTTGCTTCCATGTCTTGGCTACTGTGAACAGTGCTGCTCTGAACACTGGGGTGCATGGATCTTTCCTAATTAGAGTTTTCTCCGGATAAATACCCAGGAGTGGGACTGCTGGATCATATGGTAGCTTTATTTTTAGTTTTCTGAGGAACCTCCATACTGTTCTCCACAGTGGCTGTGCCAGTTTACATTCCCACCAACAGTGTAGGAGGGTTCCCTTCTCTCCACACCCTCTCCGGCATTTATTATTTGTAGACTTTTTGATGATGACGTAGGCTCTACTTTTAATTTTCTGAGGCTCCTCCGTGCCATCTCCAGGTGAACAGATTTCTGCTGCAGCAGCTGGCCGGGAACCCAGATGCACCTCGGCTGGCCTCTCCCGGCACCTGCTGTGTGTAAACATACCTTCCTCTCTCGTCCTGTCTTTGCGAAGCCAGATGGCCATGGCACGCACGTCGGGCATTTTTTTTTTTTTTCATTTTGACTTCTGATTTTCATTTTGCTTCGTATCTGCATGTACCTCTTTCTTACCTTCGGTGGAGGGGGCGGTCCATTTCACACCCGTCACACGGTTGAGCCCGTGCTTTATTTTTCGACTGAATCAACACAGGCTCACACATCCAGGGTGAACCAACACCCGTGTCAAAAGTCCGCCTGCAAAAGGCGCTGACCACAGCTTGATCCCTCTGAAGGCCTTGTCCACACGTCCAGTCTGCAGCCACGCTGGTCCTCCCGCCCCTCTCAGCAGCCGGGGGGGAGAGCCCAGGCACCCGCGCGAGGCACATTCCCTCCCTCTGAGGTCTCCGGTCACTAAAGAGCAGATTTATTCCCCCAGGACAGCTTCTCTTTCCTTGCTTTACCTCCAGTGCCGACAAACTGTCTTTGTCTCCTTTGCCCTTGGAGCATCCCAGGGTAGGGTTCTGCCTGGTTCCGTTTGGGTTCCGTGCGGGACCCTGGGTTTGGATTGGCAGCTCTGGGGATTCTGATGCACCGCAGACGGGGTGAGTCGGGGGACGCCGCTTCCCGGGCGCAGCTGAAGTGGAGGGGACGTCCCTTGGGGGGCGGAACACTGAGGGCCCATCGACGGTGGGCGTCAGCTTGTGGTCCACTTGGGGACAGATGCCGCTGTTTCGTGCGTGACCCGTGCACACGGGCCTCACGGCGCTGGAACATGCAGTGGGGCGGCTGGAAGGGAGAATGTTGTTTAACGCAGGGGGACATTCTCAGGGTGGTGTGTCCCTACCTTTGGGAGTGAGCCATGGGCGGCAGGGGTGGGGTTCTTGGGAGTCAAGTCATTGTTGCATGAAGCTGGAGGAGGTTTCCCAAAGGCCGTGGGTGGGACAGGAGCTATTCTGGGAGATTAAGCTCGACAGCAGCTTCATGACCGCTGGCAGGAGGGGAAGCCAGAGGGAGGAGAACCAGGTGGGTGGAAAATGCAGCGACTGGCACGGAAAGTGGTGCCCGGCTGGGCTGTGCGAGTGGAGAGGAACCGTCTCCGATGACGCCTCCTGTGCTTCCGCGACGTCCTTACAGATGCTGAGCCTACAAGATTGGCCAGTGGGTTGGGGAGATTTCCGTTCCCAGGGTCTTAAAGCCATGGCAGGTGTGCTTGAGCGGACGTGTGCGCAGGTGCTGTGGCCGGGGTGCCGGGTGTTGCCTGGGGGCCTGAACACACCATCACGAATCAGATGTGTTTGGGCCAGATCTTAGAGGGTGAGTGGGGAGTTCTTTGGGTGGGCACAAGGGCAAAGGGCTTTCCTGGCCGAGAGTTTGTCCTGGGTGTTCGCCTCAACCTTATTTATGTCCTAGGAAAGAAGGGAACACAGGTCCTGGGTGTATTGGTGAGGGTTCGCCAGAGAAACGGGACCAGCAGGGTGTGTGTGTGTGTGTGTGTGTGTGTGTGTGTGTGTGTGTGTGTGTGTGTGTGTGTAGATGCAGATGTACTTGTAGATGTAAATAGATTATAGATATACATACAGGTATAATAGATACAGATGTAGATGTAGGTATATAGATGCACGTACAGGTATGATACAGATGTAGATGCAGATGTACTTGTAGATGTAAATAGATTATAGGTATACATACAGGTATAATAGATACAGATGTAGATGTAGGTATAAATAGTTATAGATGCACATACAGGTTTGTTACAGATGTAGATGCAGATGTACTTGTAGATGTAAATAGATGATAGATATACATACAGGTATAATAGATGTAGGTGTAGATATAAATAGATATAGATGCACATACAGGTATAGTACAGATGTACATATAGATGTAGAGGTAAATGGATCTACATATACACGTGGATAGAATAGATAGATGTAGACGTACATACGGATGCAGACATAGGGATATATACAGATTTTCAATGGGAGAAGATGGTAGCTAGGTGACAGAGGGTCCCACTGACATTTCAGAAAGAGGAACCTTCCAAAAGGCACCCGTTAACTGGGAGGAAGGGCCAACAGAGGGTCTCGGGCCATCTCTCTTGGTTCTCCAGGATGGAGCTGGGAATGTCCTCTGGCTTGTCTCTGCCATCAACTAAGTTACCAGATTTGGGTCAAGCCTCCTCCCTTCGGAACCTGAATGGTTGACTTTCCCATTGGTCCCCGGCGGCTGGCCTATTGGCACCCACCTTCTCCAAGAGCCTTATCATGTTTTTCTATCCCCGGTGCATGTTTAACTGAGAATCACAGAATGTTGGTATAAAGGGATGGTGGGAGAAGCCATGTCCGCCTTCCAGGGGACAAGTCAGAACAGAGCCCTGTGGCTCCATGAGAGGCTGCAAGGAGGGGCCTGGAGCAGGGCCCCTTCACCACCTTCAGTGGTGCCCACTTGGCACCTTGACCATGGCAGTTACGTGAATGGAGTGAATGGGAGTGAGTCTCTGCCAGGGGCCAGGGCTGTGTCTCGGGCCAGCCCAGGTGACCACGAGTCTTTAGGAGGAACACACGGCTCATGTGCTTGTCACCTGGTGAGTTGATCTGGTGACTATTTTTATGTTTGGGGATTTGGGAGAAAGGCCAGGCCGTCTCCAAAGGCAAATAGGGGCCAGCCAGATGGGCACTGCCCCTCGGTCACCCGCCTGCTCAGGAGCTAGAAATAGAATCCGTCCTCGGGCAGCTCGGGGCGGATCAGAGGGTGTGCAGCCCAGCAAAGAGGAATCAGGATGTCAGGGATATGCTGTGCCATAGCGCGTGAGAGAAGCCCCAGATCAGAGCTGTGACGCCATGGGGACATGGGGCTTGTATTTACAGTCTGAGGATGCTCTCCTCAGCATAAGTGGTCTGGGTGTGTGGCCGCAGATGGCCGTCTCCACCCATGCCACCATCGTTTTGCAGGTGACGAGGGCTGGAGGAATCTCCGACCTCCGGGCCCACAGGCATGAGCTTTGAATTGACCCCAAGTGTCCGTCCACAGATGAATGGACAAAGAAACGTGATCTGTCACAGGAGCAGAGAACAAATGTATGGACACCAAGGGGGGAAGGGAGCTGTGATGAACTGGGAGATTGGCATGGACAGATACACACTACCATGTATAAAATAGATCACTAATAAGAACCTACCGTGTAGCACAGGGAACTCTACTCGGTGCTCTGCGGTGACCTACGTGGGAAGGAAATCCAGAAAAGAGGGGCTCCATGTACGCATAGAGCTGATTCATTTTGCTGTACGGCAGAAACTACCACAACAGTGTAAAGCAAGTATACTCCAATAAAAAGTCATAAAAAATAAAACCAAAACAAAGCAAAACAACAGCAGCAACAAAGAAATGTGGTCTCTACCCACAGTAGACATTATCCAGCCACGAGAAAGAAGCACATCTTGCCATTTGCAGCAACATGGTTGAACCTTGAGGGTATTGTACCGGGAACTATATCAGACAGGGAAAGACGAATACTGTATAGTCTCACAAATAGTGTAGGATCTCACTTATATCTGAAAAAACTTCAAAAATAGCTTCAGTTTTTGGGGATAGTTTGAGAAGCATAGTTATATGATCTCACTTATATCTGAAAAATCTTGAACTTGTAGAAACAGAGAGTACAGTGGTGTTTACCAGGGGCTGGGGGGTTGGGGAAATTGGGGAGATGTTGGTCAAAGGACATTCCTCCATCAGTGGACAAACGGACAGGGAAGATGTGGTGTCTACCTACAGTGGAACATTCTATGTGTTGGTCATACTCTGAGCCCGCAGATACAGCGCCCACCAGACCTCCATGCCCGCAGATACAAGCTTCTAAACCAGCCTCAGGTGGCCATCACTGGATGAGTGGATAAGGAAGGTGTGGTGTCTCCCTACAGTGGAGTGTTGGATGTGTTGGTCCTACTCTTTGCTTGGTCATCTCCTGGAACCTGCAGGTAGCATATGCTCCTCCAGAGTGCACGGTATCATGTGAGGGACTGCAGTGCAAAATCACATCCCACTGTGGAAATCATACGGGAGGCCGTTTGGTGGGTGCACCGGCTTCCCTGGGGTTCTGAGCTCATGCAGGGGATGGAGCGCGGTAGGTCTCCCGGAAGCTGTGGGGCTGAGCCCTGATCGGGTTGTTCGAGTCAGTAGGTAAATAAATACACCCTTTTAGACAGAGCTGTGGGTGCTGTAGCGAACTGCAGGCCATCTGGGGATCCATCGTGATCTACATCACCGTGCCGTCCGCATTCCCATAGAGCGGTCGTGATGGTTACTTTAGAACGGCTGCCGGTTCCTCCTGGCTCAGCTGAAGAGACAGCTCATCTCCTCTATGGAAACCGTGGCTTATCAATCATCCACTTGCTATTTGGGTCCACCAAGGACCCGGAAAACCACCATTGATCCTCAGCATCATTGCACAAATCCCTCCTGGTCAGTCTTGGAAGCTGGAGCTTCATGCCTGGAAAATCTTCGCTGACCATCACCTCCCTGCGGAGGAGAAAGCTTCCCTGAGCAAGGAAACGTCGCGTACTCGTGAAAGGTTCATCGGTAAAGGGACAGCCAAGGGGACAGCCATGCTCCAAACCTTCATTGCACATTCATGCATAGAAGTAACGATGCAACTTCCGAGTGACACTTAACGTTTTTGTTTTTTTAAATTTTTTAAAGTGATTAGCTTTTTTTAAAAAAAATTATTTAATTTATTTAGTTTTGGCTGCGTCGGGTCTTCGTCGCCGTGCGTGGGCCTTCTCTAGTTGCGGCGAGCGGGGGCTGCTCTTCATTGAGGTGCACGGGCTTCTCATTGCGGTGGCTTCTCTCGTTGCGGAGCACGGGCTCTAGGCATGCGGGCTTCGGTAGTTGCAGCATGCAGGCTCAGTAGTTCTGGCGCACGGGCTTCAGTAGTTGTGGCACACGGGCTCGGTAGTTGTGGCTTGCGGGCTTCAGTAGTTGTAGCTCATGGGCTCTAGAGCACAGGCTCAGTAGTTATGGTGCACAGGCTCAGTAGTTGTGTCTTGCGGGCTCTAGAGCGCAGGCTCAGTAGTTATGGCTCGCAGGCTCAGTAGTTGTGGCTTGCAGGCTCTAGAACACAGGCTCAGTAGTTGTGGCGCACGGGCTTAGTTGCTCCGCAGCATGTGGGATCTTCCCGGACCAGGGCTCGAACCTGTGCCCCCTGCGCTGGCAGGTGGATTCTTAACCACTGCGCCACCAGGGAAGCCCAGACACTTATGTTTTTATTTCTAGTTCATTCGATGTCATCAGCTCCAGTTGAAGACCCACCTATGAGGCACACATACCCCAGACGCCAGTGCTTGCGTGCCTCAGAGTTTATTTTAGATTCTCTTAAAACAGTGCATCTCCCTTGCCGAGAAACCAGTGAGCTGCCTGGGACACTTGGCTCTCCTCTTAGGTTTGCAAAAAATGTTTAAAAGAAATTCAAAGTGGGGGGAGGGTCGTAGGAATTGGGAGATTGGGATTGACCTATATATGCACTAATATGTATAAAATAGATATCTGATAAGAACCTGCTGTATAGCACAAGGAAGTCTACTTCACTTCGCCGTACAGTAGAAACTAATACAACATTGTAAAACAACTCTACCCCAATTAAAAAAAAATTTTAAAAATGATAAGAATTAAAAAAAAAAAAAAAAGTAGGACTTCCCTGGCGGTCCAATGCAGGGGTGCATGTTCGATCCCTGGTTGGGGAACTAAGATCCCACATGCCATGCAGCCTGGCCAAAATAAATAAATAAATAAAATAAAACTCAAAAAGAATACCCCATGAAAAAAAAATTTAAAAAGAAAGAATTGTATTTCTAAAAAAAAAAAAAATGTTTTTTAAAGTAGATTTTGTTCCTAACCCATTTATTTCACTGCTTCTTATGCACGCAGTGAATTGAAGATAATTATATCAAATAAGGTAGAAATAAAATCCTCCGTGTCTCTTGGAACTGAACGATACTGCTTGTGTGTGAGTATGTGCGTGTATACTGAAGGTTTCATTTAAGCGCGCAGCTATGCTTTGCTTTTGTGGGTTTACATAGAAGGAGCCATGAGGTCTTCACGGTAAGGGGATGTCCATTCTAGTGGTCGTGGACGGAAATGGGACCCTAATTACACAATAGGACGTTAATCTAATGCAGTTCAATTTAAGTAACCCTATTAATACCAAACACAGAAGAGTTATGAAGTCAGTAGATATGATTGGAAACACTCGCCTTTAAAATTATGTGTGTCACACTTCCACATAGTAACACTTCTGTGACAATATGAGTTAATAGAAAACTCTACATATTGTATTTTAATTACTCTAGAGTATTATAATTGGGAAATAATATATGTCCTGTTCTACAATCAGTTTTTTGGGGCCAGTGATTTTCCATCTCGTCTGCTCATCACAATCACTCAGCTTGCTTTAATAAAAATACTGATGTGTGGGTTCCCCCCCCCACAAAAAAGAAAAAAAGAAACGAGACCTGATCTCACGATGGCTTGTAAAATTGATCTGGGTGGATTTTTGAATTTTGGAGAAAGAACAGGAGGAAAGGTTTTGTCAGAATTGGGTTTCGAAGGCTTTATGAAGTTGTATTTACTTGTTGACACAAGTAGGGTAAATATTCTCTTACCAGTGAGAGGAATCCGTCCCCCCACAGTATTTTGAGGAATGTTTTTACGGGTTTGGAGAAGCTGAGATTTCAGGTGTTTTGGTCTGCAGTAGTGATCAATGTCAATATTTTTTTAATTTATAAAAAAATTTCATTTTTCAATTCCTACATCTTTAAGCTAGGTTAAAATACAAATAAGTGCTTGTATTGGGACTTAAAAATATGTTTACCTGGAAAGTCCCCCTGCATACTGCAAGGATGTGTTTTGTTTTCTTCTGTCTTTCAAGGAATTTATTAAATCTTTTTCAAAAATGCGGTAAATTGGAGAGCACTAAGAAAACCCAATTATTACTTATGGATGTGAATTTCACAGTGTAGCTTATTGAACAGAAGTTTGCAACTTAAAAAAATAATAATAATAACAGTTCTGTGACAATACAAGTGATGGCTAGACACTGCAAAGACAAACTTCCAGGGCTGGGAAACCACAGAGGAACATCGTCTATGGGTTATGGAAACTGGGGCTCTCGCATCCTCTGCCCCATTTCTACCGGAGCCCATGGCCATCACAGGAAAGATGGCGGCTTGGGGAAGGTTGTTCAGAAATAGAGGGTTTGTTATCATTCAGGTATGGTGAGGCCAACAGATCAGGAGCAACTGACATTGAAAAGAGTTGGTTTGTCACAGTGCCCAAAAGGAGGGGGCACACCACGCCATGCAGGGCTACCTGGGGAAGCATCAGGGCTGGTTTAGGGAGAGGGGAAATCCTGGACAAGAGCCTTTGTTGTGATTTTCGCAGGAAGGAACAGGTGAGGCAGGCTGAGCGGGGTTAGCATGGGCTGGTGTGAATAATTCCAGCAGGTCCTGGGTGCAGGGACTGTCCTCGTTGTCTGGTACCTGCCCTGGAGGGATGAGGGCAGGTGGATGGTGGCCCAGATTGTGAGAGCCCCTTAGAGAAGGGGGTGGGGTGTGGTCTCTGCATGGGTTGGTTTGCATTTGAGAAGCATATGCTTATGGGCTAGTGATTTACTGTCTGGAGGAATTATCTAGTCCTGGGAGGGGCAGTCCCTCCATGGTCAGCAAGACCGCAGATGCTGGATGTCAATGTATCAGAAATACAGAAAATTAAAAGACACTGTTCACACAAGGGCGGGGCTGTCGATGATGAGAAGTGAATGGAAGTGGGATATATTTTAAATTTCCCAGTTGAATGTGGAGCATGACAGAAATGAAAGGGTCTGTCGGGATGCTGAGGGTTTGTTCTAAGAAGCTTCTGGGTGATACTTACTGAAATGGTGGACGTGGCTGAGGAAGGAGAGGTCCAGAGAAAGTTGGTTGAACTCTGTCGCGGAAGATTAGTGAGACCCAGCGTGAATGGAGGTTCATGTCTCCAGTTAAGGCTGTGTTAACTTCTTAGGCCTGCCGTCACAATTGACCCCAAACTGAGGGGCTTAAAACAAGGGAACTTCATCCTCCCTCAGTTCTGGAGACCAGAGGTCTAAGGTCAAGTGTGGTCAGGGCTCCAGGGGAGGGTCCTTCCCGCCTCTTCCAGCTTCTGGGGGTTCCAGGCGTCCCTGGGCTCGTGGCTACATCTCTCCCATCTCTGCCTCTGTCTTCACGGGGCTTCTCCTCCGTGTCTGGGTCTCTTTTTTTCTCTTACAGGGACACCAGTTAGTGGACGTAGACCCTACGCTAAATCCAAGATGATGTCATCCTGACGTTCTAATTACCTTCCAAGAAATCTGTTTCTCAATATCTTTACATTCACAGGCACCAGGGGTTATAAGTTGGACATATCTTTTTGGGGGACAGAATTCAACCCACTGTCAGGGTCAAACAATAAAGCATATTGGGTTGGTGGGGGGAGGGGACATTGGTGAAGGCAGCTTTGGGGTGGTTTCGGAGCATGAATGTTCCTCCTGATTTTCATGGATCCTCATCAGTTCCATTTTGCTCCTCTTACCTTTGAGAATGTTGATGAAATTGACCTTTTCTTTTATTTTTTAATTAAAAAAAATTTTCAAAGTTTTTTGGCCTGGCCGTGCAGCATGTGGGATCTTAGATCCCCGACCAGGGATCGAACCCTTGCCCCCTGCATTGGAAGCGCAGAGTCTTAACCGCTGGACCGCCAGGGAAGCCCCAAAATTGCACTTTTAAACACTCACCATCTTACTTTCCAAGTTGACGCTCTGGACCTTCCTGGGACAGCAGTGTGATCTACCAGGGTATTCATTCAGACCGAGTGCGACCCTTAGGGGGTAATAAGCTCCCCGTTTTTTTCAGGTGTGAAAGTCATTTCCTAGATCCATCCCTAACCTTATTCCAAAGTCATTGGGAGCCTCGCTGAGCTAATGGCGCCCATCACGTGTCATTCCGTAGCTCTGCCAGAAGAATCTGAGGGTACCTAGCACCACCATCCTGTCTTTCTTCACCAGCCTCCCAGCCACAGCAGAGTCACCCGACGTCCAGACCAGAGTCAGAATAGAGGATGGTTGGTGGCCTTCAGTGAGGCTTTGGAGGGTGATTCCAGGTCCAGTGTAAACGCAAGTGGCGGGACAGCCAGTCTGCATAGACGTTGGGGGCTGGCGGACTCGGATGTGGGGCGTGCTGGGCACCGCGGGGTGTGGAGCAGTGTCCCTGGTCTCCACCCACCGCGTGCCAGTAGGGATGCCCCTCTCCAGTGGTGACAATCAAAATGTCTTCACATATGGACAGATGGAAGGCAAAGCTGCTCACACTTGAGAACCATTGAGAGATAGATAGATGGATTACTGATAGATGGATAGATGATGGATAAATAGATTAATAGCTAGCTAGATATATTAGAGTTAATTGATAGATGGGTAGAGATGGACAATTGGTGGGTGGGTAGATGCTTGATAGAGAAATAGATGGATAGATGATAGATTAAATATATTTTTTAAATTAATGGTTTAATTGGACTATAGTTGATTTACAATGTTGTGTTAGCTCCTGTTGTACGGCAACGTGAATCAGTTATACATAGATCCACTCTCTTCTAGATGCTATTCCCATATAGGTCACTACAGAGCACCGAATAGAGTTCCCTGTGATATACAGTAGGTTCTTATTAGTTGTCTTTTATAAATAGTAGTGTGTATATGTCAATTCCAGTCACCCAGTTTATACACCCCCCCTTTCCCCTTTGGTAACCATAAGTTTGTTTTCTACATCTGTGACTCAGTTTCTGTTTTGTAAATAGGTTCATTTGTACCATTCTTTTTTTTTAGATTCCGCATATAAGCAATATCATAAGATACTTGTCTTTCTCTGTCTGACTTACTTCACTTCGTATGATCATCTCTAGGTCCACCCATGTTGCTGCAAGTGGCATTACTTCATTCTTCTTTATGGCTAATATTCCATTGTATATATGTGTCACACCTTCTTTATCCATTCATCTGTCATTGGACGTTTAGGTTGTTTCCATGTCCTGGCTATTGTAAATAGCGCTGCTGTGAACATAGGGGTGCACGTATTCTTTCGGATTATGGTTTTCTCCAAATATATGCCCAGGAGTGGGATTGCAGGATCATATGGTAACTCTCTTTTTAGTTTTTTTAAGGAACCTCCATCCTGTTCTCCACAGTGGCTGTATCAATTTACATTCCCACCAACAGTGTAGGAGGGTCCCCTTCTCTCCACACCCTCTCCAGCATTTATTGTTTGTAGATTTTTTGATGATGGCCGTTCTGACAGGTGTGAGGTGATACCTCATTGTGGTTTTGATTGTACGGTTTGAGAACCACCCGTCTACTGCTCAGTCGTATCTGTTCCTCCAGGAAGAAGAGAGTGTCTGTTGACTGTAGTTGGTGTGGGATCCACCCTGAGGCTCTGCATATACGGAACCATATAAATTAATCCGCCACCAACAACAGAATTTCTGATCTGCACCCTCAGACGCTTGAGACAAAATGGGCCCAACGGAAATGAGAATTCCCTCGTTATTCTGTTCCTCTGGCAGCAAAACCTCTTTTTGTGTATTACTCAAAGGCAATTAACCTTGTTGCTGGATAAGTGTTGCCGCAGCTGTCTGATAGAATAAGGGGACATTATCCGTAGCAAAATGCCTTTGATAAAGAAAATCCACAGGGGTCTGCAGGGAAGGGAGAGAGTGACTAAGCCTGGTGCCTTCTGAGTGACGGAATGGGCATCGAAGGCAGAGAACGGTGACGGCAAAGCTAGCATAGGAGGTTTGGTGCGGAAAAGCACTCAGCCTATGTTAGAAACGCTGTGTTTGGTGTGACTCAGAGCTACTGCAAGAAACCTACACGTGACTCCTTTACGATGTCACCTACGTAAATAAAAACGGAAGCATAATAATAACAGATAAATTAGGAAGGTTTGAGGATGAGCACAAACAAATATGACTGTAAACTTCAATATTAATCATCAATGTTGACAAGGGTGTGGAGAAAAGGGACCCCTCCTACACTGTCGGTGGGAATGTAAACTGGTGCAGACACTGTGGAGAACAGGATGGAGGGTCCTCCAAAATTTACAAATAAAACTACCTTACGATCCAGCAATTCCATTTTTGAATATATACCTGAAGAAAACAAAAACACTAATTTGAAAAGATACATGGACCCCAGTGTTCATAGCAGCACTATTCACAATAGCCAAGATATGGAAGCAACCCAAGTGTCCATCGACAGAGGAATGGATAAAGAAGATGGGGTACATATATACAACGGAATATTACTCAGCCATGAAAAAGGAACGAAATAATGCCATTTGCAGCAACATTGTTGATAGCAGCACTATGTACAATAGCCAGGTCATGGAAGCAACCCAAGTGTCCATCGACAGAGGAATGGATAAAGAAGATGGGGTACATATATACAACGGAATATTACTCAGCCATGAAAAAGGAACAAAATAATGCCATTTGCAGCAACATGGGTGGACCCAGTGATGATCATACTAAGTGAAGTAAGTCAGACAAAGACAAATATCACTTCTCTGGAGTCTCCAAAGGTCATACTCATAGAAACAGGAAGTAGAATGGTACGACAGGCGAATGGATAAAGAAGATGTCTTTCTCTCTCACACACACACACACACACACGTACATACATACAGTGGAAAATTTTGGGGCTTGTAGTGTCAGCTTGACCTTTGGAGGGAATGCGGACTAAGGTCTGCCCTGCGGGTGGTCAGCCATGCGTACATGACTGCCCCTCAGAAAAGCCCTGGACGTCAAAGCTCGGGTGAGCCTCCTGGGTTGGCAGTACTCCGTCTGTGTTGTGTCCGGCACGGTCTCTGGAAGAATTAAGCACTGTCCACAACCCGTGGTAATAACAGAGACAGCGGTACAGAGAAGTGTCTCCTTGCATTTTTGAGTGATTGCCTCTGTGGCCACCTCAAATGGGCATTGAAACGCTGCATGTGCCTCTGTGAGTCTGGTGATCTGAAAGAGAACTCGGTATTCAATAGTCTTGCTAGAATTCAAAGGAAGAAAATCCAGGTATCTTTGCCAGTGTACGCAATTGAGAATCCCGTCTTCTGGGGCTGCAGCAGGGTGGGCGGTTGCCGGGTGGTGGTCGTACGGCTGGATAGCTGACACAGATGATTGTGTTTCATATTCACGGTGTAGCCATTTCGTCTCCGCTCACGTGTGAAGCTCCAGGTGGCTGGCGGGGTCTGTTGACCTGGAATCGTCACTGACGCAGGGCAGTTACGCTGAGCCTTGCTGTCACCCAGCCAAGGTCTAATTTGGCCAGTTAGCGATCTGATTTTAAAAGCACTATGAAAATATCACTGCACACGCTTTGGCCTGCCTCTCCCCTTGCTGACACATTTCTCCTGGGTAAGTTTCACCCAGCGTCTTGGCTTACTCATGACTTATTCCCTGGGGCCTCGTCCTCGCTGTTCAATCCATCAATCTGTGCTTTTCCTCTCTTTCTGCAACATCTTTCTTGGCTCCCCTGCATCTCCTGCAGTCCATCGCCCTCCTAAGTAATAGAAACAGGACTCGCA
This sequence comes from Physeter macrocephalus, assembly GCF_002837175.3. Taxonomy (NCBI): domain Eukaryota; kingdom Metazoa; phylum Chordata; class Mammalia; order Artiodactyla; family Physeteridae; genus Physeter; species Physeter macrocephalus. The sequence goes on along the minus strand of NC_041220.1, from coordinate 147,252,436 downwards.
GAGTGAACGAAGTGGTCGTGGGGTATTCAGCGTATGCTGGGCGTGATGCAAAGGACACCGCATGGCTTATCCGTACAACACCCCAACGGTAGATGTGATTCTCAGCTCCATGGCACAGATGAGAAAAGCAAGGCTTTCCCAGGTCTCGAAGGGGTACAGCTACCTAGTGTGGAAGGCTGGACACCTCCCGAGCCTCCCCTTCCATCTTGTGTGCCATCACCTTGGGGTCCTTTGGTGGAGATGTTTCCTCCTCCTCCATAAGCCTTTGACATTTTAGAGACATTTAGAATGCCCTGCTCTGTGCGCGTTCCTCCTGCCTCTGGGTCACATCTAAGGTTTCCATATTTCCTTTCTGGTTGACTTCCAGATCTACACTTCTGGAATCAAAATGGCGCCCTCTTAGCTGGTTGTATGGAAGCTGCCTCTTGCCCTTGGGTTTGCTCTGCCTTTCGTATCCCTTGCAGTTGGGTGTGTTGTTGGTATCAGTAAGTGTGTTTTCTCCGTGAGGGCAAAACGGCGACCGACCCATAGATTACCAAGCGCATTATTATTATTATTTTTTATTTTTATTGAAGTATAGTTGATTTTACAGTATTGTGTTAATTTCCGCTCTACAGCAGCGTGATTGTCATACGTAGGTATACATTCTTTTTTCACGTTCTTTTCCATGATGGTTTATCACAGGATATTGAATAGAGTTCCCTGTGCTCTACAGGAGGATCTTGTTGTTTATCCATCCTATATATGATAGTTCGTATCTACTAACCCCAAACTCCCAGTCCATCCCTCCCCAGCCCCCTCCCCCTTGGCAACCACAAGTTTGTTCTCTGTGTCTGTGAGTCTGTTTCTGTTTCATAGACAGGTTCACTTGTGTCATATTTTAGATTCCACATATCAGTGATGTCATATGGTATTTGTCTTTGTCTGACTGACTTAGTATGATCATCTCTAGGTCCATCCATGTTGCTGCAAATGGCATTATTTCATTCTTTTTCATGGCTGAGTAGGATTCTGTTGTATATATGTACCACGTCGTCTTTATCCACTCATCTGACCAAGGACATTTTTTTTATGAGGTCGATAGGAAGCATCTGCTTAGTGGATTATAAGAATGACACCCCAGGAGCACAGAAAACTAAAGAAAACTTCCTCGGGCATCTAGAATTTGAAGGTGATTTTAACGTCACTAAGTGGGTTAAACATCAAGAACTGGTGTCAGCGTACTCTTTATGTAGCAAAAGAACAATGGCATCCTACGACTGGCACTTGATAGTTTTATTTCCAAATGATCCAAACAGTAGCCAGGAGAGACAAGGCAGGCCAGGCGGAGTCCAGTTTTCAGTAGATTCTCCATCCCTAAGTAGTTTTCCAAAGGTGGGCGGGGGGGTGCCTGTATATATCCACCTGCCTGTCCTGGTGACAGATGGTGGCCATGGTGAGCTGAACAAGGCGTCCACACCCTTAATCCACAGCTGGTGCTCCTGACGTTTCTCTGAGCTAGGCTCCACTAGCATGGCCGTCCCCAACACTATCCTGGTGGCCATGGGTCCGTCTTGGGGTCTCAGGTCTGCCTTGGTGCTGCTGTATGAGGGAGCTGGAAGGAAACGGGCATGGCGCTTGGGCCACGAGACCAAGGACATCGCGGGAGCTGCGGTCTGTCGGTGCCTGGGCAGTGAATCGTTATGTGGGTTCCTCAACCGAAGCCTTCACTGTGAGCCCGTGGCCCTCGGAGTAGCCTGTTGTCCTGCGTTATCAGAGGATGCCGTAGGTGCCTCTGAGTAACCCCCGCGTGGTACTTGGAGCCCTGGTGCCTTGCACATTCCCTGCCATAAATGTGGGGCCCCCTAGATACGAGCTACGAGGATGCAGAAGCCGTGTCACAAGAACACCATGTATCCCTTGCTTTCTTTCCTCATCAGAGAGCAAGGGATGGGAAGGGGGACAGTGTGTCTCCCTTGGTCACCTGGAGTGGCCCTCACCCTGCATCCCACAAAAACTACCATCACTCACACAGAAATTTTGATGCTTTGCAGTAACCACACGAAGGTCGCGAAAAGAGAGCTCTCCTTCAGGCACACGGCCGCTGTCAGGGGCCCTCGAGACACCCCCTAAAGATTCTGACTCTGAAAATCCATCTTGATAGGATTCGTTCACCCCGAAGCCCATCCAGACGTGGTTTCCTGGGGTCCTGACCGTGGGAGACAGGAGGTGATGTTTATTCTGGCGTTCGGTTTTTTTTTTTTTTAAGCACGTACCTGAACGTTGACAGCGTGGATGGATGCGGCGACATCTCCTTACACCGTCAGAGACAGCCCCCGCGAGGCCCTTCACAGATCGTCGTTAGGTTGAAATTAGAAACAGGTGCAGAAGCAGGTTCTGAAGATAAATAGGATGAGTGGAAGGAGTGAGCCAGGACGTGTTGGAGACGTCGCACCCTGGAAAGGCAGGCAGTGGACGGTCAACTCTTTATAGGGCTTGGCACATACAGGTTACTTAACCCTGTGGCTGGACCAGAGATTTAAAAGCAACGTGGATGGCTTCTGTGTTGTGTCAGCTGAACACACCAGAACAGCCTCAAGAGCCGACTTGCTCACGGCCTTGTGTTTGCAGCGTGGCTGCAAAACTGGCGGGGCTGAGGTCTATCCTCACGTCACACTGATAGCAGCACTTCTGAAAAGAAGTGAGACGTGAGGCCAGCGCTGCCCTGCTGGGACTGCCAAAGAGCTTTATGGGTGAGGACAGATCACATTTAGCGTCACAACTACTATTTCTGGACCCCTTACTGAATTGTAGATGCTGCGCTGAGTTCTGGGCACATTGGGGCGTTTACAGCTCATGCCAGCCCCGAAAGGGGAAGGTTTTCTTTTTCTGCTCTGGGATGAATATGTGTCCATCCGAAATTCATATGTGGAAGCCCTAACCCCCGACGGGATGGTATCAGGAGGTCCTTTGGGAGGTGATTAGGGTTAGATGAGGCCATGAGAGTGGGACCCCATGATGGGATTACCATCCTCATAGAAAGAGACACAGAGATCTTGTTGTCTTTCTCTGTCTCTCCCCCAGAAGGTGGCTGTCTGCAAGCCGGGAACAGAGACCTCCCCAGAACCAATCATGTCGGCACCCTGATCTCAGACTTCCAGCCCCTAGAACTGTGAGAAAATGAATTTCTGATGTCTAAGCCTCCTAATCCTCTGGTTGTGGTGGTCCAGGCTGACTGATACCACCCCAGAGCTCAAAGAGGTTGAGGGACCTGCCCAAAGTTACCCAGCCTTGGAGGTGGGATGGGGACTCAGGCAGTCAGGCTCCAAAGCCACTGAACGATGGAGCTGTTCTGCCCCGTGGAGATGAACCACGTCTTTCAGGGAAAGATGTGCCTGGGTTTGAATTGGTGCGTTTGAGAACTTCCATGGGATGCTGTTCAGCCTTGCTGGTGATCGTGGGCAAGTCTGAGAAGTTAAAATTCCCGTGACCCAGTCTTTCATCAGGACGGGAGGAGGCTGCACTCTCATGCAGAACCTCCAGGAACCCCACCAGGTTCTAAGGGTGAAGACTGGAGCAATATCCTCTTCTGCAGGAATTCCATTTTGGAACAAGCTCAGAGAGTTCCTTTCTCTGCCTGCCCTCAAGGGAAATTATTTCACCAGCGCCTGCCTGACCTGGGGGCAGGGAAATACTCAATTCCAGCTCCCTCCATCCTTCTTGAATTTGAAAAATCCTTTGCGTGGGGGAGTGGGTGATGGCGTTGGCTTAGAGGTTCCGTCAAGGCGCTAGCCAAGTCCCATTGGTGGCCTGTGTGGTCCAGGTGGCTTTGCCTCGTTCTAAGACCACCGACTTCCCTGGTCACTCTGTGCAGACATCCCCACAGCGTGGGTCTCTGGTCCCAAGGAGGACCAAGCCGGACAATCTGGTTGGAGGAGCCCAAGTACAGAACATCCTCAGCGCAGGTGACCTGGGTCTCACAATCCACGGGCATCATGGGCTGTCCCCAGGATGGCCCCCCAGAATTCACATGTTGAAGCCCTGACCCCCAGGACCTCAGAATGGGGCTGTATTTGGAGATGGGGTCTTTAAACAGGGGATGAAGGTAAAAATGAGGTCGCTAGGGTGGGTCCTGATCCCATAGGACGGGGGTCCTTATAAGAAAAGGAGATCAGGACGCAGACACACACAGAGGGACGACCCTGTGAGGACACAGGGAGAAGACGGCCGTCTACACGCGCAGGAGAGAGGCCTCGGGAGGAACCTGCCCTGCCCACACCTGGATCTCGGATTCCAGCCTCCACGACTGGGAGAAAATAAATGTGTGCTGTTAATCCACCCTGTTTGCAGAATTTTGTTACGGCACCCTACCAAACTGATGCAACAGGATCTCCACAACGGCATCTGTATCCGAAGTACATTGTTGCTCTGATTATTACCATTTGAATGTCTCAAAAATGGCAAGACTAAGGAAATTCAGACAGGCTGGAAGCAGAAGAAAAGACTCATTGAAAAATCTGAGCGGATTGAAGCAAACATTATGACAAGTGGGAACATTTTCATCGTGCCCCTTAAAAAAGAACCTGGCAGATCCTGGTCAAAGAAGGACGACTTTGAAATTAATTTCTGAAAAGATAACTAGGACTTCTTCTGTTTTCTTAAATGAGAGAACACTTTCTGAAGCGCACTGCATGGTGTTGGCTGTTTGGATCGGAGAACAAGGACGGGGTAAGGCAATCCCATTTAGGTTTTTAAAACTTTTGGCCCATTTGTTGGGCTGGAGGGAGACGCTGTCTTCATCTTCTAGGTGTTGTGCTCTATGAATACTTGAAAAGGTAATTCAGAACAGAGGGCGGTCAGTGCCTCACAGGAAAGAAACGCAGAAACTTGAGAGATCCTGGTGGAATTTCCTCCCAGCGCAAGGAATCTGCTCCGCCAGCCTCACTGAGGATGGTGTGTGTGTCTGTGCTGTGCTGCGGTCTTGAGCATGCGTGGTCCTAGCTGCTTAGTTTCTCAGTCAAAGATGTCAATTTACCTCCCCCAGTCCCCGCGGGGTGCAGACCTCCCCTTGATGTTATGAGCTGCTGAGGGACCGTCGTTCATGGCTGATGGGTAGACGCCGGGAGATCCTTATGCTGTGGAGTTCTCGGTCATTCTGGAGTCTCAAGGGAAAGCTTTCTTCTAGGCAGGCCATGGAGTTATTTGAATGTCCTGATATATATCTTTTTGCTATTTCAAATATTTATAAATCTGGGCCTTCCCTGGCGGTCCAGTGGTTAAGACTCCGTGCTCCCAATGCAGGGGGCCCGGGTTCGATCCCTGGTTGGGGAACTAAGATCCTGCAGGCTGCGTGGCCAAAAAAAAAAAAAAAAATCATAAATCTAACAAAATCATCTATATCCTATGGTTTTTCAAGTGTCTGTGACAGCACTAAAAAAGGGTTCAGGTGAGCTCATGATCTCACTGATGTGTTGTCTTGTGGCTGCATTAATCTCAGAGGAAGCTAAAGCGGGGCTAATATTAGTCAAGATGCTTCGAGGACAGGACTACACTCTAAGCATCGCATGAAAGCACACATCTCAGCCCGGGGTTCTGTGTTCTGTGTGGCACAGTGTGGGATGCACGATGCATTGGTTACAGCAGAATCTACGTTAGTACCGCTGCTTTGGCCGGACTTTGCTATCACCTGTGGGCATGTCTCTGTCGAGTTATGCAAAAGGAGACACACCCACACTCTCTCTCTCTCTCTTTTTTAATACGTAGCTTCAAATTCAGATGGGAATTCTATCTGTATCTTTTTCTGCATGGATAGTACTCTCTCTGTATTTCTAACTACATGTAAGGAAAATTATTTCCAAAATCCAGCACTTATTTCAGTACCAAGGGCTTGTCATGGGGAGTGAAGGGGAAGTAAAAAAAAAAAGGCCATTACATATAAACAACAAAGGAGCTACTAAGGAAACACTGATACAATTATGAGGGCAGACAGCTAGTTGTGGATAGTATTAAAAAATAAAAAACGAAACTAATATACAGCTGTTATGAATTTAAATCCATACCATCCTATAATATTTGTTCCAGATATCAGTAAATGGAACTAACTCTTGAAGTTCATTTACAAAAAGGACCTAAGCAGAAATACAAGATTAGGACGTTAAGTTTGCATTTCACAAAAGGAACATCAGATGTAGGTAATTACATACTGGCAAGAATAAATACAAGCTTTTGAAATTCATGTTACACACTGGATCACTGTATCCAAAAAACACCCTAGAGTCACACCTCAGTGATTTATAATCGGTCTAGATTTCCCTTTAAACGTATCTCTGGAGGTTACTTACTGTCCTGTTTCATTAAGACAAGTGGCTTGGTCAAGAAAGACAAGCTGTAATTGATGTTGGATTAGACTATATCATCACATACGATGGGGTTTTCTGCTATTTATTACTGCACACAAACCACTTAGTAAATTAGGCTAAAGTCTGGATAGCACAATCTAGTTTACTTAGTGCTGAACAATGCTGGAAAATTGAACTACTGGCAGGAAAAGTCCTGAAAAGTACTCCTTGGAGCCAGACGTGTTTCACAGTTAATATTTTTCCAGATTCTAGAAAGATTGTAGTTTACACTCTGTCCATTATTGGATATCCAGCTGGACTTTTAGTCCACAGGACGTAATGGAACCTCATGCCAACATAGGACAGGATTAGAACTGTGTAGTAGTATGTAGTTACTATAAAAAAAAAAAAAGGCAGTTGACTTCAAATTTATCTATAGTCAGAAAAACAAGAGATTTGTCCAGCTAGGAATGTGAAACAATGCAGGTATTACTAATCTGTAAAGCTGCCTGGAGAAATCCTCTCTTTTTCTCCAGAGAATGTAGTTTTGCAAGATACGAGGGGGAGAAAAACAAGAGAGGCCACCCACTGTTATGTCCTTTCTTTTTTTCTTTTCTTTTTTTTTTTTTTTTAAATTTAATTTGGCCTCGTCGGGTCTCAGTGTCGGCGCGCGGGCTTCTCTCTAGTTGTGGCGCGCGGGCTCAGTAGTTGTGGCGCACGGGCTTAGTGGCCCCATGGCTTGTGGTGTCTTCCCGGACCAGGGCTCGAACCCGTGTCCCCTGCATTGGCAGGTGGATTCTTAACCACTGGACCGCCAGGGACGTCCCTGTTATGTACTTTCTAGTCCCAAACAAAACTGTTTCTTGAAAAGCAAAGGGAAAAAAAAAAATGAAAGACTTGTAGAAGACGATCGTCTGCGTAAAAACAAAGGGAAAAAAAAACTGAAAGACTTGTAGAAGACGATCGTCTGCGTAAAAAAAAAAAAAAAAAATCCACTGTCGGGCAGAACTGCAGACATCTGGAGAAAAACAAAGCACGTTTTTGTCTCTTGATGTTGCTTGTTCTTCAGGAAGGTTTAACAGCCTTGATGAACAGGTTCTCCCAAACGTTAATGTGTTCTTTACGCCCATGGAAGGGAAATGATGCAGAAAATCGCTGTGCCATCCTCAAGCAAATGATAGGCATTACCGTGCACCTGCTGAGACTTTGATCGTGATCGGAGCTTCAGGCTCAGCTGACGGAGGTGGGGCGAGGCTTGTGCTAAGGACCGGGAGTGCGGCGATTTCTGAGTGGGACGTATATACAACTGGGACGTTTCCGTCTTTCCCTCCATGACATGCATGCCAGCTGAAGAGACAGTAACTGCGGCAAGCGAATACTCATCCGGTTCACCTCCTTCAAGAAATAGTCTTGAGACACTATCAAAAAAGATGGCAGGCCAGTATCTTTGATGAATGTAGATGCAACAGTTCTCAACAGAACCTAGCAAACTGAATCCAACCGCACATCAAAAAGAGCATGCACCACGACCGTGTTGGATTCATCCCAGGGTCACAAGGAGGGTTCAACAAATGCAAATCAATCAGTGTCATACACCACGTCAACGAAAGAAAAGACAAAAACCACATGATCATCTCAAAAGAAATATTCTTTTTTTTTTTTTTTTTTTTACTAGTTTATTTGATAAAACAAAAAGAAAATGAGTGAAAAAAAGAACACTGGCACCAATTACCGTCACTAAAATGTGAGCAAATAAAAAGAATTCTTCTATATTAAAAAGAATCTAAACCCGGGGGTTTTCTGTTCCCAGTAGAAAGACAATAATCACAGCTCTCCCTCTGTCTCCTTTTCTTCTTTCCTCCCTCCATCCCTTGCTTCCTTTTTTTTTTTGTTTTTGAAAAGAAATATTCCTTTTTTTTTTTTTTTTTTTTTTTGCGGTACGCGGGCCTCTCACTGTTCTTTAAAATAGAATGGAACAACAACATTGTAAATCAACTGTACCCCAATAAAAAAAAGATAGAATGGAGCAGTGAACACCACGTACTGGGGTTGCCTGCATGTCCGTGGAGACGGGGTGTAGCCAAAACCAAGACTAAACAAAAATTTCCTGTTCTTAGATAATGTAAAAACGTGAAAACCTATTACTGAAATGATTCCCTACTCCAGTTTTTATGAGATAAGCCCGAGAACTTTCTCCAAGTGCAACTGTAGTGAACCGGACATACTGCTTATGCAGTCAGTGAATTCTGTAGCTTCCCTTGGTGCCCACAGAATTTTACAGGTACTGAGGTATTTATAGAGTGTTTCATTATCTGCCCCATCTCTGAAAACCTGAGCATAATAGGGCACATCAAGTCATTTAAGGGGCTCCCAGAGTCTGGATTTTTTTTCAGGGGAGCTTGTTGAAGGAAAAGAAGGTGACCAGAGTGACAAGATGAAATGTGAGTTTGTGTTCATGGGAAGCTAGGTCTGTGGTCCAGACAGTGTTTTGTAGGGGACCGGGGATGGACTGGCATTGAGTTGCTTGGGAATGGGATGGAGCCGCCATGTGCATTGAGCAGGCTTGGGTAGTATGGATCCTGGCACACATTCATAGCGGGGAGGTGAAGGTGGACCTTTTAGGGTCTTCTCATTCCTATTTATAACAAAATTAGGTGGGTGGGAGGATATGAGGAAACAGCCAGTCAACCCACAGGGAGAGTTCAGAGAATGCTCTTATGCCTGTGGTCATAACTTCTAATCCAACCAATAATTCACCTTTTAAGTATTTTGGAGATTTCATGATTCAATCTTATTTCAACAAGAAAGTTTCTACTCTGACCATTCAGCATTAGGAAATGTGTATTCTGCATGTTTGAGTTTATGGTAATAAATGGTGACCACACAGTGGCGACTGCAATCCAGGTTGATTTGGATACTTACCTGTGTTATTATTTTTTTAAGTTATTATAAAATATTGGCTGTATTCCCCGTATTATACACTGTATCCTTGGAGCTTACTTTATACCTAATAATGTGTACCTCTTACTCCCTGTGGGTACAGACCTCCTTTAGATCGTTGTTCATGTAACTTTCTCTTTCCACTGAGTTCCCCCGGAGCAAAGGGCAAAAGTGAAAGGGAGGTCCTCCTGATGGAGATCTACTGATGGAACTGGGTAGAGGGGACCCCAAATAAAGGAGCACTGGTTTGCATTAGGCAAAGGTGGCCTCAAGATTCCTGCCCCCTACAAGGTGTGCATGCCTTATGTAATCCCCTCCCCTTCTCTGTAGGTGGGGCCCAGGGATGATGGGGGTGTCACTCCCATGATTAGATTATGCTATATGACAAAAGTGAAGGGACTTTGGAGATGTAATTAAGGTCCAAAATCAGTTGGCATTGAGTTGATCAAAAGGGAGACTATTGGGTGGGCCTGGCCTAAACAGGTGACCCCGTGAGAGAGACTTGAAACAGAAGCAGAAATTCTTATGCTAGCTTAGAAAAAGCTGATAGCCGTGTTTTGGGAGGGCCACGCAGCACGGAGCTGAGTGGCCCCTTGAAGCTGAGAGCCACCTTTGCCCGACAGCCAGAAAGAAAACGGGACCTCAGCCCTACAACTGCATGGAACTGAATTTCACCTACAACCCGAGTGAGGCTGGAATAGGATCCCGAGCCACAGAGGATGACCCCAGTCCTGTTGACACCATGGTTTCAGCTTTGTGAGACCCAGAGCAGAGGACCCTGCTCACCCCCACTCAGACTTCTGACATAAAGAGCTGGGAGATGGTAAATGGGTGTTGTTTTCGTCCAGGAAGTTTGGGACAATTTGTTACACAGTGTAGCTAGCTGATACCCATGGCTCCCTCTTCAAGCCCTCAATCCAGGGCAGAGTGAGGAGAGCCCTGCAGGCAGATGGGTGCCTGTACTCCCTGGATCCAACTTGTTAAAGCTGGTGTCTACACCCAAGTAAAGTAACCACACGACCTTCTCACCAGGGACTAAGGGGATCCTGAGAGCAACAAAGGAAGTTGGACACCTTTGTGCATTTGTTTGTGTTCTCCTGGTAGGAAGTCTTTTCATCTCAATAAACGCTGCTTATGAGGAACGTTTTCCACCCTGAACCCCACATTACTGATGTCGTCCTGCCTCCTAGTGGAAAGAAAATGTCACAAGTTAGAGTGCTGGTCGCATGGGTGGCAAGAGGGTGTATTTTGGAGTTGGATTTTTCCCCTATTTTCCATTTCTGGCCACCAAACATTACTCTTGGAGTATTTGAATTTCTTTTTTCTTTTTCTGTGACTGAGCTCATTCACTGATTGATTGATCTTAGGTTGTACACTGCGGTGTTTTGTTTTTTTATGAAGATGTCCCGTGTGAAAATTTAATGTGCATATACGTTTTGAAATGATTACCAGAACCAGTGCTGTATTATATATTTGAAATTTTGTGAGGTCAGTAGATCCTAAGCGTTCTCATCACACACACAACACATCCATCACCATACATGGTTACCATTTTCTTGTGTGTGTGTGATGAGAACATTTAAGATCTACTGTCTTAGCAAACTTTGAGTATATAATACGGTATTGTTAACCATAGTCACCATGATGTACATTAGACCCCAGAACGTGTTCTTCCTATAACTGGAAATTTGTACCCTTTGAGCAGTATCTTCCTATTTTCCCCAAACCCCAACCTCTGGTAACCACCATTCTACTCTCTGCTTTTTTTTTTTTTTTTTTTTTTTTTTTAGGTGGTATGCGGGCCTCCCTCTGTTGTGGCCTCTCCCGTTGCGGAGCACAGGCTCCGGACGCGCAAGAGGCTCAGCGGCCATGACTCACCGGCCCAGCCGCTCCGCGGCATGTGGGATCCTCTCGGACCGGGGCACGAACCCGTGTCCCCTGCATCGGCAGGCGGATTCTCAACCACTGCGCCACCAGGGAAGCCCTGATTTCTGTTCTTCCTATAACTGGAAATTTGTACCCTTTGAGCAGTATCTTCCTATTTTCCCCAAACCCCAACCTCTGGTAACCACCATTCTACTCTCTGCTTTTTTTTTTTTTTTTTTTTTTTTTTTAGGTGGTATGCGGGCCTCCCTCTGTTGTGGCCTCTCCCGTTGCGGAGCGCAGGCTCCGGACGCGCAGGCTCAGCGGCCATGACTCACCGGCCCAGCCGCTCCGCGGCGTGTGGGATCCTCTCGGACCGGGGCACGAACCCGCGTCCCTTGCATCGGCAGGCGGGCTCTCAGCCACTGCGCCACCAGGGAAGCCCTACTCTCTGCTTTTTTAAAAAAATATTTTAATTTTATTGGAATATAGTTGATTTAAAATGTCATGTTAGTTTCAGGTGTACAGCAAAGTGATTCAGTTATACATATGCATATATTAATTCTTTTTTAGATTCTTTTCTCATAAAGGTTATCACAGGATATTGGGTAGGGTTCCCTGTGCTATACAGTAGGTCCTTGTTGGTTATCTATTTTATATATGGTACTCTGTGTGTGTGTGTGTGTGCATCCCAAGCTTCTACTTTATCCCCCTCCCCCCACCCGCCATGATTCCCCTTTGGTAACTATAAGTTTGTTTTTGATGTAGGGGTGCGTGCATCCTTGAGAATTATGGTTTTCTCCAGGTATATGCCCAGGAGTGGGATTGCTGGATCATACTCTGTGTGTGTGTGTGTGTGCATCCCAAGCTTCTACTTTATCCCCCTCCCCCCACCCGCCATGATTCCCCTTTGGTAACTATAAGTTTGTTTTTGATACCTGTAAGTCTGCTTCTGTTTTGTAAATAAGTTCATTTGTATCTTTTTTGTAAATTAGATTCCACATATAAGTGATATCACATGGTGCTTATCTTTCTCTGTCTGGCTTACGTCACTTAGTGTGATAACCTCTAGGTCCATCCACGTTGCTGCAAATGGCATGATTGCATTCTTTTTTATGGCTGAGTAATATTCCATTGTATGTATGTACCACATCTTCTTTATCCATTCATCTGTCGGTGGACACTTAGGTTGCTTCCACGTCTTAGCTATCGTGCATAGTGCTGCTGTGAACGTAGGAGTGCATGCATCTTTTGAATTATGGTTTTCTCCAGGTATATGCCCAGGAGTGGGATTGCTGGATCATATGGTAGTTCTATTTTTAGTTTTTTAAGCAACCTCCATACTGATCTCCATGGTGGCGGCGCCAATTTACACTCCCACCCACAGTGTAGGAGGGTTCCCTTTTCTCCACACCCTCACCAGCGTTCGTTGTTTGTTACCTTTTTGATAATAGCCATTCCAACAGGTGATGAGGTGCTATCTCATTGCAATTAAATTTGTATTTACCCTGTGATTAGTTACGAAGCGCTTTAGTTGTCTGTGAGGAATGCTCACGTCATCTTGGTGTTATAATCCATAAACAGTGGGTAACGCACTCATCCTGAAGCTACACTAGTTAGGGACCTGTGATCATGTGGGCTGGGTGGAAGTTACTTTTAGTCCAGCTCTGTGGGTGGATAAACTAAATAAGATCTCCAGAAGGACCATTTACCTCCTGGGAGTACGAATTGCTTTTAAAACTCTTTAGAAGCCCCTGTTTCCAAGTAAGACGCAGATTACCTTCTAACCATCTGGCTTACGAGTTAGTTGGAGGTCATTCTTTTGTCTTTAATTGTAAAGTGCTTTGGGACATCTGTTACTTGTCTTGGGGTCGATGGAGAATGTTCCCACTTTAATTTCATTTTCCAAATATACTTGGCAATCAGAAACATGTGAATAATCTGTAACCTGAAAATTTCACAAATTTCAACACCTTTTACCAAAGCTTTTTTACCTATGTTGTTGTTGGCTCTTTTTTGCTGGTGGCAGTGGTTTTATACTTGCGATTCTGGGGTTGAATGTAACGTCTTCCTGTGATGGTTCAGTGGTGGTGGTTTGGTGTCTCCAAGGAGAGAGAGAAAAGGGAACGGGGAGACTTAAAGAAATGAACTTCCCTGGAGGTGGGTGTGTGTGTCCTAAAAATGTCTGTCTGTAGGGAGGAATCCCTGTAATCTGAGGACCAGGGCTTTGCTTGATAAGGGTGAGCTTGAGGCTCAGGTGGGCACAGGGGCTACAAAAAATGGCAGCTGGTTATTGTAAGACAGCATTGGATCTCCAAGATATCTTTGTGATGTGGACACAAAATGTCACCAGCCTTTTCATTAAACAAAGGGTGTTGCAGCCATCAAGCCCTCAGCCACTGCAGCTGCCCCAGTGTTTTGCCCTGAGGCCATTCAGGATGGAGAAAAACAGGATCCTGGCCCCAGAGAGTTAAGGTGTGCATATCAGAGGAATGATTTCAATGAGCTCAGACTCCTGCATCTTCCCATACATAGAAAAGCACCGAATTCATTAACTTGAGATGTCTGGTTTCTTTAATACTCTTTTGATGTTTGAACTACCTGGTCTTTGTTGCAAAACCCCCTATATATCCTGGCGGCTCCCTGACCTCTTTTGGAACAGTCCCCCAGAGCTACCTGCGAGGCTGTATTCCCGGGCTTCAGTCGTCAGCAAGTCCACCAAATAAAACATAATTATCAACTTTTAGGTTGTGCTTTTTTTTTTTTTCAGTTGACAGTTTAGAAAAAAGGGAATATGGACAGAGCAGAAATCACTTAGACTTAAGAAAAAGGGGATTTTGAACTATGAACCAGGAGAACAAGTGACGCTGGGGCCGTGGATGTGCACAGACAGGCATCAAGGGACCAAGGCAGGTGGATGAGAACACTCAGGTGCACCTACCTGGCTGTGCCCAGTGACCTCACCCGCAGGGACGGGCAGCTGTAACACAGAGCAACCAAGTGGCTGGGGCCTCACGGCTTCTCTCGGATGCTGGCCGTACAGGCTGGCTGTCTACGGTCTGGTCCTTTTAGAAGTACAGACACACCTGGGAGGTATCGTGGATTTGGTTCCAGACCACCACGATAAATCGAATATCACAGTAATACAACAAGTCATGAGTTGTTTGCTTCCCCGGTGCATCTAAAAGTTACGTTCACACTAGACCATAGTTTGTTAAGTCTGTTATGTCTTGGGCATTCCCTGGTGGTCCAGTGGTTAGGGTTCGTAGCTTTCACTTCCGGGGCCCCGGGTTCAACCCCTGGTCAGGGAACTAAGATCCCACATTCTGCGTGGCATGGCCAAAAATAAAAATAAAAAGTAAATTAAAATTAAAAAAAATTTTTTAAAATTAAAAGTTGCACGTGGATTAAAAGTAATTCACGTGTAACTTAAAAAAAGTCTATTATGTCTTCTTTTTTCTTTCTTTTACAATTTTTGTTGGAGTACCGTTGATTTACAAGGTTGTGTTTCAGGTGTACAGCAAAGAGATTCAGTTATACATATACAGGCATCCACTCTTTTTTAGTTTTTTTTTTTTTTTTTCCATACAGGCCATTACAGAATATTGAGTAGAGTTTCCTGTGCTATACAGTAGGTCCTTACGGTGTCTAAAAAAAACAATGCACATACCTTTGTTTAAAAATAACTTTACTGGCAAAAGTTGCTTCCCGTCCTTATGAGCCTTCCCCGAGCCATATTCTGTTGCAGTAGTAACAGGAAGGATCCGTGATCACAGGTCAGCGTCGCAAACAGAATCCTAATGAAAATGTTTGAAATATGGCGAGATTGACCAAAATGTGACCCAGAGACACAAACTGAGCAAATGCTTTTGGAAAAATGGCCCCGACAGACTTGCCCGATGCGGGGCTGCCCCAAACCTTCCATTTGTAAAAAAAACAAAAAACAAAAAAAAAAACACCCCACAAAACCCCCCAAACAAAAAAACCCCCAAAACCCACAACATCTGCAAAGCACAGTCCATTGAGATGCCGTACAACGGGGTCCGCCCGCGCTGGTCAAAGAGCAAAAGCAAATCCACCTGTGGTGTGGACTCACGGCCCCCGAGAAAGCGCGTCAGCCAGGCCCCGTGCTTCAGAATGCGGTTGCTTCCTGAGATGCTATCTGTGACGCCGAGTTGCTCCGGGAAGACCACCCTTGCGGGGCGGGGGGCTTTCGGAAGAGAGGCTGCGTGGAGTTCATTCCGCATGCGCGTCCTGGTCCTGATGCAGAGCTGTCCTCGGGATGCTTTCTGGGTACAGCCTTCTATTCCGGGAAAACGCACCCAACTCAGGGACATGTCCTGGGGAGACATCCCCCTGTTCAGGAGCCATGGAAGGGCGCTTGTCACCAGCCGAACCAGAGAGAAAAATGCTCATTGGTTTATTCACTTTTTTCACCGTGTGCCTGGGATCACTCTGTCTCTCTTTGTCTCTGACTCTCTCTCTCTCTCTCTGTCTCTCTCTCTCTCACACACACACACACAGAGACACACAGACACACGCACACAGAATCCTCTCCCTCCGTCCGCCTTCCCTATCCGGTTTTAGGGGCAGCTTGGTTCTGCTTCCTCCCTAGAAAATAGCATCTCACGTCTCAACAGATTGAGTCTGTCTGTCTTGTCTAGAACAGCCAAGAGGTGTGTATATGTCACGTTTATTTTTAAGTCATGAATTATTGTTTTTCTGGTTGACAGGCACATGATCTATTTCTGGTGTATTCGTTTCTGCGCATAGAAACGATGCGCTTACAAGTGTTCTTATACACACCGCCCGGTGGACGGGGCGGGGCGTTTTCTAGGGTGTATACGCCTAGGCGTGGAGTTGCTTAGTCCAATGCTACACACATATTCAAAGTGATTGTGTAACATTACATTCTTTTCCAAAGATCTGGACCAGTTTACATTCCAAAGAGCAAGGTATACATGTATATTGATGTATTCTGTATCCTCGGCAACCTTGATAATGCAAGGTCTGACGTTTTCGCCACGTTGGCGGATGTGAAGTGACATCTTCTCCTGGTTTTGATTTGCATTTCCCACTTGCTCTTGAGATAGCATGTCTTTTAGGGTGTGTATTTGGCATTCAGTTTCCTTCTCTTGGGGAGTGCTTGCTCATGTCTCTTGTCCATGTTTTCATAAGGTTGTTTGTTCTTTTCGTATCACTTTATGGGTGCTCTTTCACCTTTATCTTTTAAATAGAGAAATATAGGGAAAGGTGAGAGGCAGGCTGTGATAACCAAGCTGTTCTCCTTTTGGGTGCATCCTGGTCCTTTGGGGGCCGCTATCCCTTTGTCTGGAGTGAAGACAGGGCCAGGACTCCGGAAGCTGCATCCCTGCCTGACATGGATGTAGCAGCCGGCAGCTCCCCGAATTCGTCTGTGATGGAGCCGGACAGTGTGTGTATTTGGCATTCAGTTTCCTTCTCTTGGGGAGTGCTTGCTCATGTCTCTTGTCCATGTTTTCATAAGGTTGTCCTTTTCGTATCACTTTATGGGTGCTCTTTCACCTTTATCTTTTAAATAGAGAAATATAGGGAAAGGTGAGAGGCAGGCTGTGATAACCAAGCTGTTCTCCTTCTGGGTGCATTCCTGGTCCTTTGGGGGCCGCTATCCCTTTGTCTGGAGCGAAGACAGGGCCAGGACTCCGGAAGCTTCATCCCTGCCTGACACGGATGTAGCAGCCGGCAGCTCCCCGAATTCGTCTGTGATGGAGCCGGACAGTGTTTGCCGCCCTCACACACAGGAAGAGTGAGCCCGGTTCCCCGTTGGGGAGACGGGGGTGCAGATTTTCCGGGACCCGCTGGCCCCGTGCGTGGGGGCTGTGGTCGGTGTCGGGATGTTTGAAAGCTGCGCTTATGCTCACCTGAACCCCCTTCACCATAAACGGTGCCTCTCTTCCTTTCAGGGTCTTGGTGGCCCTAAAACTACTCCTGTTAGGTTCCAAGGCGGGTAGTGGTTATGGTGAGATGCACAGAACCAATTTTAAGAGCGCTTTCACGGCAGAAATCATCTCTGAACAGACAGCCTCTCTAAAAATTATCTTGTGTTTTTCTCGTACGTGCTTATGTTTATCCCAGTGGAAACGTTTTAATTTACATTTTTGTTCGTGATTTTTTTTCACCTCTGAGTATTGATGTGAACTCCCCTCTCCTTCTGGTGCTATTTCTTTGCAGATTTTTGTATCAGAACAAGGCACACTTCATAAAAAGAATCAACTCGGCTTTCCCCCCCACCCGCGTGTTCTAAATCAGCCAATAGAGGTGGGATTATCTATTTTTTGAAAGTCGGAAAAAATTTGATAAAATACCATGGACACTGTCCCCGCCTATTCTGGATGTCGTTATTTCATTAATTTTTCTATTTCTCCCATATTCGTGGCTCTGATTAGTCCTAATTTCCTTGATTAGGTCGTAACAATCAGTATTTTTCTCAGAAAAGCATTCATTGCCTTGAGATGTTCATATTTTACTTGTAAATCTAGCATATTATTAATATCGTTAGAAGCACACACCTATAATTTTAAAATCTTCTTCCTACGATAGACTCATCCCTATTGTAAATTTGCATTTTCAACCTTGTCAAATCTATTATTCACAGTCTTCTCTGGGTCTTTGTTTCTGTCTTTTTTTGGGTCTCTCGATCTGTCAGATGCTCAAAGATGTACACTCATTTCTCCCATAACCGTTTTGGTTCTGTCCACTTCTCCCTGCATTCCCAAGAGTTCCTGAGAAATAGACTGCGATATTGTGTTATTCTGAGAACATGGCACGTGACTATCGTGACTTCAAACTGACTGAGCGTTGGACCCACAGATAACGATCCGTGTTGCCCCATTAATATGTTAGTCCTGAATCATCTCCACCTTATGTCAGTAAGGCCAGCCCTGCTTGATTTCTGCTTGTTTGCCTGATACTTTTCAGCCTTTTAATTTTCAATCCCTGCTTTAAAAAGCTATATAATGAATATCCAGAAGAACTCTGAGCGTGGTCTTCCCATACGAGGCTACCATCTTGGTTTTGCATCCTGACCAGTCCCTTGGGGTTCACTCTTACTCTTTCAAGCTGCACCCCTACCTGTTTCCTGGGTCTCCTGTTTTGCTACCCGGACAACTGGTATACCTCCTATGTTCCAGTCCTCTGCATGGCAGACGTTCTATTTCTTATTTCCTAGGGGTATCTTGACCATTCTCAAAACATCGCAACCTTCATTTCTCTAATTATCCAGATAGAAATGAAGGTGTTCGTGATGGCACCCCAGGTAAAATGAAAAACGTCACTTGTGTCTCCTTCTCCCTGCCAGGAGCCCTGCTGTGTCAATTACCCCTGTCCCCTCTCACCGTGTGCATTGTTGTGGGGCTGCAGCCCCTGCTTGGGTTTTAGGTGAGCCCCTAGCATGCATGAGTCCCCATATCCTGTCAGTGATCAATCCTGGTGCTTCTGCTTGATGGGGGGCAGACCTCACAGTTTGCAACTTGTCTTGGGCGTTTCTTTTCTCAGGGATGGAGCCCATAAAGCCTTCTGGTCTGCAGGGAACAGTCTGCCCTCCTCCGCGGTAGGGCTTGATTTGGGGGCTCGTATTCCCTGTGCGGTGTCACCCCATCGTCCTGCCAGTGATGCTGTTGTGGAGGTGAGGGGTGGGGGCCAGCTCCTCAAAGGATGTAGAAAGTGGGTGCCACTGACAAGAATGGGCAGAAAAGAAGCAAAACCCAGTAGCTCCTTCACAAGGCAGCGCTCTCGACGTGGAACGTCAGTCCTCATGTTTCCGGTCATTTCTGATCCTTTTCCCCCAGGGAGCAGGGAAAAGTCATCTTCTGACATTTCGAAGATCCAGTAACAGTGCTCTGTTTCTGGAAGCTGAGTGTGTGGGTCCACCCATCCTTTTACCGTGGGTTCGAGTTATTAGCAGTAGTGTGAGTTTTCTTCTTCTTTTTTTTTGTTTTTACATTCTTGGGAGTGTTTCAGGCGAAAGTTAGAACAGTGTGTCAGGAATGCCTATCCAGATGGCACCGTGTTCTAGAGCAGAACTTCCAAACGCCCTGTGGCAAAGCTCCCTTGTCCCCAGTCTGTCACAGCCTGATGCCATTGGAGACAGAATAGAAAGGAATTATGAGAAAAAATACATGTAAGAAACATGCAAAATGGGAGCGCCCGGTGTTGCTTTTTTTTTTTTTTTTTTTTTAAATTACTGGATTCAGCAAACAAAATGACTGTTGTTTTTAATTTCTAAACACATCCTCAATTTCTGAACGTGTCCTCTGGCAGACTGGTAACCAACAGATCACAGGATGGTGCCTGTCCCTAGGCCACGCTGAGTAACTCTGATCCAGGAGGATGCCCACCCCCACTCCCACTGTAATTTTTTAGGGAAAATATTTTAATAAACATATACACTCGCTTGTCCTCAGTGGCTGTGTGACTTGGCCCACATAGGTTCCATTCTCCATGCTCAAGATTATCTTAAAATGTCTCTTCTGAGTGCACACTAACATATGTATTCCAAAATACGTACCTTCCCAAGCGAGTACTTTTGCTGGCTCTCAGGTGTAATTATATTGAAAACTTCCTACAGAAACCACAAACCGACAAAATCCTGCAGGCGTGTCTCACCCCTGAGATGTATGGCACAGTAGGTGCTGGTCCTTAGGATGTGGAAGCCATACTCCCCTCTGTTCCTGGGTCCTGGGACCATGGATGTCCCTGTGAGCATCTTACCAAGAGCTGGGCCTGGGGAGACCCAAAACGATCCTTCGGCAGAGCCAGCTGCGACAGTGCAAGGACCACACTGCTGCAGAATGACCCAGAAAACTGCCTTCCGCTCAGAAGGGTTGTCTGGCCTAAGTTCCTGTCTGGACCGCAGGATCGTCTTCTGAGCTCACATGGTTGTTGGATGAACTCAGTCCCTTGCGGTTGTAGGTCTGAGGTTCTGACTGTCCTGCTGGCTCTTGAGTGGGAGCTGTTCTCAGCTCCCAGGAGCTACCCTGAGGGTCTTGCCCCATGGCCCTCTCCCAACGAGGCAACTTATTTCTTCCAGAACAGCAGGAGAATCTCTCTTCCTCTAGTCTGCTTGCAAGAGGGAATATTATGTAATGAAATAGTCATAGGGGTGGCATCCCGGGATCTTTGCCGTATAAGAGGACACAGTCCTACCCACATTCGAAAAGAGGGCATCGTCAAGGACGTAACTCATAGAGGGTCTTCTTAGCGTATGTAGCCCACGATGGACCTTCCTCTTTTCTCTAATCCAGTGTTACTTCCCAGGAGGGATAGAAGTTAACCTCTTTAGAAATCGTCTTAGCATCTGTGGTAAATTGGAGGATAACCACGCATTTTTGTCTTTCTCCAGTGGAATTTCTGTACTGTGACCTGGCGTCCATGAGGTCTATTCAGCAGTTCGTCCAGAGGTTCAAGATGAAGAAAATCCCACTCCACGTCCTGGTCAATAACGGTGAGTTCTGGTGAAATCCAGAGGTTAATTCAGATACAGACACGAGCTCTAGCGGTCCTTTGGGAAAGTGGGATTCCCAAGGACATGTATGTTTCAATTATTGCCACTGCTTTGTTCCACTGATGTGTTTGGCTTTCGCTACCAGAATAATCAATCTTAGGGTGTCGCTTTGAAATGATGTAAAGTGTGATGATGTGTCCTGTGGATTTGATACTTTGACAGGTCCACTTGGGCTAAGATGTATGAGGGACATGCAAAGGGTTGGGTGTTTTCACAAGGGTTATTTTATTAAAGCCTCAGGTGATCATTATCTGGGCTCCAGACCCTCACGCCCAACTGTCTCTTGACATCATCCTTAACAGCTAGCACTCTTCAAACGTACATGTGGAGTCCACACCTCCCCTCCTCCTGCCTTCCACCTACCCCCTGCCCCCTTCAACACAGACCACCCAGAGCCCCGCTGTCAGCCACGCTGAGCTCTTAAGAGCATTGGAAACACGTCTGCTTTCTCACTTTCCTGCCCTTTTCCCTGCCTCTTTCTCTCTTCCGCTGCTACAGTCAACTTGTTTCATAAAAGTTCATCCAAACTCTCCACAGAGAAACACTGTTTAACATCTCCAAACAGTAAATATAGAGAAGGAAAACTATTGCAAGCATCCTGGAAAACATTTGTGCTGGTAGAATTTAACACATTGCTTTCAGACTCGGAGATCCAGTCTACAAAGGAGGTAAATAGTTAAATTGATACAGTAGAGACTTCCCTGGTGGTCCAGCGATTAACGCTCTGTGCTGCCAGTGCAGGGGGCACGGGTTCAATCCCTGGTTGGGGAACTAAGATCCCGCATGCCACACAGCATGGCCAAAAATAATTAAATTAATTAATTAATACAGTAAAAGGAATAGACCTAAACAGCGAGTTACAGCCACTATACTTTTTTCCCAAATAGGTAAAACATTTGTCAAATTATTTGTATTTTGTTTTTTTTTTAAACAGCGAGTTACAGCCACTATACTTTTTTCCCAAATAGGTAAAACAGTTGTTAAATTATTTGTATTTTTTTTAATGTCTTCTATTCTGTTTTTAAGATTTTCTCTTTACCAGTGTTTTTAAGCAATTTTATGGATTCATTTAGTTATTTTGGTCGTGCCCCGTGGCTCGTGGGATCTTAGTTCTCCGGCCAGGGATTGAACCCAGGGCCACGGCAGTGAAAGCCCTGAGTCCTAACCACAGGACTGCCAGGGAATTCCCAAATTATTCGTATTTTGGATGGCAGAGAAAACTAGGACCCTTGTGATTATACTGAGCCTCCCGTGGAAAATCCAGGGTCATTTTCGCATCTAAACATCCTTAACCTAATCCCTTCTCCGAAGTCCCTTTTGCTGGCACCCCTTTTTCTGAGGGACGCTATGCCCAATGCCGGCGATTGGGATGTGGACAGATCTCAAGGGAAGGGAGCATCCTTGCTCCTCCTGAGGCTGCTCCGACCAGGGATTGAACCCAGGGCCACGGCAGTGAAAAATCCAGGGTCATTTTCGCATCTAAACATCCTTAACCTAATCCCTTCTCTGAAGTCCCTTTTGCTGGCGCCCCTTTTTCTGAGGGACGCTATGCCCAATGCCGGCGATTAGGATGTGGACAGATCTCAAGGGAAGGGAGCATCCTTGCTCCTCCTGAGGCTGTGACACTTGTCCATCTGATTCTGGCTCTCGAGGTCTGCTTGCTGTCATTTCCTCACCTTTCTCTTTGTCTTGTGTATTTTATCTTTCACCCATGATACTAGTGGGGTTGGCGGTCAGGGTCAGGGTCAGATAGACGTACTTCCGCTCAATCCACTTGTTTAATTGGAAGTTCCCACTTCAGGGAAATGCATGGGATATAAACTGTGTCTCCAAAGCTACCCGTATGCATCTGTGGCTTTGATGTGTGTGTACCGATGAAACACCTACCGCTAATACCATTTCCCTCTGGTTAGCCTGGGAAAGTACTCTGCGTGTCGTTAATGCTGGCAGCTCTTCTGGGAAGGTCCAGAATGAATTTAATGTACGCTTGATGGATATTTTTCAAGTTCCCCAAAATGATTATGCCTTAGACCTCTTTGCAGAAACACATGCTTTCCAAGGACATGGCCATTTGGGGTCCTCAGCACTGGGGTGGGGTTCCTTTGGTGGGTGTTTATCTGTGTCCTCCTTGATTAGAAAGAAAACATTATAAATTGCCACATGTACAGGTGAGTTACATGGAGGGGCCGTGGAGACGTGTCGAACCACACATCTTCTTTCCACGTTAAATTTAACACCCTCAGGAGTCAGTAACAGCAGCGCGTGCCCGGTATGCTGCCATCGTGCAGGCTTCCTGAGATTTTATAGACACATGCGCAACAGAACTGAATATCCACTGAGGGTCTTTTCTGCAGTTTCAGTACAGCCTTCCATGTGCCAGGAAGTAGGGAAAATTATGTATCTCAAATCTGATGCCTTTCTCCAACAGATCTCTGCTTTGGGTCAACAGAATTTGAGTGGGAAATATGTCTGTAAAGCACATTTGCTGCAGTGGAGAGAGGTCTCTGGGGAAAACACCATAGGCAAGACATACCAACGTGTTCTCCATAATTCACCCTCGCCCTTAAGTTGCTGTTTTTTTTTTTTTTTAAATATAAATTTATTCATTTTATTTGTTTTATTTTTGGCTGCGTCGGGTCTTCATTGCAGTTCACGGGCTTCTCATTATGGTGGCTTCTCTTGCTGCGGAGCACGGGCTCTAGGTGCGCGGGCTTCAGTAGTTGTGGCTCGTGGGCTCAGTAGTTGTGGCTCGCAGGCTCTAGAGCGCAGGCTCAGTAGTTGTGGTGCACGGGCTTTGTTGCTCTGTGACATGTGGGATCTTCCCGGACCAGGGCTCGAACCCGCGTCCCCCTGCATTGGCAGGCGGATTCTTAACCACTGCGCCACCAGGGAAGCCCAAGTTGTTGTTGTTGTTGTTTTTTTAAAGGGAAAGCACTTTAAGTAATTTTATTTAGTTTATATACGATGCTTTGTTGACTGCTCTGCTCTTTTTTTAACCATCTTTTTTTTACTTGAAGTCTAGTTAATTTACAATGTTGTGTTAGTTTCAGGTGTACAGCAAAGTGACTCAGTGACACACACACATATATGTGCTATTTCAGATTCTTTTCCATTATAGGTTATTACAAGATGGTGAATATAGTTCCCTGTGCTCTACAGTAGGTCCTTGTTGTTTATCTATTTTATATATAGTAGTGTGTCTGTTAATCCTAAACTCCTAATTTATCCCTCCCCCCCACCCTTTTTCCTTTGGTGGCCATAGTTTGTTCTCTATGTCTGCGAGTCTGTTTTATAAATAACTTCATTTGTATAATTTTTTAGATTCTACATATAAGCGCTATCATATGATATTTGTCTTTCTCTGTCTGACTTACTTCACTTAGTGTGATAATCTCCAGGTCCATCCATGTTGCTGCAAATGGTATAATTTCATTCTTTTTTATGGCTGAGTAATATTCCATTATATATATATATATATATATATATGTACCACATCTTCTTTATCATTCATCTGTCCATGGACACTTAGGTTGCTTCCATGACCTGGCTCTTGTAAATAGTGCTGCTATGAACATTGGGGTGCACGGATATTTTCAGATTATGGTTTTCTCTGGATATATGCCCAGGAGTGGGATCGTTGGATCATATGGTAGCTCTGTTTTTAGTTTTTTAAGGACCCTCCATACTGTTCTCCAAAGTGGCTGTACCAACTTACATTCCCACCAACAGTGTAGGAGGGTTCCCTTCTCTCCACACCCTCTCCAGCATTTATCAGTAGTGCCCTTGCATTTTGAGATGACTCCAGTCATCCTACGATGGTCCCATCTTCCTTTTCTCTGCAGATTTTAAACCCCGCATGCATGGCTCTCAGGAAGATTACGTTTCTCTGGAAACCAGGACAGAGTTGCATTTGGACCTGGGGAGGCTTGCTGCTGGACCCTCTTTCCACACCCTCTCTCTTCTTTCTGCAGAGAATCTCATCCGCACGTTGGCTGACCTTCAGCCCAGATTTAACTCCTTCATCCAGCTCTTTCCTCTGAGCTCAGGACCTCTTGTTTCTGCTCAGTGCCCCAGAGGCACCTCAAGGTGACAGAACCAGTGTGGGATTCCTGAGCCCCTAAAGGACACGGGCTCTTGGGAAAATCCGTTTCCTTACTGTTCCCAGCTTCGTTGTCCAAATTCCTTAGCTCCTGGCCCCTGCCTGCATCTTCAAAGCAAGCACCACAGCACCTTCAAATTGCCCTCTCCTTCCAACCTCTGCTTCTGTCCTCACACCTCCTTCTCTGAGTCTGACCCCCTGCCTCCCTGCTATAAGGGACTGTGAAAGTACACTGGGCTCACCCGGGGTCAGCGCCCCAGGTCAAGATACTTAATGTAACCGTATCTGCAGACTCCCTTTTGCCGGGTTACGGTGGCATAGTCACAGGTTCCAGAGATTAATACATGAACATTTTGGGGAACATTATTCTGTCCTCCACACAGGGATCAGGACGTGGACATTTTGGGGACATTATTCTATCGTCCTCACCCACCTTCTCGGTGATTCACACGCAGGAACCGTACAGGGATCAACAAGAGCCCTTGACCTCATGCAACTCATTCTTGAGCCAAGGAGACCAACATTAAACAAAGACTTATTCTGTGAAATGCCTGACCCTAGAAAAAGTCTCTTACAGTGGGACACGGGGTCGTGTAAAGAGAAGACGGCATCCTTAGGTGTGATTAAATTAAATCCCACGCGTGGAATTTCCCAGCCCGGACCCCTCCGAATGCCATTTCCAAGCGTCAGAAATGGGAGTCCAGTTATTACAGGACGATTGGCTGAAGTCACACGTGGTGTGTGCTTCTGTCGTGTGGTACCCGTTACCTTTCAGAATGTTGGCCGGGTCGGGTACATGCTTGGCTCTGTGGGGTTTCTTCTGCAGACGTAGGACGACTCTTCTCGGAACCCCATCTGGGTCCCTGGAGGGAGGAGCCCGGTTCTGTAGGACTTGGAAGCAACAGCCTCTGTGGGTTCAGACAGAAACTTCCAGGAACGATGTGCCCTGGGGCGGAGGCTATACTGGTGCCCATAATGGATGCCCACTCCCCGTGGTGCTGGGCAGGAAGGCTGTCGGATCCCTGAAAAAGAGGATCCCTCCTTTGCAGAGCCTCTTTGTCTCTTGGAGATGCCACAGAACCACGGAAGTGTGGGCAACCCCTGGACCTAGGAAGGGGCATCCCCCTCTGGTAGCCAGGGTGGGTGGACGGCTCCAGGGACAAATGCCCCTCGGGCCAGGGATTAGCCAGGGGGGTCCAGTCCAGACTGACGATGGATTCATTACCAGCCCGGGGCTCGGGGCAGACTCAGCTGATTTGGGGGAAGTGAAGGATTTTCTCATTCATCTCGTGGCTTGGTTTGTACTCGAGGGTTTATCTTTGCTGCGTTCCAACGACAGTTCTGAAGGGATGGATATTGGGGAGATTCTGAGCAGATGCCAGTGGGCTCCCCAACTACAGGACTTCTCAGAGGGGAACCCTGTCGATGGTACTGTTGGTGTCCAGGAGGGTCTGCAGAGCTTCTGAAAACGATATGCCTGGGACCCTCCTCTGGGATATTAGCTCGCCCCACCCCTGCCCCAGGGTGATTGGTTCAGAGGAGTTGGGTTAGTAGGACAAACGCCTGCTCACCCATCAACTCTCATGGAAAGCAGCCCCAGCTGCGTCCCACAGAGAAGACGTCCAAGGGCCACGTCTAGCTAGACTTCGTGCTTTGCATTTCTAAAATTTATTCCTGAAGAGAGCGATCAGGATTTTGCAGACGTTTGGTATTTCAGACGCGGAATATTTCTGCACTCTCTAGCGTGACATAAATAGAACCAGACCGCCTCTCTCTGGCTGTGGGGAACTCAGGAGAGAAGCTGAGGATTTATCCAACCCAAGAATGATCTGCGTCCTGCCGAGCTGGTCAATATTTATCATTTATTCACAACAGTATTGATTTATCTCGTTTCCCATCCCTGAGCCAGAACTCGGGTAGATTTGTAACCAGCCCTCAGGACTTCTGCTTTATCTTGTAGGAGTTGTCCCCGTAACGTGCATGGATGTATTTCTCAAGATCAAGAATCACTAAAAATTATGTTTTTCCCTCCAAATAAATATGTTCGCGGTAACCCTGAAAAATCACAGAGATGCTTGCCTGGCCAGATACGTAGGAAGCCAGTTTTCGGTATAGTTCTTCATTCGTTCCCGAATTCGTATCCCAAGTCAGCATGGAGAACCAGGGACCAGGTACACTTAGAGCCAGTTTTGCCGGCAGTGGCCGCCATGGCCTTGGCACCGACAGGGTGGTCGAGAAAGCAGGGAGTCGGGGCCCAGTTCTCGGGGGAGGGGCGCAGATGCCCGAATACTTCGCTTATTTATGTGCTCGGCGTTTCCTCCGAGAAACAGGCGACTGGTGTGTCTCTTGGGAAACTGGTGACTCCCCGTGCGTGCCTTTATCCTTGGAGGGTTGGATGTGAATGTGTGTGGACCACTCCTCATCAGCACCTTCTGTTTCTCTCCCGGGGTGTGTGTCTCCCCGAGGGAACCGCTTCCCGCTGTGTCGTGCTTTCCGGGGTGCTCCTCCTGTCTTTGGGCGCAGAGGGCACTTGGATGCTGCTTCGCTGGTGGTGGAGCTCGCAGGGCTGTTGGCCGTGATCGACCCGGATTCCATAAGTGCCCCAGGAGTGCGGGAGGCTGCCCGTCCCGTGTCCCCGTTCAGGGGCCTCCTCCTTCCAAAGCCCTTCCTGAGCATCCAGGAAGTGGGTCCAAAAATGCAGTGGTTTTCTAATTACCCAAATGCTCCAGCATCACTTAATTCAGGAGCTCTTTGTTTTTTTTTTTAATTTTTATTGGAGTACAGTTGATTTACAAGGTGTGTTAGTTTCATGTGTACAGCAAAGTGCATCAGTTATACATATTCATGTATGCACTGTTTTTTAGATTCTTTTCCCATGTAGGCCATTACAGAGTACCGAGTAGAGTCCCCTGTGCTAGACAGTAGGTCCTTGTTGGTTATGCATTTTAAATATAGCAGTGTGTGCATATCAACCCCAATCTCCCAATTCATCCCCCACCTTCCCCCCTTGGTAACTATAAGTTTCTTCTCTACGTCTGTGTGTCTGTATCTGCTTTGCACATAAGTTCATCTCTACTATTTTTCTAGATTCCACATATACGTGATAGCACATGATAGTTGTCTTTGTCTGACTTACTTCACTCAGTATGATAATCTCTAGGTCCAACCATGTTGCTGCAAATGGGATTATGTCATTCTTTTTTTATGGCTGAGTAATATTCCATTGTATATATGTACCACATCTTGTTTATCTGTTCCTCTCTTGATGGACACATAGGTTGCTTCCATGTCTTAGCTGTTGTAAACAGCACTGCTGTGAACATTGGGGTGTATGTGTCTTTTGGAACCAGAGTTTTGTCCGGATATACGCCCAGGAGTGGGATTGCTGGATCAGACGGTAGCTCTATTTTTAGTTTTTTAAGGAACCTCCATCCTGTTCTCCATAGTGGCTGCACCAACTTACATTCCCACCGACAGTGCAGGAGGCTTCCCTTCTCTCCACACCCTCTGCAGCGTCTATTATGTATAGACTTTTTGATGATGGAGCAGTTTTATCCTCAGACTGTGAACGGGGATGGGTTTTAGCCACTTCGCTCTGTAAGAGGGTGACATGTCCTCCCGTCTTTGCAATCTCTTTGGTTGCCTTCTGGTTTCACACTGAGACAGTGATAAATGGTCTCCTTTTCAGAAGGGTTTTCTGGGTGGGAGGGAGATTTTGTTTTTGACGCACCCTCCTCGAGAGGATGCACGCTCCCCCTGCCTTACTTTGATGTCTTTTTGGAAATAGTGCAAGACAGGAGCTCTTAACAGAGTTGGGCGTTTCCCATCCCCTGGCCCCAGGTGTCCTGGCTGTGCTTATAGCGGGTCCTCAGGGGGTATTTCTAGTGCGAATAGTTGCTCGTTGGGGAAACATCCTCAGTAAGTGGTGGCATCTCTGCCATGGCCATGGGACTTGGGGCGGTCCGTCCTCTGTGGTGACAGGGAGATGACAGTATTGGAAACAGGACAAGGCTGACCTGTGGACCTGTCCACATGATGCTCTAGCCAGTGTTTTCTCCATTGACTTAAGGATGATTTTGGACACACTCATGTGCTCTTTGAAGCTCGACATTTTCACTGGCCCAGGATGGGACTGTGTTCAGTACCCCTAAGCACTCAGCCCCAGCACCAGGTCCTGCTGGGCTGACAAACACCTGGGTTCATTGCCACCCCCGGTCCTGCCTCGGATCACAGGCTTCCCTCCATCTATAGATTTTCCCCGAGACACGTGGACACCTCCTTTCCTGGTCGCGTTCTGTAGGTGGATTCAGAACCCTCATCCCTTTCCAGAATCTTCTATCCTTCTTTCCAAACATTTTTGCATTCCTCTGTTGACTGCCTTGGTTGCCCGCTTCCAGACGTCTTTACTTTTGCATTTTTAGTTCCCCTGACGGTAAAGTCTCTGGATTTCAAAGTTGCTGCAGACCCCAGCTCTGGAGGTAGGTTTTGTGGTCAGCCCTGGAGTGACGGTGGATTGTCTGCAAGAGTTTTCTAAGATGTTCCTCGTGTTCTGGACTTAAACCTTCATGTAGCCATTGGGCACCAGCTAGAATATACCCTTCTCTCTCTCTCTGTGTGTCTTTAATATCTTTCTCTCTCTCTTTCTGTCTTTATCTCTCTCTATCTCTCTCTCTCTTTGTCTTTCTCTCTCTCTCTCTGTGTCTTTAATATCTTTCTCTCTCTCTTTCTGTCTTTATCTCTATATCTCTTTCTTTGTCTTTCTCTCTCTCTCTTTGTCTGTCTTTCTCTCTCTCTCTCTGTCTTTATCTCTATCTCTATCTCTCTCTCTTTGTCTGTCTGTCTGTCTCTCTCTCTCTCACACACACGCACACACACATACACACACTCATTTTATCAGATGTGCTCTTACTAGTTGTCTGTCTTTCTCTCTCTCTCTGTCTTTATCTCTATCTCTATCTCTCTCTCTTTGTCTGTCTGTCTGTCTGTCTGTCTCTCTCTCTCTCTCTCATTCCCTGCCCCTCTCTTTTCCCCCGTAAGGCAAATAACTCTCTCTCATCCTCTCCTGATTAGGACACATCTGGTTTTTTTTTCCGTCTCTATAAGGAATAACACATGGTTTATTTTTAAGTGAAAGACTTTATTTTGAATAATAATATACATATCATTCATGCCATTTACTTTTCACGGTGCGTCGCTATGTATGGAAGTAGCCAGGGAAAAAAATAAACGTTAGAAATACCTAAGCATGGAAATATACAGGCAAAGAAGACATTTGATAGATTTCCATGAACAAGCATCATAGGCCAGTATCCATTAGAAAAGCATGGAAACCATGCAAAGAGTCTGCCCACATCCCAGCAGGCAAGTGCAAACAGTACACGTTGTAGTTTCTTGGATGCAAAACGTATACGTTTTCTTTGGATTGGAAACATCCTACAAACCAGTGGCTTGGCTTTTCTATGCAAGGCAAAAATTATCTATAGAAGTAAAAACACTGGGGGAATTTCCTGGCGGTGCACTGGTTAAAACTCCGTGCTTTCACTGCCAGGGCTCGGGTTCGATACCTGGTCGGGGAGCTAAGATCCTACAAGCTGTGTGGCACAGCCAAAAAATTAAAAAAAACCCACAAGGGCAAAGTGTAGAAGCCACCTGTGACGATGAGATATTCCAGGCCACAGACGTGTGTCCACTCACCAATCAAATGCATCCATCAGCGAGCAGATTTTTTTTTTGGCTGCGCTGTGCAGCTTTGCGGGATTTTAGTGCCCAGACCAGGGATCGAACCCGTGGCCCCTGTGGTGTAAGCGTGGAGTCTCAACCACTGGACCGCCAGGGAAGTCCATAGCCGATATTTTTTTATGGCTTCTTTTCCTACGTTTCAGTTCGCAGAGGGTGCTGTTTTCACGGATGTTCACTAACAAGGATGACCATTTGAAGCCCTGACGTGACATCCTCCCTTTATCCATTAAAAAAATACAAGTGCAGCGACGTGGGTGAACCTTTAAAATCTCTCCCTCAGCACCCGCCAGACGTTCAATAAATATTTTTGCAGTTAGATCTGCTCCCCAGGGAGCTGTCTAGGACATTTTGCTTTAAAAATGGAAACCAGGGACTTCCCAGGTGGCCCAGTGGTTAAGACTTCGCCTTCCAATACAGGGGGTGCGGGTTCGATCCCTGGTCGGTGAACTAAGATCCCACAGGCCTTGTGGCCAAAAAACCAAAACATAAAACAGAAGTCGTATCGTTACAGATTCAATAAAAGACTTGTTATAAAAATGGTCCACCTTAAAAAAAAAAATCTTAAAAAAAAAAAAAAAAGAAACCGGCGTGATTATTCTCAGCATCTCACTTTATCGTGGGCTTAGTGGTGGGCAGGGACCCCGGGAGTTTGGGGGTCCAGCCTCCATGGGGCTGTAGTCCTCACACAGCTTCCCCGGTGGATGAACCCCAGGATGGGCTAGACGCTTCCTGAACGCGGTGGGTGGGCAGCTGTATGCATGGCAGCGATGTCCTTGCTGTTGCTTTAAAAATATGTTTTCCGCAACGATGCTATTTCCGCCCAGACCTTGCTCAGATGGCTGTAATGATTTCCCACCTCACCTTGAACTCGTGCTGTGCCCGGAGCATCTTCACTGTCGCTCGGGGTCAGTGAGCTTCTGCTAGAATCCGTCAGCAGAGCTCGTCTGCAACGACAATCCATGTTGGCATGTCCCCAGGGCTGCGTCATTGCTGCTCATGTCCTGTCTTGTACATTCTCGTTAGGAAATATGTAATACCGAGTAGAGTGGATGGAATAGGTACAGCCTTAAGGAGATCGGGGAGGGGTTGCCCTTCAGCTCAGGTCACCACGAACCGGACCACGGGTGCCCCAGCGAAAATGAACACGGATGAATCCGCTGTTCTGCCCCAGCGGGGTGAGATCCAGATCCGGTGCAGCCGTACCAGCGTCTGGCTGACCCGAGCCTCCTGGCTGTTTTCTCTGCTGTCAACGTCCAAGGAGTCAAAGACCATCGTAAGGAGGTTACAAGCAGCACCAGCTTCCTTTTACTGTATAATGTTATCCTCCACTCACCAGGTTGAAGCCCGGGAAGTCACCGCGGCTTAACACCCCCAGATTCAGGCCGTAATTCCTGCTGACCCCATATCCCCTTCAAATGCCCCTGCTCCGTGATGTGGGGCATTTTCCAATCGATTTGGACACTTGGAAGGGCATGTCTAGTGGCTGCTGGTTTGTCCCAGGAGATGGAGCTCTCTAGCCTGGACTTGACTGTTTCGGCGTGCACAGACCACTCCCCGATCCGAGTGGCTCAAAATAACCGTTTCCTATTTTGTTTCTTATTTATATTTATTGAAGTACAGTGGCTGTACAATATTATATAAGGTACAGGTATACAGTATAGCGATTCACAATTTTTAAACATGATACTCCGTTTGTAGGTATTATAAAATATTGGCTATGTTCCCCATGCTGTACATATATCCTGCTAGCTTATTTATTTTATGCATAATAGTTTGTACCTCTTAATCCCCTCCCCCTATCCTGCCCCTCCCCCCTTCCCTCTCCTCACTGGGAACCACTCGTTTGTTCTCTATATCTGTGACTCGGCTTCTTTTTTGTTATATTCACTAGTTTGTTGTATTTTTTAGATTCCATGTATAAGTGATATCCTGTAGTATTGGTCTTTGTCTGGCTTATCTCACAAAGTATAATAATCTCTAGGTCCATCCACGTTGCTGCAAACGGCATTATTTCATTCCTTTTTCACGGCTGAGTAATATTCCAGTGTATATGCGTACCACATCTTCTTTATCCATTCCTCTGTCTTTGGACACTTAGGTGGCTCCCATGTCTTGGCTGTTGTAAACACTGCTGCTATCAAAATAACCATTTTCCTTGCATTTTGGGTAGTCATAACTCTGGTCCTCCCATGGGGTTACACCCGGGCCGCCGTTGTCTGACGGGTCAACCAGGGCCAGACGTCCAGGGTGGCTTTCTCCTGTGGCGGGAAACTGGCCCTGCCCGTTGCCTGGCCTCAGCTGAGCTGGTTGACCAGATCCCCACGTGTGGCCTCCTCACCAAAATAGTGATCTTAGAACTGCCAGCCTTTAGCGAAGCTGGCTCTTCCCAGAAAGACAGAATTCTGAAAACCAGAAGCTCCGGGGTCTTTCTGAGCATGCTCTTGGACGTTGTACGACATTGTCACTGCCACTGCATTCGACTCGTGACAGCAAAGTTCGTGAGGCTGCCAGGATTTGAGGGATGCAATGCAGACTCCGTCTCCTGAGGAAACGGGTGTCAAACGAATGTGCAGGCTGGCTGTCCAGCTGCTTGGAGGCCGCTGTCCCTTTCAACCAGCCTCACGTCAGCCAAGTGCCCTGGATGCACGGGTCTGTCCCGCGCTGAGGGCTGCCTGCACTGCAGGCACTGACAGAGCTCATTGATCCAGCTTCGTCCCACTAACCTAGGCAATTGAGGAAATGCATCACCAGGGAAGTGTGTGCGTTTTCTCTAAACGCCAGACCTTATGTCCACTTGACAACCAAAAAGCCCGTGTTTCTTCTGGATGGCTTCTGAAGGGCACCCTGACATGCTCTTCAGAAACATTTTTAAAATTAAAAAAAGTTATTTATTTATTTTGGCCGTGCCACGTGGCGTTTGGGATCTTAGTTTCCCAACCAGGGATCGAACCCACGTCCCCTGCATTGGAAGGTGGATTCTTTACCGCCGGACCGCCGGGGAAGTCCAGAAACATTTTTTTTTTATACCTTACTTTTTATTGACTACAAGACAACATTTTAGAATATTTTTGAGCCTAATATCATATAATCTCAACAAATTCATTTGACTGTGAAAATCGTAACAAAGTGTCTCATCTCAGAATGACACAAGTTTAGAGACCAGACATGCTGGGGAATATAGGTCTGTAGCTGAGGAAACTTATTTTTGGTTACATAGTGGTCCTGGGGAAAAAGGGAATTGTAGGGTTTAGAGTTAAAATAATGGATTTTAATTCTGTAGTAACCTAAATGGGAAAAGAATTTGAAAAAGAATAGATACACATATATGTATCACTGAATCACTTTGCTGTACACCTGAAACCAACACAACATTGTTAATCAACTGTACCCCAATATAAAAGTTAAAAGTAAAAAAATCATCCTTTGACCTAAAAAAAAAAAGATTTTTAGTTCTAATTCTATAATTTACTGGCTGTGTGAACTTTGCCAAGACACTTGACTTCTTCTTTTTGTTGTTTTAATGGAAAGGCATTTTATTTTATTTTATTTTATTTTTAAATTTTTTGTGTGTGTGTGGTACGCGGGCCTCTCACTGCTGTGGCCTCTCCCGTTGCGGAGCACAGGCGCCGGACGCGCAGGCTCAGCGGCCATGGCTCACGGGCCCAGCCGCTGCGCGGCATGTGGGATCCTCCCGGACCGGGGCACGAACCCGCGCTCCCTGCATCTGCAGGCGGACTCTCAACCACTGAGCCACCAGGGAAGCCCCAAGTCATTTTATTTTAAATATGGCTGTGTGAACCTGTCAGTCCCAAACTCCCAGTCTGTTTTGTTCATCGAATTTTAGTGGCTGTAGGTGTCTTTGAACACATACTCCGTTAAGTGCCTACGACACGTGTAGCTCGTTTTTCTCGCGTCTGTGGCCTCCGTCCATGCGGTGCCATACTCATGGTGTTTGACAGTGATCAGCGCAGGGGATAAAGTTTCAACGTCCCGGAGGTTTTTGGGGAGAGCTGGGTGTGGAGCGAAGAGGCAAGTGTGGCCAGGATACGTGTGAGGGTGAGACACGGCACACCTGAACTCCCCGTCTTCTCGCTTCTGCGTCTGGAGCCCCATCTTCCGTCACGGTTCCTCTTCCATCCTTGTCTGTGGAAGCTGCCAGCAGCCTGCAGCCTCCCTACAGCTTTGTTTTTTAAATGTTACCACCTTGCAACACCTAGAGCGCTTGGCTGGCGCTGTGAAAGCCAGAGCCTGAATCAGACGTTTTCTGTGCCTCAGGAACCTCAGAACCTGCAGTGGGGATGTATGGGGTCGTGAAACCCAGGGTGGCTCCTACCTGGGACCTGAGTGCGGAGGGACATGCAGTGTGGCCTGTGTGGCCCGGGAGGGGCCTCACAGTGCAGCTGGGAAAACTGTCCACAGATACAGTTACTCAGACATGAATGCAAATACGGAGAATGACATGTAGAAATGCATACACACGCACCTACAAATATATACATATACACACACACATATACAAATACAAAATATATACATATAGAAATACACATCCATATAAAATACACACACATCAACAAACACATACACATATACAAATGCATATACAGAGAATTACTTATAGAAATGCATATACAGCCACATACAAGTGTACATATACATGCAAATACAAATATGTCTATACATCCATGTAAACAAACATATCAGTACATATACATATATGCAAATGCATATACCCAGAGAAGTGTATACACATGCAAGTACAAACACAGGTACATACACATACAAAAATATATATGCATATGTGCATAAAAATCATACACATATGCAAAACAACTTGCAAATGCAAATATATATGCAAATACAAAAGCCTATGTGGATGAATATACAACTGGAAATACACGTATGCATGCATTACACATAAACACGTGCAAATGCATAATTGACTGAACACTTACACATAGGTAAATAACTGCTCATATACTTACAAACATGTACACATATAACACATGCAGATGCATGTGTTATATGCAAATGCAGGCATTCATGCAAGTACATATACATGTGCATCTGCAATGGAAATTCACAGACATGCATATGCCATATATGCAAAAGAAAACACATGTATAAGTTGATAGGCATTTATAAACACACGTGCATGCAAATACACAAATGCATAAACATGTATAAATGTGTGCATGTGCACATGTGTGCAAATGCATATAAACATACACGTTTATACATGGACATATGCAAATGCATCTAGAATAAGCATACGAATACAGACAGAATTACATGCATGAATATAATGCACACACAGACACACACACACACAGGCAGGCAGTACGCACACACACCTAGACACACACCTAGACACACACACGTGCGAGCCCGCGGGCTGCTCTAGGCGATGGAACCATCTGGGCTGGGCGCGTGTTCTGCCCATCCCCTGTGTCCTGGCCTCTGTGGGAGGGACTTAGGGACAGGGATTTAGATGACCTTTGCCCCCCATCAGAGGGCAGGCCTGGGTGTCCCAAACGGACGGGTAGAACGCACGGAGCCCCAGAACATGCTTCACAAATGTGTTTATGGACCAATGGCCGACAGGCGGGCTGGGGCCTGCGGTGGGGACATTCCCCAAAGGGCGCCTGAGGGTTGAATTCACTTCTGGGGTTCACCTGAATGAGGTGCTGCTGTGGCAACGTGAGTTTGGGGAGCAGGGCTCTGTCCACCCGCCTGTGGACCCTAGGACAGCGTCACCCCCCGGTGTCCCAGCCATGCGGCCCACGCCTCAGACCAGGCCCCTGGCATCTGCGGATGGCCGTTCCCATCCAGAAGAGTGACCGGCCTGGGGGACGCTGTTAAGTGACTCAGGACAGTCTCACTTTCTGGGGGGGGTCCTACTGTTTTGTCATCATTTAGAAGCTCGGGCCATCGAAGGGCAGAGTCTGAGAGCAGGAAGGGGTCTTGTTGGCCTTTTGGCATCTTCCCCACCGTGTACAGAGTAGGAAACTGAGGCAGGAAGGTGGGGCAGCAGCCGGGACCAGAGCCACCCTCCTGGCACTGGGCAGGCGCCCCATGCCCCTGGGGGTTAGCGCCGCCATCCTGTCCTACCTCCTCCCGTCCCATCCCGTCTCACTGTCCCCGGCCCCTCCTCTGTCCCCAGCTGGTGTGATGATGGTGCCGCAGAGGACCACCCAGGACGGCTTTGAGGAGCACTTTGGTGTGAACTACCTGGGCCACTTCCTGCTGACCAACCTCCTCCTGGACACCCTGCGGGAGTCGGGCGCCCCCGGCCGCAGCGCCAGGGTGGTGACCGTGTCCTCGGCCACACACTACGTCGGGGAACTGAACTTGGACGACCTTCAGAGCAGGTGGGTGCAGTTGCCAGGGGTCTCGGGCGCTGCCAGGACGGTCAGGGTGACCCGTCAGCGCGACGCACTGGGCCGGGTGCTCGTCGCGGGTGATGGCAGTTCACACCCCCAAACGTTTGTAGATCGGCCTGTCTCGAGGTGAAAGCTGTGTTGAGTAACACAGGCCGATCTGGGAGATGCTGCGGGTTTGGTTCCAGACCACAGCGAAGAGGCGGATATTGCAGTACAGCAAGTCGCACAAATTTGTTTGCTTCCGAGTGCATCTGAAAGTGATGCTTACGCTAGACTTTAGTAAGCGTGCGATAGCATCGTGTCTATAAAAACAGTGTACACGCCTTCGTTGAAAAATACCTTATTGCTAAAAAATGTTAACCATCCTCTG
The DNA here is from genome assembly GCF_002837175.3 of Physeter macrocephalus. Taxonomy (NCBI): domain Eukaryota; kingdom Metazoa; phylum Chordata; class Mammalia; order Artiodactyla; family Physeteridae; genus Physeter; species Physeter macrocephalus. The sequence goes on along the minus strand of NC_041220.1, from coordinate 147,215,184 downwards.
AGCCTACAGTTAGTCATAATCTTTTTGCAGTAGTAACGTCAAAGATTCCCGATCAGAGATCACTGTAACAAATATAATAATAGTGGAAAAGTTTAAAATACTGCGAGAATGACCGAAGTGTGACACAGAGACACAAAGCGAGCAACCGATGTTGGAAAAATGACATAGACAGACTTACCCAACACGGGGCAGCCCCAAACCTTCAATGTGTAAAAAAAATGCAATATCGGTGACGCCCAGTAAAATGAGGTCGGCCCGTGTTAATAATTGTTTGCTGACTGGCACTCACACGTCCATATCCGTCCATTTATATTTGTGCTTTGAGGGAAATCCTATTCTTATCCTCATTTTACACTTGAGGAAACTGAGAAGCATGTATTTAAAAAAATTTATTTAATTGAAGTATAGCTGATTTACAATGTTGTGTTCATTTCTGCTGTACGGCAAAGTGACTCCGTTATACATATATATACGTTTTTTTCTGCGTTCTTTTCCATGATGGTTTATCCCAGGATATTGAGTTAGAGTTCCCTGTGCTCTACAGTAGGTCCTTGTTGTTGATCCATCCTAAATGTAACAGTATGCATCTGCTAACCCCAAACTCCCAGTCCATCCCTCCCCCTCCCCCTCGGCGACCACAAGTCTGTTCTCTATGTCTGTGAGTCTGTTTCTGTTTTGTAGGTAAGTTCCTGTGTGTCATATTTTAGATTCCACATAGAAGTGCTATCCTCTGCTGTTTGTCTGTCTCAGACGTCTGGTCTCCAGGACTGGGGAAGGATGAAGTCCTGTTGCTTTCAGCCCCCAGTTTGTGGGTCACCTGTGCTGGGGCTGTAGGAGACCTTCAGGGTGTGTGGCTCTCGTGGAGGACCAGCCCCGTGGCCTCTGAGCCGGGCCAGGATGGGTGTCACGGACCTTCTGGGGTCCCGATGGAGTTAACGGGCTGACTTCATTCGCTGCCGTTTCTGAGTTTTCCCCGTTTATCTCTCAGCACGTAGGTGTGCGTAGCCCGTTAGCCACCCCAGTGCTTTCCGCACGGGGCGTGCATAGCAAGGAAGAAAACGAAAAGGACCCTGAGCCTGGAGAGATTCTAATGTCGCCTCAAGTACTCACACAGCCATGGGCCTGCTTCTCCCCCTGGACTCAACACCCTGTGTTTTAACTCCTGGGGTCCGGTCGCCCCTCAAAGGGGCGTCTTTGGACCGAGTGGTTCTCTCATCGGCGTGGGTCCAGGCTCAGGGTCTGCAGAGGGTATAGGATCGCCAAGTGTTTTCTGCATCGGATGGGGGCGTGACGCCACACGGCTCCTAAAAAAACAGCCTCGTGACAAGGGGACCCGTATACGGGGCGGGGTGCTCCTTTGAGGAATATTCTCGTCTTTTTCTCCTTTGAGTACAGGTGTAGAAATATGCAAGAGAGAACGCAGATGTGTGCACCCGTAGCTTCCTTTTTCTAAAATGAAGCTTTTTATGGCATCACACAAAACTCTGACGTTTGCGGACAAGTAATCTCATGGCCCGCAGGAGTGAGTGTGTCAGGAGGTGGTGGTAACTACCCTCCTGTATTTGTTTACATTTTCCTATATGTCAACTCACGGCAAAGGCATCTCGTTGTATCATTTTTTTCCCTAAGTGGTTTTATCCAAAGGGGATGAGACCGTTTAGGACTGTGGTTTTCAAGGTGGGGTCCCCAGAGCAGTAGCATCTGTATCACCTGAGAAGTGATGGATGGTACAGGTAGATGCTCAGACCACACAGCCCCCACCTGTGAAATCAAAACCCTGGGGTGGGAAAATGATCTGAAAAAGTATATGTACGCATACACACACATATATATACACATATATATAACTGAGTCACTTTGTAGTACACCTGAAACTACCACAATACTGTAAATCTTACTATGTATAAAAGAGATCACTAAGAAGAACCTGCTGTACAGCAGAGGGAACTCTACTCACTGCTCTGAGGTGACCTGAATGGGAAGGAAATCCAAAAAAGAGGGGACATAGGTATACGTAGAGCCGATTCACTTTGTTGTACAGCAGAAACTAACACAACATTGTAAAGCAACTACACTCCAATAAAAATTGTGTAAAAAGATAATAAAAAGGTGTTTCCTAGCAGCCTGCCCCCTCCAAGTAAATTTTATATATACCTTATAGTGTATATTTTACTTCAGAGCATACCAAATATAGCCTTTTAATTCTATAGTGAACATACAGAAAATTACCTTTAAAAAAACCAAAAGAGCCCAACTCACTCTTGTTCCATTTTAAAGGCTTGACAACAGACTGTTAAAATGTTAAAACTGTGTTCAAAACGAAACAAAACAGCTCTCAGGGTGTGCGGCCAGGCTTTGGGAATTTTAACACGCCCTCTGAGGGGCTCTTAATGCATGCTGACATTTGAGAACCACTTGGGTTGAAAACATGCTGCCTTTCGGGGTATAAAAAAAAAAGAGTGAATTCTTGGCTCGCACCTGATGTAAACACCGCTGGTGATGACGGTTAATTGCCAAGATTGATTTGCTGGCTTGGATAAGGAGCGTTCTTGTCAAGCATAAATCACTTGTAAAAGCATAAAGTGTTCCAAACCCAGGTGGGTTGTTACACACGAGAGGGCTTGTCACCTCTGCCTGGCTGCACTCAGTCCCTCCTCCTACAGAAGAAATTCCAATGGAAGAGGTGGGCAGATTCTCTGGAAAATTGTAGTCAATGAACAAGACTCATGATGTAGTGGATAGTTTTGTTAAAAAAAAAAAAAAAAAGTTATATTTAGTGGGAAGAGGGTGAAAAAGCTATATACTATTTAAGTAAAAAACTTACATATTTAATATATTTAATACTTGTATATCTATAATATTTAATTATATAATATGTAAATGATATAAAATATATCATTGCAATATTTATGTAATCATGCAATTATAATTATATGTTTATAATTATAATTTACGTTAATGTGAGAGGGAGAGAGAGACTGACTTTTTTTTAAAGGTATCAACTGCACAAAGCTCTGTTACATCGTTTTTTAAAAATTGCCACACAATATTATATAATATTATATAAGTTACAGGTGTACCACAGAGTGATTCACAATTTTTTAAGATTCTATTCCATTTACAGTTATTATAAAATATTGGCTATATTCCCTGTGCTGTACAGTATATCTTTGTAGCTTATTTTATTTTATTTTTAAATTATTTTTTTTTGTCCGCACCATGTGGCTTGTGGGAGCCTGGTTCTCTGACCAGGAATTGAACCCACACCCCCTGCAGCTGAAGCACAGAGTCTTAACCACTGGACTGCCAGGGAAGTCCCCTTGTGGCTTATTTTATACATCATAGTTTATATCTCTTACTCCCCTCCCCCTATATTACCCCTCCCCCTATATTGCCCCTCCCCGCTCCTGCTCCCCACTAGGGTTGGACTTGTTTTCAGAAACTACCTCCTATGCTTGGAGGGGCTGACAAGGTCGACCAGCAGGCCAGAGATTCAGGGAAGCGGTGACGTTTGTAGTCTTGAACGTAAAGACTAGGTGACTTAGGTAGAATTTCTATGCTGTGGTGTTTGAGGCCAAATCCCTTCTTCTTTGGGGGGAAACTCATTCTTTTCCCCTGAATGCCTTCACCTGATAGGACGAGGCCCACCCACATGGCTGAGGCTCACCTGCTTTACACGCAGGCTACTGGTTTCATGGTTCATCTCCTCTGAAAAATAACTTCCTGGCACCATCTAGACTGGCACTGGACCAAACACTTGAGCGTGGACACGTGACATGAACCGTCAGGGGCACAGATGTGGGCAAGGCATTCTGTAGGTGATGTGCCGTGGTGTCCAGGAGATGGGTCTGCCTACTACCCACCCTGCACCCTGACTTGTCTCTGTGCTCAGCCTCCTGCACCCATGGGCACCTCGGGACCCAAGGGACCCTCTGCGGGGGTTGCGTCAGAGGTGCCCCAGCTTCCTGCCAGCCCTGAGGGTGACCGCACGGGAAGACCCCTCTGCACCTCTCCAGGGGACAGCTCCTCCTGCTTTGTCCTTGGACGCTCCCCTCTTAATGCAGGCAGCTGTTTCCTGGGCTGCCCTCGGCTAGGGAAATGGTACCCTCCTACCTCCTCTCCTTGGACCCAAACCAAAGCGAGTCCCCCATCTTGACTCTTGACCTCGGGAGAGATCAAGAGATTAAGATTTGCTCTTAGTGGCAAAGTTAACGGAACCCTCTGGGAGCGGGATTGGCTACGTCCTGTGTCACCAGCCAAGGTGCTTTGGGTACAAGTGTTGCGTGTCCCTGGGTCTTGTGGCTCCGTCCACAAAGGTCTGGCTACAGACCAGGGCTCAGAGTGGACTTTCATAGGGTCCCTCACAAGCACACTCTCCTCATGGCTTCCTCTCCCCGCAAGAAACTTACATCTTATGGGGTTACTTCCTCTGAACGTAGAAGAGTCTCCTTATTTTTATTGGCTTTCTCTCTTCTCTATTCTTCAGTGAAGCAAATCAGTGAAGTCCACATTTTTATGGTTTGTACCAAGTAACTTCTGCTTTTTTCTTTTCTGGCCACGCCGTGTGGCTTGCGGGACCTTAGTTCCCTGACCAGGGATCATACCCAGACCACGGCAATGAAAGTGCCAAGTCCTAACCACTGGACCGCCAATCCCCAAGTAACTTTTGCTTTTGTAAAACAGTGGTTACTGTATGAGTTTCCTGGGGCGGCCATGGCAAAGGACCAGAAATTTGGGCCCCTTAGAACAACGCAAAGTTATTGTCTCACACTCCTGGAGACTTGGAGGTCCACGGTCAAGGTTGGCTGGTTAGGCAGGGTGGGTCCCTCGTGGAGGCCCTGGGAGGAACCCACCCAGGCTCAGCCTCTTCCAGGCTTCTCTCCAGCTTCTGGAGTTTGCTTTATGGCACGAGTCATACTGGATTGTAACCCACCCAAACAGCCTCATTTTAACTTGATCACCTCTGTAAAGACCCTATTTCCAAGGAAGGTCCTCTTCTGAGGTCCTGGGGGTTAGGACTCTAACATAACCTCTTCTGTTATGGGAAGAGGGGGGAAACAATTCAGCCCACAGCATGCACCGTTGGTCCCTCCCCAGTGGATAGATCCTTAACCTTTTAAGGCTCACGTTATTTCAGCCTGACCTTGCTTTGGAGACACAATAATCATTGACACGTTATAGGCACGGCCCTGTCTTGTCGTGAAAATAGCCGTCTTGGTTTGAGTTTCCCAAACTTATTTAACTTTGGGGCAGTTTTTCACTATTTTATTCATAAGTACGTCTTCACATCCTCGTGTATCGTTGGTTGTGGCACCTCTGTGGTGAGATGTCATGTTATAAATATGCTGTCCTGCATTGATGTGGTTTTCACTAAACATTTAGCATGTTCAGTGTGTGTCCTGGGACCCCTTACAGGCAGCCGGCACCCTTGCCGTGCCTCTATGACCAACTCTAGCAGGTGTTTCGATGAGGCTGGAATTCACAGGTGGCCCTGCCACATCCCGGGCTGTCTCTGCTGACTTCCCTTCGTGGAAGGATAGAGGCTCCTCTTAGCTCACGATATTTTCAGAGGTCCTGGTGGGTGGTCTCTCTTTCCATCTTCCTCTGTCATGTTAAACCTAGGACGGCAAGGCAGAAGGCAAGGCAGTTGTTCGTCTTGTCAAGGGAAAACTTCAGTTTGGAGCTGAGGGATTATTTACTTACCGACGTACTGGATATGGGTCCTACTTGCAGACCGATCGTTATCTGGCTCGACCAGCATCCAGAACGCGCCAATCGGAAACTAGGTTATGGGTAGTACGTGGAGTTTCCATAATTGTGTTTGTCATGTGCTGATGTGTTCCTGTCTCAGAATTGAACTTCTAAGGGAAGCAAATGGGACTTACTCATATGAAGTGGACATCACACAGTCAGTTGTCTTACTGGAGTGGGACTGACCTATCTCACACACACACACACACACACACACACACACACACACACACACACACACACACACATACGGCACCGTGACCATCAAGGTAATCAATGAAGAGCTCCTTTCTTATAATAAACTGTCCAGGCCGGTTGGTTTTTTTCTCATCTCCAACGGCAAGAGGGGAATAATGTTTCCTATAATACGCCGAAAACACAGACCTCAGACACCCTTAATCGTATCCACATTCAGGGTCATGTGTGTTTCACTGGGGTTTTCCTTCAACAAGAAAGCTCAGTGAATTAATGGTTTTCAAGATATTGTCTTATAAATCTCGTAGTCATAGGCACGATTTCTCATGGGATTGAGGGAGTTTAGGAAACGGACTCCTCGTGGGATACTTAAAATAATGCAAAATGGTTTTCTAGGACAGGTGGGCGATAGTTTACTTGTGGGCAGTAGAGAGCAGTGCCCAGAAGGAACCTTGACCACTGGTGTGGAAGTAGTTAAAAAATCAATGGCACTGAGTAGAAAGCATATGGATTAATATGTTGTAGGTCAAAGAAGGTGGAAAGCCAGTGAGAAAAGCCATCTTTAAGGTAGGATGGAATATACACACACACACACACAAACATATATATACACACACATATATACGTATATGGGTATGTATGTATATGTAGACACAAACATGTACATATGAATATGTATACATATATAGAGAGACACATGTATATATGAGTATATATATATAGACACATAGACACACATATACATATATATGAGTATAATAGGCACATATATAGACACATATACATGTATATATGTAGACATATACATATATATGAGTATATATATGAGTATGTAGACACAGATACATCTATGTATATATGAGTATATATACACAAATATAGATGCACATACATGTATATATGAGTATATATACATATGTGTGTATACACATATGTATACACACATTCATATACATATATGTGTATATACAAATATATATACACACTCACTCATGCAGTGTGATTGATGGCCATTTCTTGGTGGAGGAGAATACTGTGAAATCACTATGGAATTGATTTTCCATTCTTCTTTGAGCTTTGTAATTTTTTTACAACCAATATATATTTCTTTTATAATAATGAAAATTTATATTATCCTTAAAAAGTTCTCCCAAGGTATACCTTTGGTCCTACTGGAGGGGACCAGAACATGCCAGCCCCAAATGTACCTCTTTGATACATGGGATCTTTTGAGCTAAAGGCAATTGAGAACAAGGAGACCCAGGAATTCCCGCCCCCCACCACCGCCCCCAATTGTCTAAAAAATAAAGTATCAATTCACTGTTTTGTAAAGGAAATTTACATTTATCCAGGGATTTTCCATTTGTAGTAATGTCTCCATTCCAGGAAGAGAGCTACTCCTGGAGATGACTCTTTTCACCCGAGAGACTCTTATTTGCATAACAAGACAGTCCTTATTTATATACACACATTTCTTCCCTTCCCATAACTTGCCTCCTCCACCCAGAATCTCAAAACCCCTTTTCCTTTGTTTGCCCTAAGCAAACAAAGCCTCTATCATCTGGCCACCTCCTTGAATCACATCATTTTGGGAATTCCTATATGTATGTATGTAATTAAAACTGTGTTCTCTTGTTAAACTGTCCTTTAGCAGTTTGATTTGCAGGCCCCAGGACAGAACCTAAGAGGATAGAGGGAAAAGATTTCCCTCCCTACAATACTTTATTAAAATGTAGGTTTTACGTGTGTATATTTTAAAAAGTAGAAATATGTGGGTGTGCATTTATTGTCATAGGCAATAGTAATTCTGTCTTTGAGGAGAACTTGAAAACCTCATTTGCTTAGCGGAAATGTATGACCTGCTACATTCCTGGCATCTTGCTGAGCATGGGGGCACTAGCTGACCATGTGCACTTAGCACCTGGTCTCAGGTGGCTCAGTGTAACTACTTCAGTGGGTGTAGATTGGCTGTCAGATCAATGCCAGATGCAGACCAAGTACAGTCCTCAATCTTGTAAATGTCACATACTGTTTACATGAAACACAGGTGTCAAAAAATCCAGTGTCCTCTTCCCAACCAGAAAGCCATGCTGCTTCAATTTAGGATAGAATTTCCCATCTCTAAGTAATGTTTTCCTAGTTTTTAATCAGGAACCCCTTTGAGGATTATCGAGTCTTTGATTCAGTACACAGGTTTGCATATGTTATGTTCAAAATAATCATTTTTCACCTTTCCTTCTCTTGTCTGTAAGGTAGAGAAAGTGATGGGGCTCTGAATATGCCAACTCAAAATATGCCACTTTGACACACAGGTTATTTTGAGCTTCTTGAGAAGCAGCAGATGCAGAAGGATGCCTTTCTGGAGCCTCCCTTATCTGAGTAAAAGCAGAAACTTGTGAGAAATGAGGACTGCCCAACTCTTTGGGGTTTTCTCTTCTTTTCTATGAAGTTCCCCATACGTGTAAAATTAGAAGTAGAATTGGTATACTTCTCTCTTTAATCTGACACTTGGTGGTTTAATTTGCAGGCCTCAGGTACGGAACACAAAAGTACAGGAGAAAAATTTTTCCTCCCCGACAAAAAGGCTACCACAAGACTGTCTCTACTTTTGTTTCAGATTGACTTTCAAATTAGTTATGAAGTAGTTACATCAATAGATTATTATTTATTGAAAACAAAGATATATTTTTATGGTTTCTGTTCTACCTTTTGACACCATTCATTACAAAAGCAACGTATTAAAAATCTCATGTTTCGAATCGAGCCATGCAGACATTTCATGAATTTTTTCTACCTCTGCTTAAGTTTGTGGATTGATTCTCCCTTTCAGCTGCCTTCTGCCTGTTAAAATTGCAACAATCTCTTCATTGTTTTAAACACCAAGTGTCTCTGCCATTCCTCCGGGCTTTATTTATAAACTTTCATGGGGAATCATGTCCTCTTGTGTATCGGCTTTTGATTCTTTTCCAGTTCTACTGTGGATGTTTATTTATCTTTAAATCCACCAGGGAACCTCTCCTGAAATTACTTGTACTCTTGATTTTTTTTTTTTCCTCCTGTAGAGAAATGTATTGACTTTCCCCCACACATAGCATGTTTAGAGAATTTCCGTTCTCTCTTCTCCATGTTACCGTAGAAAACCATAGTGATATCACTTGTCAATTTACCCTTGAGGAATCTGCACATTTATGGTTCCCTCTCTTCTTTCTAAATTCAGGATTCCTGTTTCCTCCCAAACAGCCCTGGTAATTCAGGAGCAAACGTGTGCATGTGATGTCGAAATGGCCCAATTCCAAGGTGAAAGTTCAGCCTTTCTCTGCCCCCACTTAATAACTCCCTCTTTCCTGGAGCTCTCTCCTCTTCTGGGGGGAAGAGACAGGAGGAATCTGCCAAAAACAAGTATCTTGATGATAATTGGGAGGTTGTCGTGGATCAGGGGAGGGCATCTGTGCTCAGAACTGCGCTATATTTTTGTCTTAATTCCTCCAACAAAAGTTGGGGTTTATTTTCCAGCTTAAACTGCATGGACCCGAGGCCAAACCTCAGAGTTTGCCTGTGGCCTCTTGTGACGAGGGGCTGTGTGATGGGCACACCGTGGAGACATGCTGATGAGGAAGAAAGATGCTACCCAGGAAACAGCAGGAGGCAGGACCCAGTCCGAAAAGGGGTTGATGTGGTTGTCACATAGGAACAGACAAGCGCCCGTGTGTGCAATTTACAGAACTGAGGTTTTTCAGAAAGTCTCACTCGGCACCTAAGCATACGAGGCTTGATTTCTCTGATACCCTTTCTTGTACTGTTTTCTACGTTCTAATGTTTCCCTTTTCCTTTTATTATTTTTTTTTCCCTTTCTGTGCTTTCCTTGGTCACGTTTTCTCAGTTGACTTTTTTGAATCATTTAGTCAATTTAGTTTATTTATTGCAATCTTTCTTTTTTTTTTTTTTTTTTGGGCCGCGTTGGGTCTTTGTTACTGCGCGCAGGCTTTCTCTAGTTGCAGGGAGAAGGGGCTACTCTTTGTTGCACTGCACGGGCTTCTCGTTGCAGTGGCTTCTCTTGTTGCGAAGCACAGGCTCTGGGGCTTCAGTAGTTGTGGCACGTGGGCTCAGCAGTCGTGGCTCGCGGGCTCTAGAGCGCAGGCTCAGTAGTTGTGGCGCACGGGCTTAGTTGCTCCGCGACATGTGGCATCTTCCTGGACCAGAGCTCAAACCCGTGTCCCCTGCGTTGGCAGGTGGATTCTTAACCACTGCGCCACCAGGGAAGTCCCCATTTATTGTAATTTTTAATTCCTATTCGGGCTTAGTTGCTCCGCGACATGTGGCATCTTCTTGGACCAGAGCTCAAACCCGTGTCCCCTGCGTTGGCAGGTGGATTCTTAACCACTGCGCCACCAGGGAAGTCCCCATTTATTGTAATTTTTAATTCCTATTTAGGAAGCGCCTTTGTCCGTTGAATTGCAAAGAGTGTTTTCTCTGCGTTTCACGCGATGTCTCTGATTTCCTTCTGTTCATCTTTGTGTGAAACTCCCACGAGGGTGAATTCCATGGATGGATTTTCTCCCAACTTAGGAGACACCTCTGAGGTTGAAAGTGAAAGTAACATAGGATATGGGGCACATCCCCCCGGAAGAAGGAACTCAGGTGGGGCTGTATTCATATCCCATAAAATTCAGGAAAAGGAATTATGGGCCTGAAGAAAGTGACTAATCCCTAACGAATGAGAAACGATGCGTTTTGCCAGAAAGGCATCCCCGGTTGTCAGCGTGTTGTTTCCCCCCGCATAACATAATCTACAACGATAGGAAGCCAAAATGGACAGGCTGCATCCGAGCAGGACACGCGTCAGGGCCTGTCTCCCAAGCGCTGAGCATTTGGAGGAGAGAAAAATGCAGTCAGTTCTCAGAGATGGAAACAATTCTCGCAGCACACGTGAACTCAGGTGTGTGTGTAGCTGCCCTCAGCCTGTAGCTGGAGATTGCCTCCCCGGCCGGGCGAGGGGAGAATCGGGGCCAGGTGCCCGCGTTTCACACGCTCTCCCGCTTTGCTTCTGCAGCCACAGCTACTCGGCGCACGCGGCGTACGCCCAGAGCAAGCTGGCCCTGGTGCTCTGCACCTACCACCTGCAGGCGCTGCTGGAGGCCACGGGCAGCCCCGTGACCGCCAACGTGGCCGACCCCGGCGTGGTGGACACCGACCTGTATAGACACGTCTTCTGGGGCACACGGCTCGTTAAGAAGCTGTTCGGCTGGTGGCTTTTCAAGGTAAGGCTGCGATGGTCGGGTGTGTCGCTGTGGCTTGTGTGCTACGACGGGCCCACGTGTGCAGAGTTTGGTTTCGCCTTCCCGAAGCGGAAGCGGCTGGGCTCTCTGTACTCGTGCCCGGGGGGGGTCCTCAGGACGACGGGCGCCCTCGTGGCCTGCGAGCCCGTGGTCCCATCGCCGAGATAAGAAGCACCGAGGCAGAGCCCTCCCCTGTGTGTCCACGCCGGTGTCGGCATTTCTTTGTTCGGAAGGAGAAAAATCGATTTCGGTCAGAGGCCGGCGGCGGGCCTGTTTTTGCTCCCAAAGACCCTGGTCATGCGAGCGTGTCTGACTCGGGGCCGATGGGCCTCAGAGGGTCACGTCTTGAAAGAGCAGGCGGCATCTAGGGGTTGTCCTCGTGGTCTCTCCCTGGCCCTGGTTTGCGCGCTCTTGAAGGGCGTTGGAAGGACACCCGTCTGGCTCCAGAAGTGAAAGCCGTGTGCCTTCCCCTCCAGTCTCCCTCCGCTTCGGGAATAACGGTGTGTGCTGCCCGCTCGTGTCTGTGCCGCCCTGCGCGCCGTGTCTCCTTGGACAGCGCCTTGCTTCTCTTTTACTTTTTATTTTCTGTTGGCGTACAGTTGATGAACCGTGCGGTGTGAGTTTCAGGGGTACAGCACAGCGATTCACTTCTGCGTATACACGTGTCCACTCTTGCTCAGATTCTGTTCCCATTTCGGTTGTTGCAGAATACTGAGTCGAGTTCCCTGTGTTCTTTGGCAGGTCCTTGTTGTGTATCCGTTCTACCCGTGAGAGTTTGCATCTGCTAACCCCAAACTCCCAATCTATCCCTCCTCCTGACCCTTCCCCCCATAACCGTAAGTTCCTTCTCTAAGCCTGTCAGTTTCTGTTTTGTGATTAAGTTCTTTTGTGTCATCTTTTTTTGACTGCACGTGTAAGTGATACCACACGGTATTTGTCTCTGACTTACTTCACTGCGTATGAGAATCTCTAGGTCCATCCGTGTATCTATACACACATTACAGGTTCTTGTAAGATAGTGAGTAGACTTCCCTGTGCTCTACAGTAGGGCCTGGTTGGTTCTCTATTTTATATACAGCCGTGTGGACATGTCAGTCCCAGTCCCACCCAAGGCCGCTTGGAGGACTCATCTGGGTCCTGCTGAACCTCAGCAGAGCCCTCTCCACGGGGCATCGGACGCCCAGGGCACAGCACAGCCATGGCCGAATGCCGGGGCGAAGGGCGGGCTCTCACAGTACACGTGAACCAGACACAGGGGCCTAGGCCAGCAAGTAGGAGCTGGGGACACACAGAAGGCTCGGTGACACGTGCCTGCCGCCACGGCCATGGCTCAAATGATGCCGAAGTGAGAAATGATGAATGCCAGGCCCCTCAGATCCCTCCGATGAAAGGTTCCCCGTGTTTCTGTTTTGGTGTCCCTCCTGCCCCATTTTGCCCACGTAAAGTGAGCCCTGACAATCTCGTATGCAGGGGTCTCTGGGTTTTTTTTTTTTTAACGTTTGACTCCATTTATAGTTATTAGAAAATACCAGCTACATTCCCGGTGTTGTACACTGTATCCTTGGAGCTTATTTTATGCCTAATAGTCTGTACCTCTTAATCCTCTCCCCCTATATTGCCCTTTGGGGTATCTGTTTTCTTGATCAAACTTCCTTTCTGGTGCAGTTAGGTTGCTATCCGTTTTACCCTGATAAGTGGAATAATCGTGAGAAATATTAACATCCAGTCCGTCGCCCTCTGTGTGAGATACAAGCTAAAAATAATTCCTTTATATACATTTAATCCCCAAGTAACCCGGTGAGGCCCATGAAGACCATGCTTGTCGTTATTTTACTGTCCACACTGGAAACATAGGGGTGAAATTACCTCCCTGCCCAAGGAGGCCCCGTGCCCCTAGACACATTGGTGTTTCTGTGATTATTTCTTGTTTCTCTTTAAAAACATTGTTTTATATTTTTGTATTTTTTTTTTGCTTTTTATTGAAGTGTAGTTGATTTACAACGTTGTGTTAGTTTCAGGTGTACAGCAAAGTGATTCAGTTATATGCATATATTTTATATATATATATATAGAGAGAGAGGTATATTCTTTTTCAGATTCTTTTCCATTATAGGTTATTACAAGATAAGTGAATATACTTCCCTGTGTTGTATAGTAGTCCTTGTTGATTATCTATTTTATATATAGGAGTGTGTATCTGTTAATCCCCAAATCCTAATTTGTCCCTCCCCCCCTTTCCCCCTTGGTAACCATGAATTTGTTTTCTGTGTCTGAGTCTGTTTCTGTTTCATAAATAAGTTCATTTGTATCATTTAAAAAAATTAGATTCCACATATAAGTGATATCATATGATATTTGTCTTTCTCTGTCTGACTTACTTTACTTAGTGTGATCATCTCTAGGTCCATCCATGTGGCTGCAAATGGCATTCTCTCATTCTTTTTTATGGCTGAGTAATATTCCATTGTATATATGTACCACATCTTTGTTATCCATTCAACTGTTGATGGACACTTAGGTTGCTCCCATGTCTTGGCTGTTGGGTATAGTGCTGCAGTGAACGTAGGGGTGCATGTGTCTTTTTGAATTAGAGTTTTCTCCAGATATTTGGGATTGCTGGATCACATGGTAGCTCTATTTTTAGTTTTTTTGAGGAACCTGCATCCTGTTCTCCATAGTGGCTGCACCAACTTACATTCCCACCAACAGTGCAGGAGGGTTCCCTCTTCTCCACACCCTCTCCAGCATTTATTGTTTGTAGAGTTTTTAAGGATGGCCATTCTGACGCGTGTGAGGTGATACCTCAGTGTGGTTTTGATTTGCATTTCTCTAATCATTAGTGATGTTGAGCAGCTTTTCATGTGTCTGTTGGCCACCTGTGTGTCTTCTTTGGAGACATGTCTGTTTAGGTCTTTTGTGTGATTATTTCTTTAGGATAAATTCTTAAAAACGGGTTTGTTTATCTAGAGGCTGTGCACATTTAAAATCTGGTACCCAAATTCCCACAACACATTTCTGCTGATAATTTTCTAGTGTTCTGCCCCTAGACCATACGTGGTCCCATTTAACTCTGCATTTTTTTCCCGTTAGCAGTAAGATGGTATGTTTACAGGACAGGACGGTGTCTGGCTTCTTGTTAGGCTTACGTCTTTCTTTCCTCTGACCGTCACCTTGCAGTGGGAGGTGCTGATCGGCTTCCGCAGTCTCGGCGGGTGGACCATATTCGTTTCTCCCTCACCACGGGGTCGCAGAGATTAGAAACGATGATCGCCAGAGCCCTGGAGGGGAGGGTGGGTGCCATGAATGACAGTGGTTGCCCTGAGTTCTCCACCGCTGGGCTCTCCTCAGTGCAGCATTTTGGGGCCCCCGACGGAACCCAGATTCTGACAGATATGAATTAACAGTTACAACGGGGCCCCAGCATCCAGCCGACACCAGCTGTAATTACCTCTTTGTCAGCAGGCCATCAAAACCCACCTCTCCTGAATCACCCGGTTCCCCTCTGCGGCTCCGTTTAAAATCTCATTTCCCTTTGTGAATGTGACAACTTGTGCAAATTGTTGGTTCTCGTCCTCTGGGGACACTTATCTCTCTCTCTCTGTGTGTGTGTGTGTGTGTGTGTGTGTGTGTGTGTGTTGCGGAGGGGAGGTGATGATTCAGAAAAAGCTTTTCTGTATATTAGGGACATAATCACTTGTTTCATCTTCCACGGTGGGTCCCCGGAATTCTTGTGCCTTCTGGTCTTAGAGAAAGTACTTTTAGGCCAGGATGAGTCAAGGGGTTAACATTTCTTTTTCTTGTTGTACATTGTCTTGTTGTTTAACCTTCATGGTTTCTGGGCTGACGTGATTAGAAATTCCCCTCCAGTATTTTTACCTGTGACAACGACTGAATCCTTCGTCAGCTTAGGTGATGTCCGCAGGGGGTGATGTAGGAGGACTACAAGTGCTCCTTCCTGTTCAAACTGGGAGCCCTGTGTCCAAGGGTCCATCCTTCTCTGCTGACCGCACACCATGACGGTTACTGAAACCGCCAGCCGTGACGCTTACTAAAGGTGTTTCCTAAAAACCTACCCTTGCTTCCGTCTGTTCTGAATTTACTTTTATCTACACCATCACTCTCCTGTCTTACCTTTCCTGACTCTGAGCTGATAATCTTTCCAGACCACCTCTTAGATGATTTTGCAAATCGAGAAAAACAGCATCTAGGAGGAGGAGGTCTCCTGTGTAATCATTTGCTCATATTTTGTACATTTTGGTGGTGGTCATCTTTTCACAACCGATATAATCATCATAAGAAAACTTAATTTGGGAGGGGGAATTTTTGTTTTATTGGAGTCTGGTTGCTTTACAGTATTGGGTTAGTTTATACTATACAGTAAACTGAATCAGCTGTACGTACACATAGATCCCCTGGGAGGGAGGATTGTTAATTTAATTCCGGGGGCATCAAGATTTCAGACAGTGCTGTTCTCTGTCTGAATATAGGTCATCTCTCGTTTTGACCACGTCTTTCTTTTTTTTTTTTTTTTTTTTTTTTCCCGGTACGCGGGCCTCTCACCGCTGTGGCCTCTCCCGTTGCGGAGCACAGGCTCCGGACGCGCAACCACTGCGGCCATGGCTCACGGGCCCAGCCGCTCCGCGGCATGTGGGATCTTCCCGGACCGGGGCACAAATCCGTGTCCCCTGTATCGGCAGACGGACTCTCAACCACTGCGCCACCAGGGAAGACCAGAAGATTACTCTTTTAAAAATATTAATTAAAAGGGTCCACTCGGTTTACAGTTATTACAAAATATTGGTTATATTCCCCATGTTGTATAATACGTACGCGTCCCCCGCATCGGCAGGCGGACTCGCAACCACTGCGCCACCAGGGAAGCCCTGACCACGTCTTTCTTGATGCTTGCGATGCTGTGGTTTATAATAAGAAATATATGTACTTGGTCTTTGTCCCCATTTCTGGCACAGAGCTCCTAAAACCCTTGGAGATTCCCCGGTGATGAGAGCCTGAAAGGTGTCTCTTGTTATGTTCATGAGGTGTGCCCTTTGGAGCTCACTTAAGGATGGTAGCTGGTTGCCAGGGAAACCAAGCAGCGACTAAAGGGTTGTAATTTTCATTCCCACCCCCTGACCTCCCGGGAGGGGGAGAGGGGCTGGGCGTTGAATCCATCACCAATGGCCAATAATTTAATCAGTGGTGCCTGTGTCATGAAGCCTCCATAGAACCCCCAAAGGTCAGGGTTCAAATAGTTTCCTAGTTCGTGAAAACATGGAGGTACCAGGAAAGTGACAGCCTGGAGAGGGTTTGGGGGTCCCCTGCCCCCTCCCCAGATCTCACCCTCTGCATCTGTCCCATCTGGCTGTTCCTGAGTTATCTGCTATTATAATAAACCGGTCATCTAGTGAGTAAAATATTCCCTGACTTCTGTGAGCCATTCTAGCACATTAACTAAACCCCAGAAGGGGTCATGGCAACCTTCCATCTATAGCCGGTTGGTCCGAAGCGCAGGTGACCACCTGGCGTCGGAATTGTGGTAGAGGGAGGGGCTAGTCCTGTGGGACTGAGCCCTTCACCTGTGGGGTCTGAGGCTACCTCCAGGTAGATGTGTCAGAGTGGAGTTGAATTGTAGGACACCCAGCTGGAGTCGCAGAATTGCTTGTTGGTCTTGGAAAAGCCACGCTTGGGAACTGGTGATCAAAATCTTAGAGCTTTTCAGAGGTGCCTTATTAATTCTCCATAAATGCCCATATATTTATTGCATTTATTCCTAATTATTTTATGAAATGCTGATGTTTGTTTCAGTTCTGAATTGGGTTTATTAAAAATATTACAAACTCTGAACACAACAGAATAAATAAAATATTTAAAAGTCAATAATAAATGAGCACACATGTCATCACAGCATCTTCCATGCCGTGTTTTTCTCCAGATGTGATTTCCTTCCTCCCCCGAGACGTAACCCCTATCCCAGGTGTGGTGTTACCCATTCTCCCGTTTCTCATTACATGGGTGTGTCTCTGAAATTTAATTTTGCATTTTTTCATCCCGACATAAGTAGAGTAATAGCTGTGATTTGCTTTCTTTGCACCATAAATTTGTTTCCTGGGGTCGTTATAATAAATGACTATAAGTCAGGTGGGTGAAAACCACAGACATTCATCCTCCTCCCGGTCCTGGAGACCAGGCGTCTGAGGTCAAGGTGTCCCAGGGCCGCGCTCCCTCCGGAGGCTCCAGGGGAGGGTCCTTCCCGCCTCTTCCAGCTTCTGGGGGCTCCAGGCATCCCTGGGCTCATGGCCGCCTCCCTCCCGCCTCTGCCTCCGTCTTCACGTGGCTTCTCCTCTGTGTCTGGGTCTCTCCTCTTTTGTCTCTTAGAAGGAACCTGTCATTGGATGTAGGGCCGCCCTCCTCCAGGAGGACCACATCTCAGAACCTTCATGGCTGCAGAGACCCCATTTCCAAATACAGTCCTGTTCAGGGACTAGGGCTTCAACCTGTCTATTGAGGGGTCACAGTTTACCCCACAGCGCACTGAGTATTAAATGCTGGAGGTGTGCCCATGTCGATGCGTGTAGAAGTAGGTTATTGATGTCCATCCCTGTGAAGTTGTCCGCCTGCACATACATCATGGTTCAGATTCATTCTCAGGGTCAAGGACACTTGGGTTCTTTCCGGTTCTTTCCTGTTACCGCAGCTTTGTCGTGGTGGGTCCTCCGCGGATCTCCACGTCTCACTTTCTCTAGGAAATGTCACAGGCAGTGACATTTTAAGGCTAGAAGGTTCTCACATGTTCACGTTTCCCGGGAATTCCATTTGATTTTCCCAGTGCACAGTGCAGGTACTGAGAATTCCCAGTGGTTTACATCTTCATCATGTGCGTTAAGTGTTGGACTTTTCAGACTTTGCCAACTTGGGTCAACTGCCAAGCTCTTCAGTCCTGGAGCAGGAAGTGGCATTTGCTGTGTTTTAATTTGCATTTGCATTTTCCGAAGTATCCTTGTGGTTGAACGGTCTCCGTGGGGTTATTTGGCATCTGCATGCTGGCTTCTGGGAAATGCCTCTTCCCCATTTTTCTAGGGGGTGTTTAGCCTTTCTGTTTTGGATTCATCTCTGTTCTTTATTCTGGCTGCTGATTTGTATCGGTTATGTATGTTGCCGATACTTTTTCCTTTGTATTTTCTGCTTCAAGAACATACAAAAAAGTAATACTGTATGGTTATAACCAAAGATATTAGAACATAGGAGAAAAATATTTTGAAAATGGAGAAACAACAAAATAGATACATGTATGTCTGTGTTTATATCTGCACACACGTACATATACATCATACATATGTATGGAGTATGTGGCATATATCGTTTGTGGAATGCACATTGATTTATAACTTCCTAGATGCACATAGTTATATGGAAGATTATTTATTCAAGGGACGTGATTCCTTCCCAAGTAATTTTGATATATTAAGAAATACTGGGCTTCCCTGGTGGCGCAGTGGTTCAGAATCTGCCTGCCAATGCAGGGGACACGGGTTTGAGCCCTGGTCCGGGAAGATCCCACGTGCCGCGGAGCAACTAAGCCCGTGCGCCACAACTACTGAGCCTGCGCTCTAGAGCCCGCGAGCCACAACTACTGAACCCGTGTGCCGCAACTATTGAAGCCCGTGCGCCTAGAGCCCACGCTCCGCAACAAGAGAAGCCACCGCAATGAGAAGCCCGCGCACCGCAAAGAAGAGTAGGCCCCGCTCGCCGCAACTAGAGAAAGCCCGCATGCGGCAACAAAGATCCAACGCAGCCAAAATTAAATGAATGAATGAATAAATTGATAAAAAAAGAAATATTAAGATTCCAAAATTTCTATCACATTATCAGAAGAATCACATTATAACGGCCTCACTGATAACAATGTTCAGTATACTCTGAGCCTGTACTGCCTGTGGTGATGGCTTTATGATTCATTGTATGTGGGAACATGGAAATATAATTTCAAAATATAGGAAAACAATGTTAAAGAAAATAAATGTCTATTTCATTTTTAAAAAACAACAAAAAAAGAATAGACAAAAACGTTGATTTTACCAATTCCATCACTGACATCTTCTACTTTCTAATAGATTTTCAGTCTCAATTTTTTTTTAGCCATATGCTTATTTAATCTGCATATACGGATCAGACTGTCTCCTTTGTGTGCTGCTTTTGAAAATGTCCCCATCTACTCTCTAGGCAATTAAATAGTAGCTCATGTATAATTTGTCCTGGTAGCTAATTCGTTATTTTGAAGGGAAAACATCTAGTGTTTCTCTCTGAAGAATACTTATACCTATTATCATTTGTATATTATACTTTATCATATGCTATGTTGTATATCATTCGTATCTTATTTTTTTTTTTAGAAATTTATATATTTGGCTGTGTTGTGTCTTCATTGCTGTGTGCGGGCTTTCCCTAGTTGCGGCGAGCGGGGGCTGCTCTTCATTGCGGTGCGTGGGCTTCTCATTGTGGTGGCTTCTCTTGTTGAGGAGCTCAGGCTCTAGGCACGTGGGATTCAGTAGTTGTGGCACGCGGCCTCAGTAGTTGTGGTGCGTGGGCTCAGTAGTTGTGGCGCACGGGCTTAGTTGCTCTGCGGCAGGTGGGATCTTCCTGGACCAGGGCTCGAACCCGTGTCCCCTGCATTGGCAGGCAGATGCTTAACCACTGTGCCACCAGGGAAGTCCTCCTATCTTACTTTTTAAAAAATAAAGTATCAGTTTAATTTTATAAAAACCTGACCTGTGGGGCACAGGGTTAGGCAAGTATGGGTTGGCTGCATGGTTTTGAGAATAAAGTTTTATTGGCACACATGGCTGCTTTCATGTTACAAAGGCAGAGCTGAGTAGTTACAACAGAGACCAAAAAGCCCCCAGGAGTCAAAAGTATTTCTGATCTGGCCGTTTGCAGACAAAGTAGGCTGGCTCTGACCTAGAGAGATGACTGCATTTTAGTTTCCTTTCGCTCCCTTATTTGGGTATTGTGGATCAGTACATTCCCTAGAAGAGGGGTGGTCTTTATTTCTAGAATGATTCTGCCCGTCGTGGAGCCTTATTCTGTAATACCCTGTGGGATTCTGTTCCCCAGCGACTTCTTTGACCACTTGCCTATTGATATTTATCCCAGAGCTGGAGCTCCCCTTTCTGTGCTGTTTTTTGAACAAGTGTGGATGGTAAAGTTTTGATGATTTGTTAAAAAAAAACAACAAAAACAACAACAACAAAAAAAAACGGAAGAAAGAAAAGAGAGAGAGAATTAAGAAGGTTTTCTGTTTCCTGCCCTTTTGCTTCAGAATAGTCTAATTGTCATGAGAAGCTTTTGAAAAGTGGAACAATTCCCTTTGAAAACTCTCAGGCCTGTGGCATTCTGTTCCCCAGCGACTTCTTTGACCACTTGCCTATTGATATTTATCCCGGAGCTGGAGCTCCCCTTTCTGTGCTGTTTTTTGAACAAGTGTGGATGGTAAAGTTTTGATGATTTGTTAAAAAAACAAACAACAACAACAACAACAAAAAAAACAGAAGAAAGAAAAGAGAGAGAGAATTAAGAAGGTTTTCTGTTTCCTGCCCTTTTGCTTCAGAATAGTCTAATTGTCATGAGAAGCTTTTGAAAAGTGGAACAATTCCCTTTGAAAACTCTCAGGGTTTGGGAATTTTCAGAAAAGGAATTCTAAGTCAGCTTTCAAAATGCCTTCAATGCTTATTGCTTGGTTGAGGGTTTCTTCCTCTTCTGTGGTGAGTTCTGGCAGCATTCTCCTGTCAATAGAATCGTCTGTTTCAAGTTTTAGAATTAATGTGTTTTTACTCGATCTCTTTCCTCCAGCTCAGGAACGCTCCTGGTTCCTTGAATGAAATCAGCTACTCCCCTGGGCTCCTTTTAGACCTTCATTAACTCTTTTCAGTTTGCTTTTTCATCAGCTCACCTTTTAGTCTCTCAATTCTCAAGCAAAGGATTTTAAAATTTTTCAAATTTTAAGTTCTTTCGCTAGCAAAACATCCACGCTTAGACTTACTCACTCCCTATTCCTCCAGGAATCCCTCTACATCCGGAGAGAGTTTGTGTTGTTCTTTCTCTGTGGTCCAACATTGAGGTGAAACTTTCACCTACGAATCATTGTTTAAAAATCTTTTGATCATCACATGCACATTTGGATTTAAAATGGGCAACCACAGGGCACTGAGTAATGGTGCTTTTATATATAAGAGAGGAAATTATGGAAACCGTAGAATTACATAGTGGAAGCGTATTTGTTACCATGGCAATAAAGCAGAAGTGATGTGAGTTGAAAAGAGACAAAAGCTGTAGGACAATGGCAGGCTCTGATGTCATCTTTATCATGATGATCGTCTGTCATCATTATACATATTGCTTCGTTACACGTACGTGTGTGTGCGTGCACTGTGTGAAGTCTGCAAGGATGTGCCCTCAGTCCCTGGGGGGCCGGGGGGGGGCAGTCTTGATGATTTATGTGTCTTTATGTCCCTTTATGTCATTTAATGGCATTCTTGTATATCACTCCGAAACCTCTATTCTACACCTTATCCAAAGCCGTGGACTTGATTCCAAATTCAGAGCCGGTCCCCTGGGTAAACCAGTTATTACCTTGAAAAAAAACCCAGCAGGTTGATACATTTATAAAGATAAGAGGCTCAATTGGTTCTTCCTACAAGCAAATCAAGACCATTCCATATGTCTGTACCGTAGGGTCAGGGGGTCTTCGGAGGGCGTGCGTGCCCTTCAGGCATCTAGGAAGCGGTTAGTGGCTTCATAAATCAAATCCAGCTCCGATACAGAAAGCCTGCATCTCCTAGGCCGTTGGGCCCTTGCATTTGGGAGTGTCATCCTGGCTCCCTCCCCCCACTCCCTCAAGATCAGCATGTACCATGAAAAAGCATGATTTTCAATGCTGACTACCTCTGGTGCCCTGGTCGGGGCTCCTGTCCAGTAAGCCCTTTGAAATTCCCTTTATCAGGTCTCCAATTACAAACCGTCCCATCTCCCCTGTGGAATGTGCCCTTGTCAGAATAACATATATGGCTGACCATGCTTGGTTCCCTTCACCGTGCATCTAAATCTGTCCAGTGAAGACAGGAGATCAGAGAGCCTGGTTCTTGGATGGATGCGCTCAGCGGGTGAGAGGCCTGATTAAGCACCTCAAGGACACACGTCCAGGGAGCCTTCTCTCTCACCTCTGAGTCCCAAGCTGCTCCGTTGTCGGGGACGGAGCACCCCAAGGCAAGCACGCTGTCCCAGCAGCTTAAGACATGCGACACCCCCAACTGACATTCCATCATGTCCTAGGGACCCACCATCCACGACTCCACACTCCTTGGAGGTCAGCCTCTCGTCGGAGATGCTGGATGACCCGGGGGAAGCCCAAGGTCATCACGGGGGTCCTCATAAGAGAGGTTGGGGGGCTGAGGGTCAGAGAGGGAGAAGTGACAGCAGAAGGAGAGGTCATGGATTCCTGGCTTTGAAGGTGGAGTAGAGGACCACGGGCCAGGGAATGCAGTGGCCTCTCAGAGCTGAAAGAGGCAAGGAAACAGACTTTCCCCATGACACCTCCAGAGGGAATACAGTGCTCTGCCCACACCTGGATTTTCGCCCAGATTCACTGTATGCTGCTGACCTCTTAGAATTTGAAGATGATACCTTTGTGCTGTTTGGAGCCACCAATTGTGTGATAATTTACAAGAGCCCCCAGAGGAAATTCATACGCTCTCCTCTCTCCTTGGATCTCAAGTGTCCAGACCATCATCTTGTGGCTTGTTAAGCTCATTGGCTCCAGATCCTGCCTTTCTGGGCCAGATTGATAAGACTCACCTCTCAGGTGGGTGCCTGCATCACCTGCCTGTGCCGGGCGCTGCCCCCAGACACCACGAGGGAATCCTTCTTGAAGCATCAGCCCCTCCCACCCTGATGATGCATTTGACACACGTCTTAGAAACACCCAGATGGCACCCACGACAGGCTGCATGTCGCACAGCACTTTGTAAACGTTGGCGTATTGAGTCTGTATTCCAAGACCATGGGGTGGGCACGAATACTGCCCCCAGTTTACTGAGGGGGACATGGAGGGATTTTTTTTTTAACATTAGAAACGATTCGGTTTTATGAATGAACATATATTAAAAGTCATAGTTTATAGTATAGTCTAAATAAAGTCTTTTAAAAATCCACTGTAGGATCCTTGATCAAAGCAAAGATGACAAGCGTTCAGGAAACATCCTTGTCCTTCCGATACCGTGATCTGAGGACGGTGCATGTCACGTACCAAGCATGATGGAGTGTGTTCCTTGGGTGCCGTGTGCTGGGAAATGAATATCGGATTCTGAATAGACAACAAGATGCTCTAAACAGTGCTCCCTCTGGGATAAATAACATCTCCTATTTTCTATACACCTTAAGAAAAAAAGAAAAAAAGATCCCATCACCTCAGATGGGATTCCCTAGGAGGCATGGAGCAGGGAGTTAGTCAAGGCGTGATGTCCTTCAGACTGGTGACATGTCCCTGCACAGAGCTGTGAAGACAGTTAATAGGGCATCGGGAGGTATGTCCCAACATCGTACCAGGCAATGGGTACTCCTGCTTTCTCAGCAATTTTCGTGAGTGCTGAAAGGAGGAGGACGGTGTCAATGATCTGCCCTTGCAGTGGACGCAGGACACAAAAGGTGCAGCCCTGGGAGGGGGTTGAAGGCTGGGCTAAGGTCCAAGGAGGCTGAACCAGGCTGGGACCATCGGTGAGGCAGAAATAGCTCAAGATGAGGGTGGCCATGCTGTCATTTCTCCCTCGTCTGCTGGGTCCCTCATCAGAACCCCAGATCTCCACAAACGGTGTCAGCTACCCCCATCTCCGTTCTGCCCAGGACAACTGGTCCCAGCCCCAGTGAGTGTCTTAGATGTTGGGTCTGGACCTCCCCCCAGGACGCCCGATAATGGATGTCAGTAGTGATGTTATTACAGATGGCCAGTAGGCACACGGAAAGATGCTCAACCTCACTAATTATCAGAGAAATGCAAATCGAAACTACAGTGAGGTATCACCTCACACCGGTCAGAATGGCCATCATTAAGAAGTCTACAAGTAACAAATGCTGAAGAGGACGTGGATAAAAGGGAACCCTCCTACCCTGTTGGTGGGAATGTAAGTTGGTGCGGCCACTATGGAGAACAGTATGGAGGTTCCTCAGAAAACTAAAAATAGAACTACCATATGATCCAGCAGTCCCACTCCTGGGCATATATCCAGACAAAACTCTAATCCAAAAAGATACATGCACCCCAGTGTTCATAGCAGCACTATTTACAATAGCCAAGACATGGAAGCAACCTAAATGTCCATCGACAGAGGAATGGATAAAGAAGATGTGGTACATATATACAATGGAATATTACTCAGTTCAACAGATGAATGGGTAAAGAAGGTGTAGTACCTATATACAATGGAATACTACTCAGCCATAAAAAAGAACAAAATAATGCCACTTGCAGCAACATGGATGGACCTGGAGAGGATCATACTAAGTGAAGTCATTCAGACAGAGAAAGACAGATACCATCTGATCTCACTTATACGTGGAATCTAAAATATGGCACAAATGAACCTATCTACCAAACAGAAACAGACTCACAAACATAGAGAACAGAGTTGTGGTTGCCAAGGGGGAGGGGAGGTGGGGGAGGGATGGACAGGGAGTTTGGGGTTAGCAGATGCAAACTATTATATATAGGATGGATAGACAACAAGGTCCTACTGTCGAGCTCAGGGAACTCTATTCAATATCCTGTGATAAACCATCGTGGAAAAGAATATGGAAAAAGAAAGTGTCTATATGTGTACAACGGAGTCACTTTGCTGTACAGCAGAAATTAGCACAACATTGTAAATCAGCTATACTTCAGAAAGAACCCCCACAAAGCAGCGATGTTGTAGGCTCAGATGCATCCAGCCTACAGAGGATCCCGTGGCCTGGAGGGCATGGGGGGATGGACCTGGGGTCTGGTTAGAGGCCCGCGTAGGGGTGCAGAGGGGCAGAAAGAGTTCGTTTTGAAAATGATTCTAGAGACCAAATCACGCGGTCTTGACTGGTTGCCCGTGGAAAGTGAACCAACCAAGACTCGGGTCATTTGGGGTTTCTGACTCAGGGAAATCGGGGTGCATGGTGGTGGCTGTCCAGGAAACGGGGGAACTGGCAGGTGGGGATGGAAGGATGATTGACCCTGAGGTGTGTACTTAGGGTCTCTACCTCTGGATGCCAGCTGGGCTGCCATGAGCGTCTGTCTGCAGCTCAGGGGTGCAAATGGAATTTGGGGTTGCCAACATGCAGGCAGGAAGGGAGGTGACCCACGAGGCCGTGGCCGTGGGTGTGGGTGACGCACCCATCATGACTGATGAGGAAGATGGGGAGGGTTGGAGTCTCTGGAAGAAGCAAGACCTCGAGGCCGAGGCCGTGGGTGTGGGTGACGCACCCATCATGACTGATGAGGAAGATGGGGAGGGTTGGAGTCTCTGGAAGAAGCAAGACCTGGCCGTTCCGTGCAGCACCTCCCCTCCCTCCTCTCTGTCCCTCATTTTCGTAATTTGTTAATTCTGGATAATACCATCTCCTGAGACTTTTGTGGACGTTGCTGACATAATACGTGGGAAAGCATTTGCAACACTGTGAAGCCCCGTACAATTATGTAGTTATAAGGCATTCGTGCCCCCCTCTCACCGCACACAGCTCGCGGCTCTGTTATGCACAGTGTAAACCCCACCCTCTGCTCTCTTTGCTTCGCTTTATTTTATTTTATTTATTTAGTTTCTGTGCACTTGTACCCAGCCCTCGACCCACTGCCTCTGCTGGTCGTCCGTTCCAGGGGCACGGGGGCTGTTATCTAAATGATCTTTCTTGGCTTTCTTGGCTTCATGCAGAGAAAAACTTCAGCTGTAAATACACAGCACTCTCCCCAGCCCTGCGCCCCGGGCCCCCGGCGTGCGTCTGTCCTTCAGGGGTTCCGAAGCCTCTGATAAAAGCCACCATGTTTCCTACCTGGGTTTGGCTTCACATTTGAGACATCTCTGCTTTCTTACAAGTCTCCAAGAGGATCTTAGTTGTTTGTTGTTTTTTCTTTAAGCTGCAGGTAAAATGGGAGGTGTTATTTATCCCAGAGGGACCACTGTTTAGAGTATCTTGTTGTCTATTCAGAATCCGAGCCTCATTTCCCAGCACATGGCACCCAGGAAACACACTTCATCAGGCTTGGAAGAGCTCCTATTAATGACAAGTGAACAGGGACAGATAATCCAGTTGTACCGGGAGCTGCAGCAGGTGTACCTGGGAGGTACAGCCTTCATTTTAAAAATCGTAGGAGGCACCGTCCTCAGATCACGGTATCAGAAGAACAAGGATGTTTTTTTAATGTTTGTCATCTTTATTTTGATCAAGGATCCTACAGCGGATTTTTGAAATGCACTATTTAGACTATGAACTGTGAATCGATCCTACAGTGGATTTTTGAAATGCATTATTTAGACTATGAACTGTGAATCTAATATGTGTTCATTCATAAGACGGAATCGTTTTTAATATGTTAAAAAGTAAATCCCTGCATGTCCTCCTCTGTAAATTAGAGGCTGTGTTTGTGTGCACGCCGTGGTGTTGGAATACAGATTAAATGTGCCAACATTTACGAGGTGTCTTCCAATATCCGGCACGGCCTGGGTACCACGTGGATGTTTCTGAGACGTGTTTCGAAGGCATCCTGGGGAATGGGGGGGGGGGTGCTTCAGAAGGGTTCCCTCGTGGTGTCCAGGACAGCACCTGGCGCAGGTAAGTGCTGCAGGAGTTTCTGCTGCGCCCCCCGAAGCTGCTTGGACCAGTACCGAGACCATTTTTGTCTGTGGGGGTCTAGAGGCAGCCTGGGGAGTGGGGGGGGGGTGCTTCAGAAGGGTTCCCTCGTGGTGTCCAGGACAGCACCTGGCGCAGGTAAGTGCTGCAGGAGTTTCTGCTGCGCCCCCCGAAGCTGCTTGGACCAGTACCGAGACCATTTTTGTCTGTGGGGGTCTAGCTCAAAGGGATTTGGGGAAAGGTGTGCTGGTTATTTCCTCTTCATGCTTTCTGGATAACCTGAAGACATCCTCATTGAAATACAGAGTTGGGACATGTAGTCGTCGACTCAGGCTGCCCCAGCAGAACACTGCAGACTGGGCAGCTTAAACAACAGACATTTGTTTCTTCAGGTTCTGGAGGCTGGGAGTCTGAGATTACAGCTTGGGCGGATGAGTCCCTGGCGAGGCTGTCTTCCTGGTTTACAGATGCCGCCTTCTTGCCGTGTCCTCATGTGGTGGAGAGGGAGCTCTGGGGCATCTTCCTCTCTTTTAAGGACACTAATCCCATCCTGGGGGCCCCACCCTCATGACTGCATCTAACCCTAATCCCCTCCCAAAGGCTCCATCTCCTAATAGCACCCCGTCGGGGATCAGAGCTTCAGTGTATGAACTCGGGGGTCACGCACATTCCGTCCATAGCAGGACGTATGCATTCACTGGACACCTGTTTAAGAAGCATCTCCCACCCGCCATCGACATTGCTGGTCTCAGGTCCACGTGGCAGAACCTGAGTGTCGGGGGCCAGACACCCACACAAACACCTGGCATCCAGGTGAGGAAGCTGAGGCGAACGGAGAGTGGGTGGCTCCAGCAAGGTCTCCTGGGTCACGAGAGGTGATGCAGAAATTGAACCCTGGTCCTGGGACCCGCAATTCTTTGGTGCCACTCCCTCCTCCGGAGGATGTAGCTAAATGTCCCAGAGTTAAAGTTGGACGTGGGAGAGCGTGTGTGTTGTGCATGTGACCGAGTGTATGTGTGTGCCTGCTTATACACACACGTGTGCATCTTGGCGTCTACCAGACTTCCTTCCTTTCACTCAGGCATGATGTGTCATCACCCTGATGGGTGACGGTTAGGACAGTGACATCAGATGTCAGGAAGAAGAAATGCATAAAACCGTCCATTTCGTGAGCTGTCAAAACATTTAGGAATTAAAAAGTACAAATGAAATCTCATTTCCTCTATCTTTATCATCTGCCCTGGGCGTGGAAGTGTTCTGCAAATGCTCGGGGATGGCTGTTTTTAGCCCAGCGTCTATCATGTGTTTAAGTGGGATAAGTGGATGAGATTAATTCTCCATGAGATACGTGAGCATGAAGAACAGCTCTTTTTTTTCCCCTGTCCTTTTCTATGTCAGGGAACTCCCTGGCTGGGCAGGGCCACCCTGGGTGAGTGTGTGTACATGTGAGTATACACATGTAAGTGTGAATGTATGTGTGTGCATGTAAATGTATTTGTGTGCATGGGTGTATATGTGTGTGCATGTGAATGTGTGTGTGCATGTGAATGCATGTGTGTGAATGTGTGCATGAGGGTATGTGTGTGCATGTGAATGTGTGTGTATGGGTGTATATGTGTGTGCATGTGAATGTGTGTGCATGGCAGTATATGTGTGTGCATGTGAATGTGTATGGGTGTATATGTGTGAGTGCATGTGACTGCATGGGGGTATATGTGTGAATGTGTGTGTGTGGATGGGTGTATATGTGTGCATGTGAATGTGTGTGCATTGGCATGTGTGTGTGCATGGGTATATGTGTGTGTGCATGTGACTGTGTGCATGGGGGTATGTGTGTGTGTGTGCATGTGAATGTGTGCATGTGAATGTGTGTGTGTGTGTGTGTGGACGGTTGTATATTGTGTGTGCACGTGACTGTGCATGGGTGTATACGTGTGTGCATGTGACTGTGTGTGTGTAGATGGGTGTATATGTGTGTGTACATGGGGGTATATGTCTGTGCTTCGAAGTCCCTTTCCTTCAGAAACACGATCATCAACAGAATTCCATTGCAATCCCGTCTCCTGGCAGTGGCTGAATTTGGGGCACAGTGCTGTGTCCTTTGGGCATCCTTAGCTCATGTCCAGCACACCACAGGCAGTATCTTCTAAAACTGCCATGCTCGTGTTTTAGTTGGACATGCTGATCACAAGCACTGTTACCCAGACAAGAGGACTTCCAACCTGTGGGGGAAATGGACCCCCAGATAAGGCCCACTGGAGGCCCCAAAAGAAGCAGCCTCTAAAGAGAGGGCTGGACGCATCCTAGGGAAATCCCAGGAGCGGGGGAGCCTGTGGCTGCAACAAAGCAGGTCTTTCTGATGGAGGTCACTCACTCTGGGGGTGAAACATGGCGGGGGGTTTCTGGGCACGGACCCCTGAATCCTCGGCCTGGAGAACGGCTGACTTACGAAACAAGCTCGTCCCAGGAGCTGATTGAAGGATGCGTTCGCCAAGGAGGTGTGAATCCATCTGAGCAAGAACGTCTCAGACACCACTAAAGGGAAAACCGGCTCCTCTGTCTTGTAATGACCTGGAATGGAAAATCATCTGGAAAACATATGTGTGGGACCACGCTCTTCATGTGGCTGTTCCCGATCTGGACTGTATCATAAAAGTGGAGTCACAAGGAGATGCCGTCGTGAATTCTGTGAGTCCTTCTTGGAAATGCTCAACCCTGTGGGGGTCCTGGGTACCCCGGTACCCATAGTCAGTGGGTCCGGAGCACAGGAGGACCCCAGAGACATGTGGTGAGGGCAGTTAAGGAGAACCGAGGCCATAAACACGCAGAGGCTTTGCCAGCTCTGGGTGGACCGCACCAGAATGGAATCACAGGATGCCCAGCTGAGGTGGAAACAGAACACTGGCCGTAGCCACTGCCCCAGGAAGACAGGTAAATCCAACATCCATTCCCAGAAGGCAGACTCAGGGCACATGCGATGTGCAGCCGGTGTCTCCTGTTTAAAATGAGTAAGTCCTTTTTTTTGGAGGATTTTTTGTTTAATACATCTGAAAAGAATGGCGTATACAGAAAAACAGATGTGAGAAAGCATTGGATCAACACTGACGAATTGGCAAGGACGAGGACTTGGGGCTGGTGGAAAAGGTGATCTAAGCGTTTTTAAAAGTTGGAAACTGCAACCAAAATAAGATGAAAAAATTCCTATCAACACTTGGGGAAAACCCCCCAAAACACTTCGGAGTCTTCATAAGACTGCATATCAGATCAATATGTTTTATACTTTATAACTGACATATAACATTGTACAACTTTATCTCCATAAAAAAGTAGTAGAATCCTGTCTCAAGGAGCTCGTTGCTACAGTGAAATGAATGTTTTTTCCTGAAGAGGCAGACTGTTCCCTTCATGACCCCTGACCCCCTCCTGACCCCATGGCCACCGCTTCCCACCCCGTCCCAACACATGAGAACACAGGCTTTCCAATAACGCGTGTTCCCCTCTGCAGACTTTCTTGCAAACCTTCAGGCTCCTCCTGGGAGATGCCCATATGTTTCAGATTGTCCTTGTCAATTCACGTCTTGACCGTAGGGTCCCAGGATCTTGCTTCCTTGAGTATGGGACCCGTTAACATCAAAGGAACAGTTTACCTGGCTGCCCTCAGCAATTTCCCATCTTTGTCATGTTCAGTGTTTTTGGCAGGTGGGTACACAGCCCTCTTGGGAGATCAGATGGGGAGGTGTTGGTCTTCCAGACAGTACCTTCAAAGTCGCAGCTTCTCTGCCTGTCAGATGGCTCCATGGAGTAAGGGAAGCTTTGCCCTTCACTTCTCTTTTTAACCTTCTCCAGCCCGATTATAAGTGCCAGGGGACATTTGTCATCACGACTTCCGAGATAGCCCTTTTGAGCACGTCTGAATCCAGAAGGTGTGACCGTGGGGTTGTTTCCTGGCCTGGGTGTGTACCTGAAGGTCCTACAATGGTACAGTCTTAGAGGCACACGAGAAGGACCAGGGTTAGGCGAGTGGAGTGGGTTTCCAAAAGTTTGTTACATGCAATGAGCTCCTGAAAAGTCATTGTCATGATAGTAAGATGAGGGAATTCTGTTGGTTTCTGGATATTGAATCGTAGCCCCAAAGCCCCTCACTTCCCACAAGGTCTAATCCCTTGAACTTCTCTGCCTGGTTCTTTTAATCCACCGGGGTTTTTTTTGCAGTTTTTAAAAAATTATAGTTGATTTACAGTGTTTCAGGTGTACAGAAAAATGATTCAGATATATATATATATATATATATATGTATACTTTTTCTGATTCTTTTCCGTTATAGGTTCTTACAAGATATTGAATATAGTTCCCTGTGCTGTACAGTAGGACCTTGTTGTTTATCTATTTAACATATAATAATTTAACATATAATAGTATGTGTCTGTTAGTCCCAAACTCCTAATTTATCCCTCCCCCCGTTTCCCCTTTGGTATCTGTAGCTCTGTTTTCTATGTCTGTGAATCTGTTTGCGTTTCATAAATAAGTTCATTTGTATTATTTTTTAGACTCTGCATGCAAGTGATATCATATGGTATTTGTCTTTGTCTGACTTCACTTAGTATGATCATCTCCTGGTCCATCCATGTTGCTGCAAATGGCATTATTTCATTCTTTTCCATGGCTGAGTAATACTCCATCACACACACATACACACACACACACACACAGAGTTATATGTATACACCCCACCACCCCACGTCTTCTTCTAATCCACTGATATGCCCAGGGACCAGCTCCCAACCCAAAACACAGGGTGTCTGGCGTTCAAACCTTCCTCCTTCCCTCCTACTGCCTGAGGTCCACTTTTCTCAGTCTCTTCTCAGCCTTTCAAGCTTTTTTTTGAACTTACAGTTCTCCCACTGTAACTCTCCTCACCGCATGGAAACCAAGAACCTTTCTGCCGTCTCGACGTTTCCATCTCCGATTGCTAAATGTCGTGCGTTCAACACAGAGGCCGAACAGTCATCCGCTTGGAGCCAACGAATAAGTATTTCAGTTTCATGAAGCGTTGGCCATACAGCAGAAATGAACACCACATTGTAAACAACTCTACTTCAGTAAAAATAAATTATTTTAAAAAGAGTTGGAGACCTGAGTATGTACATTGGGGTCTTCCTATGCATCTATCGAAATGGATTAACCCAATGTGGAAATACAACCCACGTGGGTGCACCTTCCTGCACCCATGGAGGCCGGGCTGCCCCAGCCTGTCCGGCCCGGCTCTGTGCCCGAGTCGATGGAAGACGGTCGGAGGTGCTGTGTCTCACCCACAGTGTCCGTGAGCGTGGAGACCCCCGTGTCTCTGCTCTGAAAATTGACTCCTGTTCTTCCTTCCTTCTCCCTGCAGACCCCGGATGAGGGAGCCTGGACCTCCGTCTACGCGGCGGTCACCCCAGCGCTGGAAGGCCGTGGCGGCTGCTATCTTTACAACGAGAAGGAGACCAAGTCTCTGGCGGTCACGTACGACCTGGAGTTTCAGCGACAGCTGTGGGCCAGGAGTTGCCAGATGACGGGCATCGCCGATGTGACCGAGGAGGTCTTCTGGGGTTAGCCACCCGCCCGGGAGACCGTGATCCGCCAGGCGCCCGCAGGTGTGTCTCTGCTGGACCACATGTCTGCACCGTTCACATCCCCCGCCCCTGGGGCTCTGTCTCCCCAGCGTCTCCCGTCGGCTTCCTCGCCCCGGGCCGGAACTTGAGGAGAAGAGGAATGCTGAGCGTAGCCCTGAGCAGCTGGTCCTCAGCCGTGAATCTCGTGATCCTCAATGTGTCCAGTTGTACCGGGTGCCCCGAGTCATTAAATCCTGCCAGCCACGCAGGCGGTGTTCTTGCTTAGCACAGAGGCGCCGAGGACCGCGGGGTAGCAACATCCGGGTGAAACAAACACTCTCAAGGGAGCCTGGGACTGTTGGGCGCTGGTGGCTTTGAGGGTGTCCCGTGTCCCCTGTTCTCTCACACGCAATTTGTGCCAGAGATGTGGCTCTGATGTGTGAGTCCTGGAAAGGGAGAGACGTGAGCCTTCCTTAGTCTGTTGGTCAAGGGTCATGTGACCACCCTAACCCTCTGCCCCACCATCTTTAGGGGGACCAGGTCCTAGGGGCTTCCTGCAGCCGTTAGGGCACCTGTCAGGGCTCTCACCCCGTGACTCATGGAAAGACCCTCAACAGAGGGGTAGGGAATTCTGTAGGACAAGAGGTAAGAAAGGGGGCCTGGCACCTGTCACCATGGGGTCTGTAGGATGGGGACGGGGCCTGGACATCTGTCACCATGGGCATCTGTAGGACAGGGACGGGGATGGGGCCTGGACACCTGTCACCATGGGGTCTGTAGGATGGAGCCTGGACACCTGTCACCGTGGGGTCTGTAGGACGGGGCCTGGACACCTGTCACCATGGGGTCTGTAGGATGGGGACGGGGCCTGGACACCTGTCACCATGGGGTCTGTAGGACGGAACCTGGACATCTGTCACCGTGGGGCCGTAGGAGGGGGACGGGGCCTGGACATCTGTCACCATGGGCATCTGTAGGACAGGGATGGGGATGGGGCCTGGACACCTGTCACCATGGGGTCCGTAGGATGGAGCCTGCACACCTGTCACCGTGGGGTCTGTAGGACGGGGCCTGGACACCTGTCACCATGGGGTCTGTAGGATGGGGATGGGGCCTGGACACCTGTCACCATGGGGTCTGTAGGACGGGGCCTGGACACCTGTCACCATGGGGTCTGTAGGACGGGGCCTGGACGCCTGTCACCGTGGGGTCTGTAGGATGGAGCCTGGACACCTGTCACCGTGGGGTCTGTAGGACGGGGCCTGGACACCTGTCACCATGGGGTCTGTAGGATGGGGACGGGGCCTGGACACCTGTCACCATGGGGTCTGTAGGACGGAACCTGGACATCTGTCACCGTGGGGTCTGTAGGACGGGGACGGGGCCTGGACACCTGTCACCGTGGGGTTTGTAGGATGGAGCTTGGACACCTGTCACCGTGGGGTCTGTAGGACAGGGGTGGGGCCTGGACACCTGTCACCATGGGGTCTGTAGGATGGGGATGGGGCCTGGACACCTGTCACCGTGGTGTCTGTAGGACGGGGCCTGGACACCTGTCACCATGGGGTCTGTAGGACAGGGACGAGGACAGGGCCTGGACTAAACCAATCATGGGATTCAGCTGCACAGGGTTTGCAGGTCTGCACATTCCCCCACGATTTTTAGGGCCGTAGTCAAAGAATGGAAGCTTTGCTGCCCACTTACCCTTCAGTGGTCACATGAAGCCTCTCTTCTGGTATCTGCTTCTTCATTTCATCGTCTGTTAGTACAGGCATGTTCCTCTCCTGCAGATGTGTGCAGGGCTTGGATTATACTTCAAACCACAGTACTAATATATTAATGTGGGGTCTGTAGGACAGGGGTGGGGCCTGGACACCTGTCACCATGGGGTCTGTAGGATGGGGATGGGGCCTGGACACCTGTCACCATGGTGTCTGTAGGACAGGGCCTGGACACCTGTCACCATGGGGTCTGTAGGACGGGGACGGGGCCTGGACACCTGTCACCATGGGGTCTGTAGGACAGGGACGAGGACAGGGCCTGGACTAAACCAATCATGGGATTCAGCTGCACAGGGTTTGCAGGTCTGCACATTCCCCCACGATTTTTAGGGCCGTAGTCAAAGAATGGAAGCTTTGCTGCCCACTTACCCTTCAGTGGTCACATGAAGCCTCTCTTCTGGTATCTGCTTCTTCATTTCATCGTCTGTTAGTACAGGCATGTTCCTCTCCTGCAGATGTGTGCAGGGCTTGGATTATACTTCAAACCACAGTACTAATATATTAATCATGTCCAATGCCCAGTGCTTGCCTGGATGTGGGTGCCCATCGCAGTCTGTCAGGCTCTTCCTGAACTAGTTTCATCATGGACCTTCCA
The DNA here is from genome assembly GCF_002837175.3 of Physeter macrocephalus. NCBI lineage: Eukaryota > Metazoa > Chordata > Mammalia > Artiodactyla > Physeteridae > Physeter > Physeter macrocephalus. The sequence continues at coordinate 147,180,140 of NC_041220.1, read as the reverse complement.
GGGTCTGCAGACACCTCATCTTTCAGCAGCGTGATGGCCACCCTCTACGCCTTGGAAACAGGTCAGTGGTGGGACCATCCTGGTGTCATCCAGTTCCCTCTGTAGTGGCTTGAATGGTGGCTCCTCAAGAGATATGTCCACATCCTAACCCCTGAAACCCGCAAATGTGTTCCTATTGGGAAAAGAATCATTGCAGATGTCATTAAGGTCTTAAGATGAGGACACCATCCTGGCTTATCCAGGTAGGGCTAATGTACTCACAAGGTTGCTTATTGGAAACGGAGAGGGAGAACTGATTACAGAAGAGGGAGGGAGTCATGTGACCACAGAGTCAGAGATGGGAGGGATGTGGCCACAAGTCCAGGGACACCTGGAGCCCCCAGAAGCTGGAAGAGGCAGCCTCTTCAGGGAGCTCAGCCCTGCATCTTCAGAACTGAGAGAGAATAAATTTCAGTTGCTTTAAGATACCAACACCTTGATGGTAATATGTTACAAGAAACTCATACAGTTGTTGACACATGTGAACATCTCTAGCAGCTTAGTGGACCTTTGCCTGGGCATCCGGGCCCGCCCTGCTCCACCCACCAGTCAGGCAAGGAAGGCTCAATCCTCTCTCTGAGAATGGCTCTTGGGTTCTCAAATTCCAACATGGAGAGATCAGACATTTAGAATGCTGGCAAAAGGACTCTGTGTGTTTCCTGCCAGACTGCACCCTGAATTTCAAGACCAGGGACCACTGGCCAGCTAACCATGCATTCCCTCAATTGACAAAATCCCACTGAGGCCCCAAACCTGATGGCATCCCCCAGCACCCAGCACATTCATGCGTTGGAATAACAGCCAGCAGCTCTTCCAGAGTGGGGTTCACACTACGGTAGATAGATAGAGAGAGAGAGAGAGAGAGAGAGAGAGTGTTTCCGGGTCAGCAAACTTTTTATCTATAGGACCAGTTAATAAATTAATAAATATCTTCATATTTTAGGGCTATATGATCTATTGCAACTACTCAACTCTTCCATATGACACACAAGCATCTACACACACTACGCTAACATGTGTGGCTGTGTTCTAATAAACCTTTATTTCCAAAAAGGGGGAGGTCAGATTTATCCGAGGCCCATACTTTGTTGACCTTGGGTTTTGACCCCTGTGTGCCGCGTGGAGAATTGGAAGTCCTGTCGTATGGGTGGGCATTTAGGCTCAGAAAGACTCAGTGTCTCACCCAGTTTCAAGTTCCTGCTGGCACTTAGGTGGGAACCTCAGGGGTGTCTAACCCCAGAGACCATGTTTTCCTTACAGATGAACAAGATGTCATGAATTCTGTGTCGTGCAACCAGGAGACGTTGGTGTAAAAGCACAGGAGACCAGGACGTGTACGTTTGAGGTCCTCACCCCCTCGCCTGCATCCTGCTGTGGTTGGCAGAGCTGAGACGCCAGCGTCTGGGACTGTTCATGTGGTGGCCTGAGAGGAACAAACCAGGGCCCCTTCTGCAGGTGTGCAGACTCTGCAGGACGTCCGCTCCGATAAGAAACATCCTGACACCCTTCCCGGGAGAACCGTAGGGTGACAAGGAGGCTCCCGGGGACCATGGACCAGCACGAGGAAGAGAGCTGCCAGAGGGTCAGAGATTCCTGAGCCCCTTCATCGCAGTTGTAGGAGAGGTGATGATTATGGTGTGAACCCACAAGACGATTTGTGGGTCTTGGTGGTCTGTGGCTCAGATCACTGTGTGAAGATGGGGGCACTTGGTCCCAGTGGAAGACCCTGCTTATTCAAACAGCTCACTATTATGTCGTGTAAAAGAGTGTCCTGGGCGGCTGTAACACAGGACCACAAACTGGGAGTCTGAAAAGAGCAGAAATTCATCCATCCCCAGGTCCTGGAGACCAGACGTCTGAGGTCAAGGTGTCCTCGGGCTGTGCTCCTTCCAGAGGCCCCAGGAGAGCGTCCTTCCTGCCTCTTCCAGCTTCTGGGGGCTCCAGGGGTCCCTGGGCTTGTGGCCGCCTCCTTCCCATCTCTGCCTGTGTCTTCATGTGGCTTCTCCTCTGTGTCTGTGTCTCTCCACTTCTGTGTCTTAGAAGGACCCTGTCATTGGATTTAGGGCCACCCTCCTCCAGGAGGACCTCATCTCAGACCCTTCACTTCCATCTGGATAATCAAGAATGATCTCTTCATCTCAAGATCCTTCATTAGTTACATCTGCCAAGACCCTTTTGCTAACAAGTCATATCCACAGGTAACAGGGTTTAGGACGTGGTCATATCTTTTCGGTAGAAAGTATTCAATCCACTGCATGGTACATGAACTGGATACTTGGAAACTCAGGGAACATCCTTTCCTTTTCTGGTGACCTGGAAAACCATGGAGGTCATGGCTTCTTCTATATGTACCCAAGGCCGCTTTCCTGGGCGAGTGACTCATATAGCTGCACGGGACCCTGGGCTCATAAGGATGCCTATTGGCTTAATGCCCTATGACCGCCATCTTGAAATTCTTAATGAAGAGTGAACAAGGACCCACATTTTCATTTTGCCCTGGAACTGCAAATGCAATAGCCCTCTTTGCTCACATTCCTTCCAGCCTCAAGAAAGAGGAGCAAGTCTGCACCCAGTAAGGACACCCCCACCCCCAGCACACCCTCCATCCAGCCACTGATGTGCTCAAGCCTACCTTTCATGGGTGGTGAAGACCTCTCCCCAAGATCCAGTAAGGCTAGTGGGTTTTGGCTGCACACTGGGGGAGCCTCTGAAAACCACTAATGCTCAGCTCCACCATCAACAGAATCCCCAAGTTCGTTCCTCTGGGCACCGGCATTTATTAGACCTTCTCAAGCCGTCCTCTTGTTCAGGCAAGTTTGAGACCCTCTGGGCCAGGCAAATGCAGATTGAAGCATCCAGCCCTGGGCGCCATCCCCTCCCAGAACTGCTCAGATGTTCTGCTAAGCCCTACAGCCCCGACTGATGTGTTTCAGAACACATCAGAATTACTTTGTATGTTAAAACCAAGATGGAGACATGCTTTGTCTAATATTTCCGGACAGCCGGAAATGTTAGGATTTGTACAGGATTATGTACTGCAAAGCAGGATCTTGACTTCCAGGAAGATCCTGACCTTGGAGCATTTGCACATCACTAGAGAGCCCTCTACGGCTTGAGGTCATAGTACACAACTGCCAGGTACTTTTAGCAGCATCACAAAGTTGGTTCCCAAGTACAGACTCAGGATGAGGAGGCAGGGTGAGTCCTGGCCAGTCCGATATCCTCTGTCACTTTGAGAACAAGCTTGCTGGCCCCTGGATGGAGACATGCTTTGTCTAATATTTCCGGACAGCCGGAAATGTTAGGATTTGTACAGGATGATGTACTGCAAAGCAGGATCTTGACTTCCAGGAAGATCCCGACCTTGGAGCATTTGCACATCACTAGAGAGCCCTCTACGGCTTGAGGTCATAGTACACAACTGCCAGGTACTTTTAGCAGCATCACAAAGTTGGTTCCCAAGTACAGACTCAGGATGAGGAGGCAGGGTGAGTCCTGGCCAGTCCGATATCCTCTGTCACTTTGAGAACAAGCTTGCTGGCCCCTGAAAGATGCTGCAGTCCCTGGGCGAAGATAGGCTCTGAGAGCAATTTGGACTGTGTAGGACCCTGGCCTCACAGGGCCCCTCCTCTTTGCATGACCGGCCTTATGTCACTCATCCACCAGAGGAGAGAGAGGACACAGTTCGGGAGAAGTTACCATGTTCCCTCCATACCTGATTGTGGAACATTCCTCCGAGCTCAGAGACACTTCCCAGCAGCTGGAGAAGTCTCGTGGACCACTGGGTGAGTAAGGCCACGTCCACGGCATGGTGGGCACTGGGGATCCTGGGTTTACACCTGTCGCTGTCGTTCGGGGAGCCCGGGAAGGGGGCTGTGTGCATACACACCGGGATGGATGACCTTCCATCCCTGGGCAAGTCTTGATTCAATAATTGGACCCATGGTGCATGTATTTCTCAGTCCCCTCCACGTAGCATCAATGAGTTTTGTTCGACAGTGGGAACGACCACCTCATCCATCCATCCATCCATCCATCCATCTATCCATCCATTCTTCCATCCATCCATCCATTCATTCGGCAATGATGTGTTGAGTAGGGTTACCCAGCCAAGCTCTGAGCAAACACTGGATGGAGCTCAAAGTTGAGTGGCACAGAGCTCTTGTCCTAAAGGAGCTTGCTGTCTAGGGTGGGATTAGGACCCAAAGATATCAGGTCCTAATGCCTAGAAAGTGGGGATGATACCAGATGTGATAAGAGGCACTTTTGATGGGAAAGAGTGGGCTCTGCAAAGGCGGGTCTGTGTCCGATATGACCCAGTTGAAGCTTCCTTCGTCTCGACTCCCACTGGATTTTGAGGGTGTCTGTATCGAAAATACCTCTCATCTTGGCTATTCGGAAATACAACCATAGAAGGTGCACTGGGCTCCCTCCAAGGCTGGACAGGTTGGGAGGCTGATCAGGTCCTCCTCAGATGACCCACGGGTCCGGGTGGTAGCACCATGCCCACTTCCCATGCGGGCTCTTCCTTGGGAAGTGTCAAGTCTCGCATTTGTTAAGCACCCTCGTTAAGCCTTTTGGTGTCTGTGTTTCCGACTCTTCATCCATCAAATAATGCTCCTAACATGTGCCCTGTCTACAGCCGGGTTTGCTGAGTGGACAGCAAGACGGTATGCGTTCTGTTTGAAGGATGCTTATGGGTAAATCCCTGCCAGGCATGGTTTTCCATCCAAGCTCCGTAGTCACTGAATTTGTCGTTTAATCAGAGAAATGAGTTGGAGTTGTATTTTCTGTCGTCTGGGTACCAGTATCTTAGGGGTTGGATCTAAATCCGTAGCTTTTTAACCGACGGCCGCAAAAACACAAACACGATCCCAGACATAAGGACATCCTGGGTTTCTACATGTGTGATGGGGGAGCATCTGTACGTAGTAAAAAGCTTGAGAATTTTCCAGTATCTGGGGCTCTCTTCAGTGAAGCACTTTCTGAAGTTCACAAACTTTTAGCGATCTTTGCATTTATTGGTAGCTTAGAACTTCTGGTGATATTGACTACATCTGTTTCTTCCCTTTTTTCCCTTCATTCTTTGCCTTTATTCTGGGATGTCATGTTGAGCTTCCTGAGTTGATGCCTGCCCTTTATTTTTTACTTTTCATATTTCTGGTCACAGGGTCCTCATTTCTCTCTGTCACTTGGGCTGCATCTCATAGATAACATAGTTCAGTCCTTATTTTCATGGTTCCTCTTTACCCCATGGGTTACTTCAATGGGTATTTTAAAATCCCCAAGTATATAGATTTAAAAATAATCATTTTACTGTCATGGGTCCAGGAATGCATTAAAAAGTACATCTGTTCTAGTTCACCCAGAACCTACTTGTTTTGTCCTTCAAAGACCCTGCGGGACTTCTGGTCTACCGTGGTACCAGATGTGTGGATACAATAAAACTTTTTCATTTAAAATATCCTGGAAAGGAAAAAAAACAGCATGGGAACTAAGAGGAACACTTTTTTAAGGGAGGAATATTTAGTTTTCTGGCTTTATTGAGGTATCACTGACAAATAGAAATTGTATCTATTTAAGGTGGACAACATGATGTTCTGACTTGCAGCAACAGTGTGAAATGTCTATTGCCAACTGCATAATTTGGTCACACAGTTTACCCTCCAGGATCCCAGTGTCCCATTCTGTTTAATGGGTCTTTTATGGTTATAAGACTCAAATAAGAGGATGGATCTAAAAGCGTTTTAAGGCTGCACATACGTTTCGTATATGAGTCATGTCGCCGTTGTGGGTTTGGTGCAAATTACATGGACCTAATGATCTGGATTCCCTTCCTGATATCCTGGTGCTTCTAAATAGTGGCTTTTTTCTCCGGGGTGCAGGGAAAGGTGGGGAGGGGCACCCTGAGTGGACCTCGCACTAGCATTTGGTAGGAGGAGGCCAGCGTGTTAGATTTCTTACAAGGCATAGGACAGGGTACCCAGTGTCAGATGTTCTCACACCTCACATGACTTCTTCACATCTGGCCAGACGTTCACATAGGGGAAACCCCGTTTATAATTAACCCCAGCCTAGAACTCACGGCTGTTTACACATCAATGCAAGAGATTGAATTTCCAGGCAAGCAACCATTGCATTCATAGAGAGAAGATTATCCTTGGCTTGAATGTTCACTATTTGGGGAAAGCATTGGGCCGGCGGCAGCTCGTGGCATTTGAGTTACCAGTTCTCTAGGCCTGGGGCAGCCGGCACCTTCTTGGGGATCCAACATACGAGGACATCCCCTTACTGCTTCACCCTCTCCAGGGTGCAGGGGGGAGGTCCAAGCACTGATATGTTCAAATGGGTATCACTTTATGGTCATTTGTGTTATGTGGACATCATGTGGCTCTTATTACATTTGTCTGTAGGTATCTGTGATTTTGTTTTAGGAAAGTAAAGGGACATTAAAAATGGGTTAACCTACATCCCCAGGGTGGAATATTATTTGGCCATGAAAAAGGAATGAAGTATTGATACATGGTATATCATGGGTGAACACTGGAAACATCCTAAGTGAAAGAATCCAGGCACAAAAGCCTACATCGTATATGACTCCGTTTCTACAAAATATCCGCAATAGTAAAATCCAAAGAGACACAAAGTGGCTTAGTGTTTGCTAGGGCCTGGGAGCAGTGACTGCTCATGGAGACAGGTCTTCTTTTGGGGAGATGAGAAGGTTCTGGAACCAGGTAGAGGTGGTGGTTGCACAACATTGTGAATGTGCTTAATGTCCTTGAATTGTCCAGTTTCAATGATTCATTGGATGTTATGTGAATCTCACCTCCATACAATTAAATATTTGCTACGAAGCAGGTACAAAGCACCTCCCAGCAAGGCTGTGTTTTCTTCTAAGCCTCACCCACTGGGCGTTCGCGTGCGGTGCTTTGAACCGGACCAAACTGATCAATGGAACAGAAGCAATCTGGCCTGACCCTCCACTTCCATTTTTCCTTTGCACCAGGATTGCATAAGGAATTCTCCCCTTGGGATAGCTTTCCTGAGCCGGGATTCCCAAGAGGGCAAGAAGAGCATCTTTCCAGGGATGTCGACCCCGGTGATGATAGGGATGACATAGTGTGATGCGGTGGGTTCTGACAGACCTCGAACATCATCCTCGGTTTCCACGAACAGGGGTTACGCCCAACTCCTGTCCACCTAAGCTAACTGCTTGATGCTGGGGCGGGGAACACCCCCATGGTGGGCTACTTGGGTAATATATCCTGTCATAGATATCGGGCAGCCCTCAAGTTAATTTGTTTCTTGCTTCAATCAAATAAAAAATAACTAATACGGGTGTTTGTTTCCTTTTCAGAAAGATTGGGAAATAAGACTGGAGATGTGGCTTCCATTTGGGAAGTTCCTGCTTTGTGCCAGGATATTTCCAAAATTGGGAGATTAGGTTTGACATAAATACATTACCATGTGTAAAATAGATAGCCAGTGGGAACCTGCGGTTCAGCACAGGGAGGTCAGCTCGGTGCTCTGTCATGGCCTAGGTGGGTGGGATGGGGGAGGGGGGATGGAAGGAAGGCCCAAGGGGGAGGGGATATAGGTGTACATAGAGCTGAATCACTTCATTGTACAGCAGAAACTAACACAACATTGTAAAGCAGCTCTACTCCAAAAAAAACAAAAACAAAAACCTTCCAGTATCATCTTATTTAACCGTCTATGCATCCTGCAAACAAGGTGTCCCCGCCTTGGGCTCCCACGCCCCCGTCCACTGGACTGTATGGACGATATTTCCACGCCTCAGACGTTTCGACACTTGATGCTTCGAATGAAGCTTTGAAGACACGCTCCGGGCAGGCACGTCTTGTCCATGAAGTCCTGTAGTGTAGCAGGTCGAACCCTTCACTTCCAGGTAGAACCAAGGCTCTAGGAAGCAGAAAATACAGCTCCCCTCTGTCCTCGAGGTCATAGCCTGCCTTTGAAGGAGGCTGAAGGTCATCCTTTCACATTGAGAATGTGCAACTTCTGGTCCAAAGCAGACCTTCCCTCCCTAGCCACTGGACCAGCCTCCCGGCCACTGGGGCCATAGATCTGCATATCAATGGCTGTTGGCAACTTCACGTTGTATTTTAGTTATTTGACCTTCAGGCGTCCTTGGCAAAGGCAAGCAGCCTTTAATGCTCACTTGTATCAGGAGCCCCGCTTCCTTTAAAAACTCTGTCTCCCTATGTCTGAAAGGCAAGGAGGCGGAAAAATAACAAGAGTTTCAGCAACCTTCAAAATAGAAAGAAATAGACCCCATTGGGTTCCATCATTTTCTGCCTGTCTTTGAAATTCTCTCCATGGAAGGTTTTATAAGTACCAAAGCGGAATGAAATATGACAGTCGATTTCCTAGGATTGGGAGGACCTCGGAGGCCATGCATAAATGATGGTGCAACCTTCCCGGGGCTGGAGGGAGTTATAAAACAGTCCAAGATGATTCAGGGACCTCCGAAGGCACAGGATTTGCTTTCGGGATGTGCCTTGGGTATTAGGAAAAAATGGCACCTGGTTAAGTTAGAGACGCAAAATTATATCCCAAGGAAAATGACCGAAAGCATCGCCAGGCAGTGCAAGTGGCAACTCTCTGCTTGGAAAATGATGGATGGAGCCCCGATGTGTCACACCAGAGAATGCACGTGTCTTAGAGTTTGTAAGGGAGTGAGGTCAGGACACAGCCAGGAAACTGGACCAAGTGGCCAGACGCCTACACCTTGGGTTCTCTCACAATTCGATTCATGAATATGAGTGTGTATATATATATATATATGTATGTGTATATATATATATATATATATATATATATATATATATGCATAATTTATAAGGCACAATTCGATTCATGAATATGAGTGTGTATATATATATATATATATATGTATGTATGTGTATATATATATATATATATATATATATATATGCATAATTTATAAGGGGTGATGTTATTGGCTACCCCAGGTATTCTCCACCTGGGCAGGGTGGACATTTGAGGCTGGACGACTCTCTGATGTGGGCATGCTGGGTCCTGTGGGCTGTGGAGCAGCTTCCCTGGTCTCCACCCACCACGTGCCAGGAGCCCCTCCACAGTCGTGACACCCCAAAATGTCCACAGACATTGCTAGTGTCCCCTGGGGGTCGGGATTACTCCCTTTGGGGAACCCCTGGGTCACTCCAGAGAGTAAACCCTTCAAAGCTATGTGCACTAGATTTTAGAATTGCAGAGCTGGAATGCACATTAAAATTCCAAGTGAGTTATCAGTCTGTTCCAGACCAAATTAAAAAACAACAACAACAATGAAAAAGCCGCTGAGATCCGCCCCCCCCCCCCAAGCTGGTGAACACTGCTGTTTTCTTTTCCGAGGGGAGGTGACCCAGGCTCCCCCTCTCGGAGCGCTTAAGGGTCTGGGATGCCGGGGAGAAGCTGGCGGGCGTGCGCCCCAGTCCGTCCCTCCCGCCCCCACCTGACAGCCCGGACGCTCGGACCAGGTGCACCGCCCTGAGATGCAGCCGCCACGTCTGGAGCTGATATCCTGCCCAACCCCACGGATGGTGATTAGGGAAGTAAGCAGATCCAGGAAGGATCCCGGCAGCACCAAGTGGCTATGACACGCTTGGCCGTTCTGGAATTGTGATTTCTCAGTACCATTGGCAGTTCAGCTCTGGACCCTTGTCGGGGGGAGAGAGAGAGAGACAGACTGACTGACTGAGTGTTTCATGTACCATCTTAACCATTTTTAAGTACATTCACAATGTACTTATGTACCATCCCCACCATCCATCTCCAGAAACATTTGATCTTCCCAAATGGAATCCCTGTCCTCATTAAACACTCACTCCCCCTCCCCAGCCCCTGGCCCCCACCATCCTACTTTCTGTCGCTATGGAATCAGACTCCTCTAGGGGCCTCATATGACTGGAATCCTACAGGATGTGTCCTTCTGGGTCTGGCTTCTCTCACTGAGCATCCTGTGTTCAAGGTCCATCCACGTGGTAGCCTGTGTCAGAGCTTCACTCCTTTTCAGGGCTGAGTCATTTTCCACTGTGTGCATGGCCCCCATGCTGTGTATCCATCCATCCATCCATCCGTGGACACTTGGGTTGTTTCCACCTCTTAGCTACTGTGAATAACACTGCTGTGAACATGGGTTTGCAAATATCTCTTCGGGTCCCTGCTTTTACTTCTTTTGGGTAAATACCCAGATGTGGACTTGTGGGATCATAGGGTAATTCCATTGTCAAGTTTTTCAACACATAGAGCTCTTTTAAACATTTTACATGCAATAAAACATTCACTCGTTTTTGCAGTACAGTCATGTGAGTTTTAACTCATGTACAGATTCGTGGAACCACCACCCCTGATGGGATTCAGAACATTTCCATCACCTCAGAGTATTCACTAGTCCTGCCTGTTTATTCACAGTCAAACCCTCTCTCCAGCCCTCATCCCTGGCGACCACTGGCCACCCCTGGCCTGTGTTCTGTCCCTATATTTGACTTTTCCAGAAAGTCACATAGGTGACATCCTGCAGTACTTAGCCCTCGGAAATTGGCTTCCTTCACTCAGCAATATGCATTTTGCTGAGTTGTCACAAGGAACGATGGCCCATTCCTTTTAATCACCGAGTGATGTTTCATTGTACGCACACATTGTATGTAGTTCATCCTTTCCCCACCGAAGGACAGCCACGTGGTTTCCATTTGGGGGTGATTTGTGTAGAATGCTGCCACCAGCATTCCTGTACAGGTTTTTGTGTGAATGCAAGTTTTTATTTCTCTTGGATAAACATCTGTGAGTAGGATTGCTGGGTCATATGCTAAGAGTACGTTAACTTTATAAGAAACCGTCAAACTGTTTTCCGGAGAGGTGGTGCCGTTTTGCGTCCCTGCCAGCATCTTGTGGGAATTCTAGCTGCTCCACATCCTCACCAGCATTTGGTACTATCAGTATTTTTAGGTTAGCAATTTGAATAGGTGTATCGTGACACCCCATTGTGGTCTGAATGTGAATCTTTTTATAGAGGCTTATGATGAATATTTTTTCAGTGATTTTTTTCATATAGGTTCTAAGTCAACAAGATGCTCAGTGAGAGAAACCAGACACAGAAGGACACACAGTGTGTGATTCCATTTATAGGAAACATCCAGAACAGGCAAATTCACAGACAGAAAGTGGACTTGGTGCCAGGGTCTGGGAGAGGGGGATAGGGAGTGTCACTGCTCATGGGGTTGGGGTCTCCTTTGGTGGGATGAGAATGTTCTGAAACTAGACGGAGGTGATGGTTACACAACATTATAAACGTACTAAATGCCACCAAATCTTTCACTTTAAAATGGTTTACTTTTATATAATGTGAATTTCACGTCCATTAAAAAATCACTAGAAGTAATTTTTTTTAATGAGTTTAACCTAATGCAAAGGAAAAAAAGAAGCCCATTGTTAATGAAATATTACCTGGAGACTCTTCCTAGAATCTTTTCGTCTGTGTGCATTGTGAAATTCTGCAGAGGTGAATATGGTCCCATCTGGACCATCAAAGGAGGATGGAGCCAGTGTCACCATCAGAGGTCACCCAGCATCTGGATGTCCCTCATGTTTGGGGAACATTTTCTGTCTCATGGGCAGAGCCTGTCTCCTACCAGGCACATGGCAAAGGCAGAATCTTCCCTTCTTTGTCCTCCTCCTGCTCCTGGGACAGGCCGGGTGAACCTGCTCCATCAATCACACAGTTGCCGGGAAGGGGGAGAATCACGCAAACCTGGTGAGGCAGGATTAGGGTAGATGGTCCTGAATCAGCTCTCAACATGGCAATGGTGTGGTCCTTCCAGGCAGCAGGAGGATGGGTTCAGAGCAGCATCCAGGCATCTCCAGTGTGAGGGCAGTGTTGGCTGGGGCAGCCGAGCTGGCCTCTCCACCCAGGACCTGGGACATGCTGTTGCTTGTGCACTGCCTTTTCTCTGGTCCAGCAGTATCCTGGACGTTCTCCAAGCTGCCCATCACCTTTCCTTCTAAGACAGTTCAGTAGTGTGTGGACCTGATTCTGAGGTGCAGACGAGGAGATGCGTCACAGCCTACATCACAGACCCGGCATCTCCCAGAGAGGGTCGTCCACTCTTAGCCAAGTCCCAGAAAGGTCGTTCACGGCATCTCGGTGCAGCCACCAAATCACCTGTTGATACCTTCTGATACTTCTTTTCTTTTCTTTTCTTTATTTATTTTTGGCTGCATTGGGTTTTCATTGTTGCGCTCGGGCTTTCTCTAGTTGCGGCAAGGGCTACTCTTTGCTGCAGTGCGTGGTGATACTTCTTTTCTGTAACCAGATGGGAAGTGAGATGGTCAGACACATTGTTATCAAACCAAACTTGGGTCCGGTCACGCACGTGCAGCAAAGCCAATCTACTGACCCTGGGTTGCGGTGAAAGAACGTACAGCGTTTATTGCAGGCACCAAGCAAGGAGTCCAGGCAGCTGGTGCGTAAAAGGCCTGAACTCCTCGATGGCTTTCAGGGGAGGGTTTTTAAAGACAGGGTGAGAGAGGGGGGGTGGTGGGTGTGTGATCAGCTGGTGGACATTCTTCTGATTGGCTGGCAGGGAGGTCATTGGGGGTCCACATCATCAGCCTTCTGGTTCCAACTGGTCTGGCGTCTCCGTTCTGGTGGGCAGCATGTAGGTAACTTCTCCTACCTGCTGGGGTTTCAGTGTCTGCAAAACAGCTCACAGGATACGGCTCAGAATATGATCTATAGCCCTTGAGGAGGAGCCAAGGTCCTTGACTTTGTTTAATGGCTACATTATTATTATTTTGTCATGCTTGACTGTTTGCCTTTGCTTCTGCATTTTCCCACTTCTCTGATTAAATTTGCTCTTTGGAACTCGGGGAAGGAGACTAGGAAGTGAAGGACTAGGAAGTGGGGAAGGACTAGGAAGTGAAAGCTTTTCTACAAACAGCAGGAAAGCAGAGGACATGAGGGGAGGGGTTTCTGTCCCAGGAAGGACTCACAGGGTCCTGCTCAGTTACAATATTTTTCTTAAGAATTGTACAAACCAGAGAAATGAGGCAAAAGCAATCCAGTGCCCCCTTTCAATGTCACATCTGAATGTTATCAAACCAAACCGTCTTGGGGGGGGGTGCATTTGACCCTCTGCAATTGTAACCTTCTATGAATTACTCTTGGTTATGGATTAAGGACCCAGCTATGTCAGGTCACCTGGTAACTTGTAGAAGATGGGGAAGCAGTCAATGATCTACACCTCGGAGAACAGATAACCCCAACGTGGCGGGTTTACTGCCTTGTAGGACACCCGCCTGCTTTGTATCTGACTTTTCCATTTTAGTCCAGAATCCTGACTATATATTTACCAGCCCCTCCAGCTGCTGTGGGACCAGGCTTAACACTGCACACATTCCCTTGTGAATGAGGTTTAAAAAACCCTTGATACAGGCTCGCGGTGTATCTGTAGAACAGTCGTGGTTTTACGTTTTCTGACATCGTAGTTGGACACCATCAACCATACAGGGACGAGATGTCCAGCCACTGGGTTTGCCCTGGGAGGGTCTTTCCCACATCATTCCAAAATCCACCAAACACCACTCTCTCTTTCAATGTATCTTTTCCCTTCCTGTGGTTTCCTGAATAATGGTCTCCCTAAAACATCCCCATCCTAAATCCCAGAATCCCTGAATCGGTTCCTGGATATGGCCAAAGGGACTTTGCAGGTGTACGTAACTGAAGGATGCTGAGAAAGGGTGAGGGTCCTGGGTTATCCAGGTGGAACCAACATAATCATAAAGGTCTTGATCAGAGGGAGGCGGGGCGTTGGATAGATAGAAGGCAAGAAGGTGACAAGAGACAGATTTCAAGATGGAACCCTGCTCTTTGGAGGAAGAAGCCAGGAACCAAGGATGCAACTCCGGAAGCTGGAAGAGGCAGTGAAATGGATTCCCCCAAGTCCTGCCGACACCTTGATTTTAGCCCTGTGAGACCCGTCTCAGACTTCTCACCCCCAGAACCGTAAGGCAGTAAGCGTGTGTTGTTTTGGGGTCATTGGTTCCAGCAGCCCAGGAAGCTGATATAAGCCCCCAGCACTCAGCGACCCCGTGTCATGCCCATCTTTGCGGAGGACGGAGAAGCAGCTGCCCATCTCTCCCGAGCCCAACATTTCCTACGACTTCTGGAGCTTTTGCTGTCCCTTCATAAAGCCCAGCATTGAAATCAATACAAACACACAAAGGCAACCCTATCCTTCATTCACTTGGAGCCAGCAAAGTGGGCTGTCATTGCAAATTGGGCTTTTTTTTTTTTTTTTTTTTTTCCTTCTCTGTTTCTCCCTTGCTGACCTGGTCTCTCTCTCTCCCCACAATCATATCTCCTCTCTCCTCCTTGGCTGTTCATTTCTATTCCTACCCATTTAATAACAGCTACACTGTGATCTCCGCCAGTCCCTTGGAAATTAATTTAGTTACCTTCACAGGGAAGTATCGCTTCTGACTTTAAAGTACCAGACGCCAGGGCAAGGATGGGGAGGGAGTTACCCCCCAGCCAAGGGCACAGATGCTGAGCAATTAGAGCTCTCTCCAGACCCAGGGCTGTGCTGCAGACCACATTAGTAATTGATGCTCTGAGCCGGCTTCCCGGGCGGAGATGCGAGCTCCGTCCTTTGGACCATTCTGCAAGTCGTTCTGGGTCCGTGCGTTTGTCAGTGTGAAGGTTGAACTGGAGCACAAAGAAAGAAAAGAAAAAAAAAAAAAGAAACGCCTTCCTTGAAATAAGATAGAAGGGCAGCGTGTAGGTGTGACAGCTCTAGATAGAGGTGTGCACCTTGCAGGTCCCTCACCTTATTCTCTCTGCATTACCTGATCTTCTACATTAGGAGCTCTTGGATAAGGGCAGCCTGGGTGGGATGGGGAGAGAGACCCTCAAGGCGTCTCTCTCTGATCTTCCCCTCTCAACGCCGGGAGCAGAGGCTTCTTTCATTCTGAAGTCATCAGTGAGATGAAGTTTTAAATGGTGCGTTTTTGTAAAAGGTCGGGGTCCTACAAGGACGCTGCTGCGTGAGACGTGACGGTGAGCCTCAGGTACCCAGGAACACACCTTCCCTGGAGGCCTGGGTGATGCTAAGGTCAGCTTTTGAGACCCCGAGGCTGATTCCGTGATGGTTCTGTGTGGGAGCCTGTATCTCTGGGGGGCTGTTCCCCGGCAGTCTGTTTCTGCATCAAAAATTCTGTCCTTTAAGGTGACTTCATCTTCTAGACCTGGGTTTCTCAGCCTCAGCCCACTGACAGTTGGGGCTGGATGGCTCTCGGGTGAGGGGCGTCCTGGGCCCTGTGGGGGGTGGAGCTGCATCCCTGGTCTCCAGCCACCAGGTGCCAGGAGCTCCCCGTCCCCAGTTGTGACAGTGGGAAATGTCCCCAGACGTTGTCAGCTGTCTCCTGGGGGTAGAGTCTTCCCCATTGTCTAACCATTATCATAGATAAGTAGATACAGATGGCAGACTATATTTAGATAGATGGACGGATGGATGGATTAAAGAGATAGATCATTAGATGGATAGATAGTGATGATAGGTAGATGATAGATCGACAGATGATTGATAGAAGATTTTATTAGATAATAAAGATAGATAAGATAGAGATGGACAGATGATAGATTAGATAGATATAGATAGATGACAGACAGTAGATAGGTGCTAGATAAGAGGAGATAGATGTAAATACACGCAGACGTGGATCTGAATGTCTGCACAGACATGAACACAGAGACTGAGGACATCCAAGGAGAGACATGAAGTCTGAGGAACAGAAGCAGGTGGGGAGAGTCGAGAGAGGGTCAGAGAAGGGGTGACGTTGAAGCAGACCTCCCTGAGGGGAGGGGGCGGGCCCTGCATCTACCTGCGCTGCAGGGCGCTCCATGCGCGGGGCGGGCAGGATGTGTGAAGCCCCCGAGGCGGGGCTCGGCTTGGTGATTCCAGCAGCAAGGAGACTGTGTCGCTGGAGTGGGTGTCGCGAGGTAAAGTCCAAGAGGCTGACCTCACTTGGGTTGAAAAGCTCTGTCCCTCCGTCGGCCCCAGCGTCTGAGAATTGAGGGTAACGGCGGGTATTCACCGGGGGAGGGGAGGGCAGAACGGGGGACCAGGGGAAGGGCTGAGCTTAAAGAGACCGTGCGGGATGGAAGGCAGGTCTTAGGGGGAAACACAGCCATCGGTGAATCACGCAGAACTCACCTCCTGATCACCCAGGGCACCACCCACGGCTGGAGCCTGTGGGCACTGGGTGATGATGGGTCACCTGGGACCCTGTGTGGGCACCTTCCGACCTCCTTCAAGCTGCTGGAAGCACCGCGCGCTCAGACGTGCTGGCCTCAGGCTCGTGGAGAACGCCAGCAAGCGTCCGGATGGGTGATGATCCACGTCTGGCATCAGTGGATTTTCATTCCGCGCCCCCCGCCCCCCGCCAAGGACCGCAGCGCTTCCCAGCAAGGACGTAGCGTGATTGACCAGCGCCCAGGAAATAGCAACAGGTTGGGGGGTGGGCCGGTCACAGGGGCTGAGAGGCTCCCGGGCAGGAGGCCACCGCAGGGTTACAGCCAGAGGGAGAGAAGGGCCAGAAAGTGAAGCCTACCCGGGAAGAGACGGCTTGTGGTCCTAACTGGGAAGCAAAAGCCAGGGGAGGAACCAGTGCACTGGGTGGCGGAGCGGGAGCCCTCAGGGTAGAGAGAAGATTGACAGCCTGGGGATAAATGGCGGCGCTTCCTCTTGGCTCTTGTGGAGCCGGTCAGAGGTCACGGCCTCCCACGGAGATGGGCCTAGGTCAGCATATCCCAAGGCTCCTTGTGAAGTGGAAAGAAGACTCTTTGGGGACTTCCCGGGCAGTCCAGTTGTCAGGACTTGGCGCTTCCACCGCAGGGGGCACTGGTTCGATCCCTGGTCCGGGAACTGAGATCCTGCACGCCGCGCGGCTCGGCCAAAAAAAAAAAAAAAAAAAGAGAAGAAAAGAGAAGAAAGAAGACTCTTGGCCTCCATCCACAGCCTGAAAACCCAGATGGCAGAAGTGGGAAGGGTGCGGCTGATCTGGAGAAAAGAAGGTAGGTCTTATGGTGGAAGTACTGACTTTGCAGAAGGCGTCAGAGGTAGACGCCTGGCCTTTACTTTATATCATGAACACCTCAGGGTGCTTCAGGGCGTGTGAGTATACGTGCATGTGTGTGCACGTGTGCATGGGTTTGAGTATGAGTGCCTGTGCCTGTGTGCCATGCGAGGATGAATTTATGTTCTCGTGCATGCATGCCTGTGCGCACGTGTGCGCCTGAGTGTGGGTGTCTGCTCGTGTAAATGTATGTGCATGTGAGCCATGCACATGTGTATTTATATGCACGTTGTGTGTGCATGCCTGAGTGTGTGTGCACGAATAAATATGTGTGTGCAGGGGTACGGTGCCTGCACGCACTTATGCATATGTGTGCGTGTGCCTGAGTGTACGTGTGCAGGTGTACAATGCGTGTATGTCTGCATGCCTGTGTGGGGGTGTGTGCATACGTGCCGTGCATATGTGCGATTCACACGCACGCATGTTTTCATGCATGTGTGAATGGGTGTGCCTGGGTGTGTGGATGCCTCGGGTACGTGTGTGCGTACACGTGTGCGTGGATGCCCTTGTTGTGTGCGTGCCTGTGTGCTGGGGCGTGAGTGGATGTGGGGAAAACAGAACTACGAGGCCTCAGACCCTGACCCCCGGAGCCGCCCCCTTGGAGGAAGAGCCGATCGTGAGCCCAGATGGAGGAGCGGGGTGGGTGCACAGGGAAGGGGCGGCACCCACGTGCGGAGAAGGCCGCTTTGAAATCCGCTCGGCGCGCTGCACGCGCAGAAAGAGGGAAGCACGGCTGACAGTCATCGAAGAAGTGGCATGTGGACCCAAACAACGCGTCCCGGGCTCCCAGCCGCACACACTGGGCGGGAGTTCGGCATCGGAGCTGAAGACGTTCTCCAAGGAGCCTTTCCTGCAATCTCCAAGGCAAGGGGTCCTGGCAGGGGAACGTGTGGACGGAGGACGGGGCAGGGGCGCGCGTGTGACCCGGAGGTACGGAGGTCACCAGCGAGGCCCGTGAGCACGGCGCAGAGGAACCCGAAAACAGCCCAGTGGCCATGAAAACAGTTTGTAGGGAAGCTGGGGATTAAACGCCAGCAGGCTCTTTCACGGTGCAGGGTTATGAAGCCGGGCTGGTGTCTTCGCGCGCCCCGAGTTTTCTACTGCGTGTCCGCATCTGCCCCCGCGCCCGTGTCAGCCCTGCCCTGGCATCAGCGGCTGTCACACGTGTCCCAGAAAACGCACGTGTGTGTGTGTGTGTGTGTGTGTGTCTGTTTCCTGCAGGCGTGACGGCACCGAGTCCCAAGCCCTGGTGTCCCGGCTTTCTGACCCCGAATGCCATTTAGGGAAACTCACTGTGTACATTCTCGTCCCTAAGTCGGTCTGCTCACAAGAGAACAGTGTTGTTTTCCCCGCCTCCCAGCCATGACCCAAACCTTGGCATTGAAGGAACGGGAGGAATCTTGCTAAAAACTGAAGGGAGAGATTCAAGGGACGGGAGAGGAGAGAAACATAAAATTCGGTGGTGGCCCCGAGTCACATGTTATGTCCCTGGGAGCGCGTGTTGTCATCTTTGTACGTGTTCAGAAACGATTGTTTTCATTATCCCTCGGTCCTTATGGCAAGTATTTTTCCCGGACGGTGGTATTGCTTCCCTGGCATTTTCTGCTGCTTTTGTAAATTTGGAGAAGCCCGAGCCCCATTATCTGCAAACAAAGTTAACATTTTGCGATGAAACTCCAAAAAAGAGCCTCCATCACCGGTCTTGCCCATCTGTGCCTGAAATTGTGGTCGACCTTTACACCCGTGTTCTTACCTGATACAAACATCTTAGGAGAAGCACTTCATTTTACCCATTTTACAGATGAGAAAACAGAACCTCCGTGAGCAGGGTTTTTTGCACACGATGCTATACAACCGCTTTCGACAGGGCTCACGTCACTTGATTTAAAAAAAGAAAATAGTAACCATTTGTGAGGCCCTTGATGGCAATTATAAAAATTACACCATAGCATATGATGAGGTTGAACTTCTCAGGATCTTTTTCCAAAATGACCACAGAAATGCCTTACTTTTTAAAAAATTGAAATATAGTTGGTTTATAATGTTTCAGGTGTACAGCAAAGTGATTCATTTATACATGTATATGTTTCTATTTCAGATTCTTTTCCCTTATAGGTTATTACAAGATAGTGAGTAGGGTTCCCTGTGCTATACAGTAGGTCCTTGTTAGCTGTCTATTTTGTATATAGTCGTGTGTATCTGCTAATCCCAAATTCCTAATTTATCCCTCTCCCCTGACCCCCGCCATTTCCCCTTTGGTAACCATAAGTTAGTTTTCTATATCTGCCTGACGTTTGGATGCAGTGATTTAATTATCATTAAAAAATGTTGTTTTGTTCCTTATTAGTCTTTAAAAACCCCTCCGAGTCTAGATGAGACATGATGGAACCTAAGGGCCTTAGCTATACCTTAAAAGGCAACTTTGGGATGCTTTTAGACGCTGAAGGTCAGAGGTTCAAAAGCTCTTTCTGTAAAGGGGCAGATTGTCAATATTTGGGGCTCCACAGTCCAGAAGTCCGTCTTACAGCTCCTCAGGTGTTTTAGGAATGCGGCCGTGGACAGTATGTCAATGCACAGACCTGGCTGTGTACCAGTAAAACTTTATTTACACAAGGAAGCGAGGGCTGGATTTGGCCCACGTGTCACAGTTTGCAGACATGCACTTTTGTGGGTGTGGTGCTGCCCTGTGCAGAGGGCAGTCCTATCAGACAGAAAAATGCATTCGCCTTTGGGGATTTTACTTCCTTTTGTCCTCATTCACGAGCTCGATATCGGTACTTCATCATTTTTATTTTTCCAGAGGTTAAAGTGTTTAAGCGATAATGCATCATCCCGGGAAGCTCGGAGGCCCGTGAGAGGCAGGGAGGGAGCAATTTGAGGACAGTTGGTCACGTGTGGTACCCCCTTCCCCCACGTGCCTGGGGAGATGAGCTAATTTGGGGTCAATGGAGATGGATTTTGCTCCATTGATCTTCAGTAGAAGGAGGTCTCGCCCCTGGAGGGACATCCAGCAGCCAGTCCTGAGATACTTATGCTAATCTATTAGCTTATTCCCCGCTGCCAGGTCTGCTTTCCTCTACAGCTTCAGAGCCTTGCTGGCCCCTCCTCAGCAACCCCCCCTCCCCTCAGGCAAGGGAGAGAAAGGCAGGGAGGGCTGTCGCTTACTGGGAAGAATAAATGGAGAGAATAGGAGAAGCAGAACCTTAATTTACAGACCAATGAGGGCACCATCTCTGTTCCACAGTGGCCTGCAGGGAAGCATGGGGACCACAGCTCATAGCACGCAACAAAGGCCCCACCGTGGCTCCCACGGACTGTGGGGAACCTGGTCATTGAGGCAGAGTCCCGAACTCATGGCCTCTGGCTGGATGCAGCCTTGTCCGTCCGCCCCAGTGAGTCTCACTATCATTTTCTGTGTCAGGGTTCTCCAGGGAAACAGAACCAACAGGAGATGAGATAGATAGGTAGAAAGATAGAAGGATAGGTAGATAGATAGATAGATAGCTCGATGATAGAGACAGGTGATAGATAAATAGATACATAAGAAGATGATAGATAATAGAATAGATATGATGGATGGATAGATAGATGATAGCTACATAGATAGAAAGATTGATAGATGATAGGTGATAGATAAATAGATGGATGATAGATTAGATAGATAAATGAATACCTAGATGATAGATAGGTAGACAGATGATAGATGAGACAGATAGATAGAAATATTGATAGATGATAGATAAATGAATGATAGATTAGACATAGATAAAAGAATAGATAGATTATAGATAGATGAATAAATAGATGATAGATACGTGGTTAGAAAGATTGATTGATGATAGATAAATGATAAATAAATGGATTGCTAGGTAGGTAAATGAATACATAGATAACAGACAGATATTTAAGGATTTGACTCACATGATTGTAGGGGCTGGCAAGTCCAAAGTCTTTAGCTTAGATCAGCAGGGAAGAGTTAATGCTGTACTCTGAGTCTGAAAACCATCTGAAGTCAGAATTCCTCCTTCTCAAGGGACCCTCCGTAATTTTCTCTTAGGTCCTTCAACTGATTAGATGTAGGAGGGCAATCTGCTTTACTTAACCTCTCCTGGTTTAAATGTTCATCTCATCTTTAAAAAACAAACAAACAAAAAAACACCTTTACAGCAACATCTAGACTAAGGGTAGACCCAAAACTCGGTGCTGCAGCCTAGCCACTTTGACACATAAAATTAACCATCATACTTCTCTAAGTGTGCCCTGGGGTAAAAACTATTAGGTTGCATTGCAGAGTGCTGGGGTTGGTGATGGATGCTTGAGACCTGAAAAGGTCCTATTTCCTCCAAAATGTGAAAATAAATGAGCAAAACTATAATTAGCAGGGGTTTAATTCAGTTTCTGTAAAAGGTAGAATTATGTTCACTGCAGCTAAACTAGTAGTTTATCATTTTATTTATAACACTCACACATTGGCACACATAGAGTTCAAATGTAAAGATCTAGACAGTTAATTTTTTTTTAACATCTTTATTGGAGTATAACTGTTGTACAATGGTGTGTTAGTTTCTGCTTTACAACAAAGTGAATCAGTTATACATACACATAGGTTCCCATATCTCTTCCCTCTTGCGTCTCCCTCCCTCCCACCCTCCCTATCCCACCCCCCTAGGTGGTCACCAAGCACCGAGCTGATCTCCCTGTGCTATGCGGCTGCTTCCCACTAGCTATCCACCCTACGTTTGGTAGTGTATATATGTCCATGCCGCTCTCTCACTTTGTCCCAGCTTACCCTTCCCCCTCCCCAAATCCTCAAGTCCATGCTCTAGTAGGTCTGTGTTTTATTCCCGTCCTACCCCTAGTCTCTTCATGACTTTTTTTTTTCTTAGATTCCATATATATGTGTTAGCATACGGTATTTGTTTTTCTCCTTCTGACTGACTT